>NC_139576.1:2558550-3006050 GCF_946808225.1 Silurus aristotelis
AAAATCCACCCTACAGCTCATTATACACACCACCTGACTCTATCACATGCTACCAACCAACAGAATCTGATAATCAGACTTGTATAATAATGATTAAAATATAGGTGTTCAAATTCTTTAGCTAATGTCTGCAATGCAAACGTTTCTTTTCAGCAAATAAGCAACCTTGAATATGCTACAAATAAAAAAATATATAATAATTTACATTTAAAAAGTGTTAGATAAATTACTAATGGGTTGACAGAGGCAGATGTAGAGGACAGGGGGAGTATGGAGACGGATGATCCGCTGTGGCGCCCCCTAATGGGAGAAGCCGAAAGAAGAAAAAAAGGAGGAGTTATGATAAATTACTAACAGCTCTCCACTTCATACATTCGACAACTTTCTAATTTCCGCTTTGTTCGAATAGGTCGACATATTGGATTATAGGATTATCACACAATGAATTCATGATGCTGTTCTACCTCTTTAATGTCGCTACCTCCAGCTGGGCATCACATGCTACGCTAGATTCAGGCAAATGAACCGAGACAAAAAAAGAAAAGTAGATGTATGTGACCATGGGTGCATGCCGTTTCAAAGTGTTGGCTATTTTAGTTGTCTATGGTCATGTCCACTCATACGTTTTTGTTTGAATACGCATATTTTTCTCTCGGTTTTGGCCTTCCATCCACACTGAGATGGCATTTTCAGTCAAAATAAATGGAGCTTTTTAAAAAAATGCTTTCCAAAGCAGATCAATTTAAAAACGCAGTTTTTCCATTGCAGGACTGTGAAAATGGAGGCTTTCGGAAACAATGACACATTTTTACTTATTGCTGTGATGTTTTAAAGAACCAGAAAGTGAAAAAAAGACCAAGCAGAAACGACGCAGGTCGGAGAGGCTTACGTTTTGCTCATGCAAGTACAGGGACGTAAACGTTTCTGACATTTCAGTGTGGATGAGCAACTTTTTGGGAAACGATTGAAAATGAAAGTGCAGACGCAAAATGTTTTTTAGATTAAATGTATTCAAATTAATGTGGACGTAGCCTCAGACATAAGCTAGCGTTAATATACGTGTTAATGTCAAGGTTAAACATCAGTTTGCCTGCAAGCACTAACTATTTTAGATGACAAGCTAAATGCCCAGCTTTCCTTGTATGAATGAACTTACAGATGCACTTGAACAAAATGTTACTACAGTAAATAATCTTAAATTTCTTCTTCTTGTTTTTCTTTTTTTCCTTTTTTGCTTCTTTTGGCTTCTACCATTAGGGGTCGCCACAGCGGATCCTTTGTCTCCATATCCTCCCCCCCCCCTGCCCCGTCCTTTACATCTGCCTCTTTCACACCAACCACCTGCATATCTTCCCTCACCACACCCATAAACCTCCTCCTTAGTCTTCCTCTTTTCCTCCTTCCTGGTGTCTCCATCCTCAGCATTCTCCTACTGATATACCCCATGTCCCTCCTCTGCACATGTCCAAACCATCTCAATCTCACCTCCCTCACCTTGTCTCCAAAACGTCCTACATGTGCTGTCCCTCTAATAAACTCATTTCTAATCCTGTCCATCATCATCACTCCCAACGAACATCTCAACATCTTAAGCTCTGCTATCTCCAGCTTCACCTCCTGTCTTTTACTCAATGTCATTGTCTCTAATCCATACAACATCTCAGGTCTCACCACAGTCCTATAAACTTTCCCTTTCACTCTCACAGATACTCTTCTATCACAAGTCACTCCTGCTATTACTCTTCTCCACCCACTCCACCCTGCCTGCACTCTTTTCTTTACTTCTCTAACACACTCTCCATTACTTTGCACTGTTGACCCCAGGTACCTGAACTCCTCCACCTCTTCTCCCTGCAACCGCACCCCTCCACTGCCCCCCCTCTCATTTACACACATGTACTCTGTCTTACTCCTACTGACTTTCATTCTCCTTCATGGATCTTCAGTTCTTTTATGTGGAACTTTCCTAAGCTATACTCAGTGGTTTTCACTTGAAAAAACTCCATCCATAATTATGGCTTTAAGGCAGGGCTGGAAAGAAGATACCACAGCGCTCTTTATTCCTCCAATCTGATTGGCCAGTTTGTATTGATTAAGTTTTAATACCAGCCGCTTTCATGATAGATTTACAGTATAGGGTAAAGATATAACTTTTCTAGAAGGTTCCAGAATTTTCAGGACAGAGAAGTTTTGCGGTTTCATGGTAACATGAGAAGCTGTGACATTAAATGTAAGAAGAAGCTGATAGAAAAATAAAGCTAAATACAGCTGTGGCATCGGAGGATTCAAATTCAAAGTGACATGCTGTATCACATTAGTGTCGTACTTTTCCACAGCATTTGTTGTGCATTTGTTGTTACTCGTGCTAATGAAGGAAGCATCTGCAAAAAGGACAATAAACATAAAAGAATGGGTTTTTTTTTGCTGTACTTTTAAATATAATTGTTCCTTTTGTCTTCACTTTTGCACACAACTGTACATTGATGATTCTGAAAAAAAAATGTGTTGTAGTTTAAAGTTAAATGGACCATAAGAACAGATTGAAGAAAGATGTTAGAGTGATGTTAAACTGGACTGTGATCACTGGGACTAATATGCTGTCATTTATCATCTCACATGTGCCTTTACAGTCAGATCTGCCTCTTTTAGACATTTTTTAATACTTTATACTTTAATTCTTTACATGTACCAATAACTTGGAAACTATTGGAGTCTATGCTGTGAATGAAATAAATCATCATTTGAAAACTGAAAATACATTTCACTCTGGACTGAAATTGTTTAGATGGATCATGTGCCAGTCTATTTGTAGACATGCGTCAATGTCCATTCATTTCACCCTCCACTGTGTAAAAAAAAAAAAAGAATTGTAACAACACCAGCTAACAATATTAATAGTAACACTTTCACTTTTAACTTGGCCAGTGTTATACAAAGCTCTGAGAACTTCAGTAACCTGATCATATGATTCTCATTGTTGCTGAAATCTAGTTTTTTAATTCATCATTATGAGCTGAATTTAGCTTTTCTGCACTTTTTTAATCATGTGAATGCTTTTTGCCCGGAAGAAATCAGCCTGGATTCCACTACTCTTTCCCATAACTTCATGGTGTGACTGATCAACTTAATTCCCCTGTAGTTACATCGGTACCAGCACACTCCTTCTCCATTCCTCAGGCATCTTCTCACCTTCCAGAATCTTGTAAAACAATCTGTTTAAAAACTCCACTGAAATCTCTACTGAACATCTCCATGCTTCTACTGGTATGTCATCTGGTCCAACTGACTTTCCACTCTTCATCCTCTTAATCAATCAATCAATCAATCAATCAATCAATCAATCAATCAATCAATCAATCAATCAATCAATCAAGCTTTATTTGTATAGTGCCTTACAGCAACCAAAAGGAGCACAAGGCACTTTCCAGTAAAAACAACACAATCAATAAAAATATAAGAAATATAAAAATGTAAAAATATAAGAACACAAAATATAAGTAAAACAGCAGTGAAGCAGGGCTACGTGTTAAAAGCTTGTATGAATAAAAAAGTTTTCAACTGTGATTTAAAAACACTCAGCACAGTGATGGATCGGATGTGAGCTGGAAGAGCGTTCCACAGCTTTGGTCCCTGGACAGCATATGACCGGTCACTAAACTTTTTATATCGGAATTTAGGAATGACCAGAGAGGTAAGTCCAGAGGAACGGAGAGCTTGGGACAGAAATGGTTTTACCTTGCTGAGGAGTCTTAGCTGGTAAAAGCTCGCCTTCACTACTGCACTGATCTGTTTCTCGAATAACAATTTGTTCAAAAATAACACCCAGGTTACGCACGGTAGGCACAAACTGAGGTGTTAGAGGACCAAAACTCGGAGAACTGCTGCGTGAGTCTGGGCTAAACAGGATATATTCAGTTTTTGCTTCTTTCAGATGAAGGAAGTTCTGGGAACGCCATTGTTTAACATCCTGAAGGCAGTTATGAAAAGGGTCCAATGCAGAATTATTACTCATAATCACAGGAAAATAAATCTGGAGGTCGTCAGCATAAAATTTAAATTGAACTTCGTGTTTGGAAATGAGTTGACCAGATGGCAGCATATAGAGGGAAAACAGAATGGGACCAAGAATAGATCCCTGAGGCACACCAGATGACAGAGGAGCAACCGATGAAGAATTATCATTTAGCACAACTGAGAAAGTTCTGTTAGTGAGGTATGATAAAAACCAACTAAGCACCGCACCCTGCAGACCAACTAATTGCTGCTCTCACTTCCTCCTTACTAATCCTATCCATGTCCTGCTTCAGATTTCCACACCATCGTACCTTCTCTCTCTCTCTCTCTCTCTCTCTCTCTCTCTCTCTCTCTCTCTCTCTCTCTCTCTCTCTCTCTCTCTCTCTCATTTTCCTCGTTGATCAGCTGCTCAAAATACTCCCTCCATCTTCTCAACACACTCTCCTCACTAGTCAACACATTTCCAGCTCGGTTCCTCTGCCTGGCCAACCGGTATAAATCCTTTTCTCTTTCCTTAGTGTCCAACCTCTCATACAGCTCCTCATATGCTTTTTCCTTGGCTTTCGCCACATCCCTTTTTACCTGCTGCTGCATCTCCTTGTACTCCTGCTTACTTTTCTCATCACTCTGTCTATCCCACTTCTGTTTTGCCAACCTCTTTCTCCTTATGCTCTCCTGCTCTTCCTCATTCCACCACCATGTCTCCTTGTCTTCCTTTCTATTTCCAGATGTCACACCAAGTACTTGTCTAGCTGCCTCCCTCATCACTCCTGCAGTAGTTTCCCAATCATCCAGCACCTCTTCACCACCACCGAGCCCCTGTCTGACCATTTCCCTGAACCTCACACTACAGTCTTTCTCCTTCAGCTTCCACCATCTTATTCTTCTTTCAGTCCTCACTCTCCTTCTCTTCTTCTTCGCCTCCAAAACCATCCTACAGACCACCATCCGATGCTATCTAGCTACACTGTCCCCCGCCAACACACTCATCCAGTATTGTATGTCACCCTATGTTCTTTCTTTTTTCTAAAATACGTGTTCACCACTGCAATTGGCATCCTTTTTGCAAATACCATCTGCCCTTCCACATTCCTCTCCTCAATCACCTCCTCATCACCTCTGTTTCATTCACCAACATGTTCATGGAAGTCTGCTTCAATCACCAAGCTTTATTTCCTAAGTTCACCCCAGACCACTTTATCTAACTCACTACAGAATTTTTCTTTTTCCTCCATCTCACAACCCACTTGCAGAACATAGGCACTGAAAACATTTATCTCTCCTGAAACTTCCATCTTTACGTTCATCACCCTATTTGAAATGAATTTCCGGTACCTTGTTAGTTAACAATACCTGTGGTAGACATTGGTAGCACAGGCCTCAACCAATCTGGTTTGGAATTCAAGTTTTTAAAGATGAAGGACAGATTTAGGAAATAGATGAGCAAAGTAAGCAGAGAAACTCTGTCTGTGGCTCCAATAGTAAAGGAGGAAACAGAGTCTCGTTCAGAAGTGGGTGAAATGATGCAAGAAGCTACAAAGGCAAAGAAGATAGAATGGCGATTTGAGAAGTTAGAATGTATTATATTCTGGTATATGTTTATCTGTATGAAATTGAAATAATGAAGGGTAGACAAGGTTACTGTAGTTCAGTCTCTGGTTTGTGTATTGGAGCTCTAGATGTGTGGGATGTGTTTACAGAGATAGGCTGAGTTTCTGACTGCTACAAATAGTGGATGACCTTCATTACTTTATGTTTTCCAATGGAAAGCAAAAATGTTGTGAGGAGACAATAATATTGGAATATTGCGGTCAGGGCCAGGGCTCAATCCTGGGTTGACTGTATGAGAGGCAGAAGCTCTAGACATCTGCCATGAGGAGACATGTGGACCCAAGTGCAGAAATCAGACTCGGAAACAGCAGTAAATCAGCCCAGTCTCGCGTCATTTTAGTAATGAAATATAATCTACTCATTCGTGTTCATAGACACGGATTTCCCTCTTTTTTTTGTTTCACTGAGGACGACTTTCTATGTGATGTATTTGATTAGAAAGCATTTTTGGTGCCTTCGCCAAAGTTTTCTTTCTGCCACTGGATACCACAGACAGTGTACTGTTTTTTTTTTCTTATTTGTTATTGATTTTTTAATCTTCAAGTGCTATTACACAACATTTAAGCAGGAGATTTTACTGCTTTATAATCGGTAAGATACTCTTATAAGCCATCATTAGTGGTTCCTTCCAGTCAAAATACAGTAAATATATTCTCCCGGTTAATCAAAGAGATTGTGTTGATTAGAGACACACACACATTAAATACAGTACAACCACAACCATATATGTTCTGCCTTATTCTCTGATAAAAATGGGAAAAACAGTTACCTTTGGCATTTCTATCAGCATTACCCATCATCCTCGGCGCTATTGCAGTCGTGCTGAGTGACAGGAAGAAAAGAGGGAAATTTGTGGCCATGAACACAATCAATAGATTAAAGTTAGTGACTAAATCACCAAAATGCTGGGAGACTGTTTTTGGTAAATCAATAGCTTATTTTAAAATGTCAAAGAAACAAAACAAAAAAAAAAAAACACCAAAATTATAAATACAAAAAAATCAGGACACAAAAATTCCCACACAAAATCAGGGCAAAAGAAAGTCCAAATTCATCAGGGAAAAAAAACTTCTCAGAAATTCAGAATAAAAATACTTAAAGTCTTACCAGAAAAAAACAAGGCAAAAAACAAACAAAAACAAACACTGGAAATCTGTGAAAAGGCAAAAAGTTAGAACCACGTGAGATCGATCATTATCCCTCACAGGGACCCAACAAGGGAATTTAAATATGCTCAATTCTAACAGGACTCAGGTAGGAACTATTAGAATTTATTGAGGACATGGGGACATCAGGTGGGGAAACAGGAAAACACATGGGTAGGAAAATAAATAAATAAATAAAAAGTGGAAACCTAACCGAATTCCTCGGATCCTGACAATTGCTGGTTGGCTGGACAGTAATGATGGTGGTTGCATTCCTTGTATGAGGTTTTGTTATTTAGATTTGAAAAAAGTAATAGAATAATTGGCATGTAGAGGCACATCTAGGGACAAGACAGAACAGCAGAGTGACTGGGAAAGTAGAATTACGTAGGCAGGAGAACATGGGGACAGTGTCATGGGATTAAACTGTCTGCACATTTCAAGGTGTGTGATTCACTTGAGAATTATCACTGGCTTAAATCTCTCATTTGCACCAATCCAAGCATTTCTACCCATTTTCCACGCATTAACATTAGACATTAGAGTCAACCACATCTCTCTCTCTCTCTCTCTCTCTCTCTCTCTCTCTCTTTCTCTCTCTCTCTCTCTCTCTCTCTCTCTCAGTTGAGTTCAAAATGCTCCTGAGGTACCTGTAATCACTGTTTCTGTTCCTCTTCTCTCCTGGGATCTGCCCACTTCGCCCAGGCCTGCCTCTGGATGATGTTCTCTTCGATTGGACTCTGTGCAGCTGGAGAGGTTTTTATCAATGCCCTGGGGATCCATGAAATTCCGAAATAAGAACAGGAGTTTTGAGGATGGATTGGACTGTAGTTAATATCAACAGTCTGCTACACTGACTCAGGACTACAATTCGCTTCTGATCATCATCATTGCATCCCGCAACATCGTATATCTGTAATAAATGGCCATTTGGTGGAACCCAGACGAGGATGAGGTTCCCTCTTGAGTCTGGTTCCCCTCAAGGTTTCTTACTTATGCATCTCAGGGAGTTTTTCCTTTACCACAGTCGCCACCGGCTCACTTATTAGTGCTAAACTTGGTTATAAAAAACATTTTATGAATTTTAAATCACCACATTATCTGTGTAAAGCCTCTTTGAGACAATCTTCTTCTTCTTTCGGCTGCTCCCATTAGGGGTCACCACAGCGGATCATCCGTCTCCATACCATCCTGTCCTCTACATCTGCCTCTTTCACACCAACTACCTGCATGTCTTTCCTCACCACATCCATGAACCTCCTCCTTGGCCTTCCTCTTTTCCTCCTACCTGGTGGCTCCATCTTCAGCATTTTTCTACCATTATAATTGATGTCCCTTCTCTGCACATGTCCAAACCATCTCAATCTCGCTTCCCTCACCTTGTCACCAAAACATCCTACATGTGCTGTCCCTCTAATAAACTCATTTCTAATCTTGTCCATCCTCGTCACTCCCAACGAAAACCTTAACATCTTCAGCTCTGCTACCTCCAGCTCCACCTCCTGTCTTTTACTCAATGCCACTGTCTCTAATCCATACAACATCGCAGGTCTCACCACAGTCCTATTAACTTTCCCTTTCATTCTTGCAGATACCCTACTATCACAAATCACTCCTGTCACTCTTCTCCACCCACTCCACCCTGCCTGCACTCTTTTCTTTACTTCTCTAACACACTCTCCATTACTTTGCACTGTTGACCCCAGGTACCTGAACTCCTCCACCTTCTCCACCTCTTCTCCCCGCATCCGCATCACTCCACTGCCCTCCCTCTCATTCACACACATGTACTCTGTCTTACTCCTACTGACTTTCATTCCCCTTCTCTCAAGCGCATATCTCCACCTCTCCAGGCTCTTCTCAACATGCTCTCTACTCTCACCACAAATCACAATATCATCTGCAAACATCATAGTCCAGGGAGACTCCTGTCTGACCTCGTCCGTCAACCTGTCCATCACCACTGCAAACAGGAAAGGGCTCAGGGCCGATCCTTGATGCAGTCCAACCTTCACCCTGAACCAGTCTGTCGTACCTACTGCACACTTCACTGCCATCACACTGTCCTCATACATGTCCTGCACCACCCTCACATACTTCTCTGACACACCTGACTTCCTCATACAATACCACAACTCCTCTCTCGGCACTCTGTCGTACGCTTTCTCTAAATCCACAAATACACAATGCAGCTCCTTCTGTCCTTCTCTATACTTCTCCATCAACATCCTCAAAGCAAATAAGGCATCTGTGGTGCTCTTCCTCGGCATGAAACCATACTGTTGCTCACAGATGGTCACCTCTTCTCTCAGCCTGGCTTCCACTACTCTTTCCCATAACTTCATGGTGTGACTGATCAATTTAATTCCCCTGTAGTTACTGCAGGTCTGCACATCTCCCTTATGTTTAAAGATCGGTACCAGCACACTCCTTCTCCATTCCTCAGGCATACTCTCCCCTTCCAGAATCCTGTTAAACAATCTGGTTAAAAACTCCACTGCCATCTCTCCTAAACATCTCCACGCTTCTACCGGGATGTCATCTGGTCCAACCGACTTTCCATTCTTCATCCTCCTAATCGCTGCTCTCACTTCCTCCTTACTAATCCTATCTACATCCTGCTTCACCAACTCCAACTCCACATCCTCCAACCTTCTCTCTCTCTGATTTTCCTCATTCATCAGCTGCTCAAAATACTCCCTCCATCTTCTCAACACACTCTCCTCATTAGTCAACACATTTCCCTCTCCATCCTTTATTGCTCTAACTTGCAGTACATCCTTCCCAGCTCGGTCCCTCTGCCTGGCCAATCGGTATAAATCCTTTTCTCCTTCCTTAGTGACCAACCTCTTATAAAGCTCCTCATATGCCCTTTCCTTGGCTTTCGCCACATCCCTTTTTACCTGCTGCCGCATCTCCTTGTACTCCTGCCTACTTCTCTTATCACTCTGTCTATCCCACTTCTGTTTTGCCAACCTCTTTCCCCAAATGCTTTCCTGCACTTCCTCATTCCACCACCACGTCTCCTTGTCTTGCTTTCTATTTCCAAGCCTCTTTGAGACAATGTTTATTGTTAAAAGAGCAATACAAATAAACATGAATTGAATGTAAGATATAATTTAAGATAATAATAGATAACTCACCACTTTTAGAAATAGACACCAAATGTTAGATATTTGTGCAGTGGAAATCAGTTTCAGCATGTTGTCCAGTATGAATTAAAGGGTCCAAACAGTAAATTCTTCTATGTAGTCTTTTCATCAATCAGGAAATTATTCAATTAAGAAACAAGAAAATATTAACCCAGCCATTAGGGGGGCACAAGCCAGTGTACTCTTAGTGCCGGTCCCAAGCCCGGGTAAATGGGGAGGGTTGCGTTAGGAAGGGCATCCAGCGTAAAACATGTGCCAAATCAAATATGCGGATCACAAATGAGAATTTCATACCGGATCGGTCGAGGCCCGGGTTAACAACGACCGCCACAGGTATCGTTAGCCGACAGGGTACCGGTGGAAATTGGGCTACTGTTGGCCGAAGGAGGAGAAGGAGAGGAGGAAGGCGTCTACAGAGACGGCAGGAAAAGGAGCAGTGTAGGAGAGTAGAGGTTCGGGTTGGTACTTTAAATGTTGGTACTATGACGGGTAAAGGGAGAGAGATAGCTGATATGATGGAGAGGAGAAAGGTAGATGTGTTGTGTGTTCAGGAGACCAAGTGGAAAGGGAGTAAGGCCAGGAACATTGGAGGTGGGTGTAAACTGTTTTATCATGGTGTGGATGGAAAGAGAAATGGTGTAGGGGTGATTCTGAAGGAAGCGTACAGTAAGAGTGTAGTGGAGGTGAAGAGAGTTTCTGATAGGGTGATGATCGTGAAGGTGGAAGTTGAAGGGATGATGATAAATGTCATCAGTGCCTATGCTCCACAAGTTGGCTGTGAGATGGAGGAGAAAGAAAGATTCTGGAGTGAATTAGATGAAGTGGTAGATGGTGTACCTAGGAAAGAACGATTGGTGATTGGGGCAGACTTTAATGGGCATGTAGGTGAAGGGAACAGAGGTGATGAGGAGGTGATGGGTAGGTATGGTTTTAAGGAGAGGAATGTGGAAGGGCAGATGGTGGTAGATTTTGCTAAAAGGATGGAAATGGCAGTGGTGAACACGTATTTTAAGAAGAAGGAGGATCATAGGGTGACGTATAAGAGTGGAGGAAGGTGCACACAGGTGGATTATCTTCTGTGTAGGAGATGCAACCTGAAGGAGATTGGAGACTGTAAGGTGTTGGCGGGGGACAGTGTAGCTAGACAGCATCGGATGGTGGTCTGTAGGATGGTTTTGGAGGCGAAGAAGAAGAGGAGGAAAGTAAGGTTTGAAAGAAGAATAAGATGGTGGAAACTGAAGGAGGAAGATTGTAGTGTGAGGTTCAGGGAAGAGGTCAGACAGGGGCTTGGTGGTGGTGAAGAGGTGCCGGATGATTGGGCAACTACTGCAGGAGTGATGAGGGAGGCAGCTAGAAAAGTACTTGGTGTGACATCTGGAAATAGAAAGCAAGACAAGGAGACGTGGTGGTGGAATGAGGAAGTGCAGGAGAGCATTAGGGGAAAGAGATTGGCAAAACAGAAGTGGGATCGACAGAGTGATGAGAAGAGTAGGCAGGAGTACAAGGAGATGCGGCAGCAGGTTAAAAGGGATGTGGCGAAAGCCAAGGAAAAGGCATATGAGGAACTGTATAAGAGGTTGGACACTAAGGAAGGAGAAAAGGATTTATACCGATTGGCCAAGCAGAGGGACCGAGCTGGGAAGGATGTACTGCAAGTTAGAGCAATAAAGGATGGAGAGGGAAATGTGTTGACTAGTGAGGAGAGTGTGTTGAGAAGATGGAGGGAGTATTTTGAGCAGCTGATGAATGAGGAAAATCAGAGAGAGAGAGAAGGTTGGAGGATGTGAAGTTGGTGAAGCAGGATGTAGATAGGATTAGTAAGGAGGAAGTGAGAGCAGCGATTAAGAGGATGAAGAATGGAAAGTCGGTTGGACCAGATGACATACCGGTAGAAGCGTGGAGATGTTTAGGAGAGATGGCAGTGGAGTTTTTAACCAGATTGTTAAACAGGATTCTGGAAGGGGAGAGGATGCCTGAGGAATGGAGAAGGAGTGTGCTGGTACCGATCTTTAAGGATAAGGGAGATGTGCAGACCTGCAGTAACTACAGGGAAATTAAGTTGATCAGTCACACCATGAAGTTATGGGAAAGAGTAGTGGAAGCCAGGCTGAGAGAAGAGGTGACCATCTGTGAGCAACAGTATGGTTTCATGCCGAGGAAGAGCACCACAGATGCCTTATTTGCTTTGAGGATGTTGATGGAGAAGTATAGAGAAGGACAGAAGGAGCTGCATTGTGTATTTGTGGATTTAGAGAAAGCGTACGACAGGGTGCCGAGAGAGGAGTTGTGGTATTGTATGAGGAAGTCAGGTGTGTCAGAGAAGTATGTGAGGGTGGTGCAGGACATGTATGAGGACAGTGTGACGGCAGTAAAGTGTGCAGTAGGTACGACAGACTGGTTCAGGGTGAAGGTTGGACTGCATCAAGGATCGGCCCTGAGCCCTTTCCTGTTTGCAGTGGTGATGGACAGGTTGACGGACGAGGTCAGACAGGAGTCTCCCTGGACTATGATGTTTGCAGATGATATTGTGATTTGTGGTGAGAGTAGAGAGCAGGTTGAGAAGAGCCTGGAGAGGTGGAGATATGCGCTGGAGAGAAAGGGAATGAAAGTCAGTAGGAGTAAGACAGAGTACATGTGTGTGAATGAGAGGGAGGGCAGTGGAGTGATGCGGTTGCAGGGAGAAGAGGTGGAGAAGGTGGAGGAGTTCAGGTACCTGGGGTCAACAGTGCAAAGTAATGGAGAGTGTGTTAGGGAAGTAAAGAAAAGAGTGCAGGCAGGGTGGAGTGGGTGGAGAAGAGTGACAGGAGTGATTTGTGATAGAAGAGTATCTGCAAGAATTAAAGGGAAAGTTTATAGGACTGTGGTGAGACCTGCGATGTTGTATGGATTAGAGACAGTGGCATTGAGTAAAAAACAGGAGGTGGAGCTGGAGGTAGCGGAGCTGAAGATGTTGAGGTTTTCGTTGGCAGTGACGAGGATGGACAAGATTAGAAATAAGTTTATTAGAGGGACAGCTCATGTAGGATGTTTTGGTGACAAGGTGAGGGAGGCGAGATTGAGATGGTTTGGACATGTGCAGAGAAGGGACATGAATTATATTGGTAGAAAAATGCTGAAGATGGAGCCACCAGGTAGGAGGAAAAGAGGAAGGCCAAGGAGGAGGTTCATGGATGTGGTGAGGGAAGACATGCAGGTAGTTGGTGTAAAAGAGGCAGATATAGAGGACAGGGTGGTATGGAGACGGATGATCCGCTGTGGCGACCCCTAATGGGAGCAGCCGAAAGAAGAAGAAGAAGAAGAAACAAGAAAATATTTATCTTGGAAGTTACTGCAAAACTCTATATATTTGAGTTTATACTATACTCTGGGTTTTGCTTTTTTTTTCTTCCTACTACACTCCAATTTCTGCCTGGGGTGGTGGATTTGTGATTGGTCTTTGGATCCAAAAGTTAAGAGTTCAAATCCCAGCCCTGAAATGCCACCACTGAGCAAAGCCCTTTAACCCATAGTTGCTCAGCTGTATTAATAAACTTAAATGTAAGGTTCTCTGGTTAATGGTGTAGCACTCAGAGGTGGCAAAAGTACACACATTCTTTACTTAAGTAGAGATAAGTACAGATACTCATGTTTTAAAATTCTTGGGTAAAAGTTGAAGTACTGATTATACCTTTTTACTTAAGTGAAAGTAAAGAAGTCTTGGCTCTGACATGTACTTAAGTAAAAAGTAGTTATTACTTCTACCTGTTTTAGCTGTTAACTGGACCTCACATCATAATATTTGACGGACAGACAAACAGACAGATACAGTGAGGAAAATAAGTATATATATATATATACAGTGAGGAAAATAAGTATTTGAACACGCTGCTATTTTGCAAGTTCTCCCACTTAGTAATCATGGAGGGGTCTGAAATTGTCATCGTAGGTGCATGTCCACTGTGAGAGACATCATCTAAAAAAAAAAATCCAGAAATCACAATAAATGATTTTTAAACTATTTATTTGTATGATACAGCTGCAAATAAGTATTTGAAACACCTGTCTATCAGCTAAAATTCTGACCCTCAAAGACCTGTTAGTCTGCCTTTAAAATGTCCACCCCCACTACATTTATTATCCTAAATGACATGCACCTGTTTGAGGTCGTTAGCTGCATAAAGACACCTGTCCACCCCATACAATCAGTAAGAATCCAACTACTAACATGGCCAAGACCAAAGAGCTGTCCAAAGACACTAGAGACAAAATTGTACACCTCCACAAGGCTGGAAAGATCTACGGGGAAATTGCCAAGCAGCTTGGTGAAAAAAGGTCCACTGTTGGAGCAATCATTAGAAAATAGAAGAAGCTAAACATGACTGTCAATCTCCCTCGGACTGGGGCTCCATGCAAGATCTCACCTCGTGGGGTCTCAATGATCCTAAGAAAGGTGAGAAATCAGCCCAGACCTACACGGGAGGAGCTGGTCAATGACCTGAAAAGAGCTGGGACCACCGTTTCCAAGGTTACTGTTGGTAATACACTAAGACGTCATGGTTTGAAATCATGCATGGCACGGAAGGTTCCCCTGCTTAAACCAGCACATGTCCAGGCACGTCTTAAGTTTGCCAATGACCATTTGGATGATCCAGAGGAGTCATGGGAGAAAGTCATGTGGTCAGATGAGACCAAAATAGAACTTTTGGGTCATAATTCCACTAAACGTGTTTGGAGGAAGAAGACTGATGAGTACCATCCCAAAAACACCATCCCTACTGTGAAGCATGGGGGTGGCAGCATCATGCTTTGGGGGTGTTTTTCTGCACATGGGACAGGGTGACTGCACTGTATTAAGGAGAGGATGACCGGGGCCATGTATTACGAGATTTTGGGGAACAACCTCCTTCCCTCAGTTAGAGCATTGAAGATGGGTCGAGGCTGGGTCTTCCAACATGACAATGACCCGAAGCACACAGCCAGGATAACCAAGGAGTGGCTCTGTAAGAAGCATATCAAGGTTCTGGCGTGGCCTAGCCAGCAGGGCTGCTGGAAGTAATTTTGAACAGGGAGTGCTGTGAATTATTATTATTATTTATTTTTTTTTGACAAAAAAAACTATGAGCCTATGCGCCTATTTAGAATACATTTTAAAAAATAACATAGGGCTGTGACGATTGCACTTTTTTTTTTTTTTTACCACCGCGGTGGTAGTGGACCAAATACCGGCGGTGTTGCGGTTTTGAAATAATAATAAAAAAAAAAACCCAAAGAAACAATACACTAAAACCTGTAAAGCATTGAAATAAATAGATAAATACTGGTAACTTACATAATATAATAAAGTTGAATCCATTTAAAAAAAAAAAAAAAAAACAGTTTTATATTTCCATACAAAGACGCGTTATAGCCTCCCACTCTGCGCTTTGAGAGGGATCTTCATGTTGTTGTAAAAGGTACGAAGAGCTAATTTTATCTTCCACAAGGCAAGGCATTTAGGCTATGTTTGCGCGCTGCCAGAGAAAGCCAAACTAAAACCCGCGCGTGTGAAACGCGCTTTCCAAATGAACTTGAAAAATCAATAATTAAAATAATCAAAATAATTACATTAAAATCAAAAATACACTTAATAGCCTACGTGTGTCAAAATCATTTCCTAAAATATTCTTAAGGAATTTATAAATTGTGCAAAATATTTTTAATAGGCCTACATTTTTAAAAAATCTCTCTCTCGCCAATAGGGGGTGCTGCAGCACACCCAGCACCCCCACTTCCTGCGGCCATGCTAGCCAGTCTCAAGACCTAAACCCAATAGAGAATCTTTGGAGGGAGCTCAAACTCCGTGTTTCTCAGCGACAGGCCAGAAACCTGACTGATCTAGAGAAGATCTGTGTGGAGGAGTGGGCCAAAATCCCTCCTGCAGTGTGTGCAAACCTGGTGAAAAACTACAGGAAACGTTTGACCTCTGTAATTGCAAACAAAGGCTCCTGTACCAAATATTAACATTGACTTTCTCAGGTGTTCAAATACTTATTTGCAGCTGTATCATACAAATAAATAGTTAAAAAATCATATATTGTGATTTCTGGATTTTTTTTTTTAGATTATGTCTCTCACAGTGGACATGCACCTACGATGACAATTTCAGACCCCACCATGATTTCTAAGTGGGAGAACTTGCAGAATAGCAGGGTGTTCAAATACTTATTTTCCTCACTATATATATATATATATATATATATATATATATATATATACACACACACACACACACACACACACACACACACACATACATACCGTGAATAATCCGGTGGGGCGCAGCGGAAGCGCAGTCCACGGTCAAAGAACAAAAAAGAAAGGTAGTCGGTGTAGATTCCACGGTGGAAGCTGCGCGGCACTGAACAGTCCACGGGTAACACGTGTGATGAGCAGCAAAACCATAGATAATAACTGACAACGTGAATGTGGAGGTGATGGGTTTATATGGGTGTGGTGATGAGTGCTGAACGAGTCTCAGGTGTGTGTGCCTAGTACGCTGGAAAGGAGCTTCAAGGAGAAGGAACAGGGAGCTCCCTGACACATACATATATATATATATATATATATTAATACAAAACAAATTAAAAATGTTGTTACCTAATGAATGTGTCCAGGATGAAGATCCACATATAGAACACAAGCAGAGAAAAGATGATGATGATCATGAATGTGTCTGTTCTCAGTCATGTTCTCATCACTGACTCCCTCTGTCTCATCCACATTAACCGCAAACTTCTTACTGCCTTCTGCCTGCTGATTCTTATCTCCGTAAAGAGTGAGGGTCAGGACTTTATACACCAGCGGATTGAAAAAGACGCGCAGTAACAGGAAATCGGTTGTTCGGCTGAAATCGGTGCCCAGTGAAAATAAAAAATTTATATTTCACCAAATCAATGAATTAAAACTAAAGTAAGAGCCGGTTTTGAAAATGTAAGAAGTAAAAAGTACAGATATCTGTGTAAAAATGTAATGAGTAAAAGTAAAAAGTTGTCTGAAAAATAAATAGTGGAGTAAAAAACTGATACCAGAAAAATCGACTTAAGTACAGTAACAAAGTATTTGTACTCCGCTACTTCCCACCTCTGGTAGCACTAGACCACACTGTTTAAAGCCATTTATTCTCACTAACACATGAGAAAAACTGCTTCCTAATTATTATTATACTTAAAGAAAACACCATTTAGCTCAGATTTTTTTAGCTGATAATTTTGGTGAAATCCCAAACAAATAAATGTAGTTAGCTAAGCGTTTGCATTACTAAGAGCTTAGAGTTAGTTAGATACGTCTATAAATGTACATTGCCACATTTACTTTGAATTTCAAAATTAATGATGGTGATTCCACAAAGCCGTTTTCAAGGACCATTGCTGTTTCCTTTACACATGCTTCCTCTCTGAACAATTATTTCTATACATGATATTATCTTCCACTGTTCTGTTGATGACATGTTTCAGCAAATCCAGGTGACAGACACAAGCTTTGCACAGAAAATTGAGGAACGTCAATGGACATCAATTGAATTCATTTTTACTTGTATATCTTTAAAAACAAAAGGACCACGTCATCACAAAGGGGTAATGAGCTGCTTGTGATACTGACTCCTTCAGACCATACTGATCCTTCTTGAAGCTCTACTCCTGATTAGAGTCTTGTGCACTCACTGCTGCTGAGAATGGCACCATGGGGACAATTCAAGGACTGCCATGAGATTGCTGTAGATGGTCTCCTCTGAATAGCCCTCATTTGAAATTGATTTGGCTACTTTAGGAATAAAACGTAAAACTAATGTACTCATTAAAGAGCCCTCTTACATTTACTAAGAATCCTTTGGATTTAGTGCACTGGTTTTAGAGTTGTGGATCAGAACTGACTCGTAGTGATACTACCTGGTGATACCCAGATGATTCTAGGACCTATCAAGGTTTCTTATGCAGGTTCTTTTGCCCTGCTTGCACATTAGAAAGGATCAGGCATAACATTATGACCACCAGACTAATATGGTGTTGGCCCCCTTGTGCTGCCAAAACAGTCGTGACCCGTTGATTATTAACAGCATGAACTTCTTCAGCAGTTTGAGCTACAGGAGGCTTTAGACAGCTAGGGTACGAAGTTTGCCTTAGGGGTAAATTTTGACATCCCAGCTAAAAATGTTTTTACAAAACAAAAACTACAGACAAATTACCGATGCACACTGGCACACACATGCACACTTCAACACACACACAATAAGAAACTAAGATTGTGTGCTATGGATTTCATTCTTTCTCATCTTGCATTCCTGACCTTCATCTTTAAATAAAGAATAAATCCCCCAAGCTGACAAATAACCAATTTTGTTAAAGAGCAATAAAGTCTCCTTTACCATATGGCAATAAGGGAGGGATGGCAGCAGAAAATGTCATAAAGATGACCCCTGGGCCAAAAAGATGTTTCCCATGCCGATTGTTTTACAATTTGTTTATATTCATTACACCATCATTCTATAAATGACCAATTTATATGCTTTTAATTAATATGGAGACGAGTGGAACATTGTGGATGACCAGCATGCCTACATACAGTGCATATAAAAAGTATTCACAGCACTTCACTTTTCCACATTTTGTTATTCAATTTAATTCGTGTTTATTTGTATTGCACTTTTAACAATAAACATTGTCTCAAAGTGTAAATTGTCCCTCATGAACGAACCGGTGGCGACTGTGGTGAAGGAAAAACTCCCAGAGATGGCATAATGAAAAATACCTTGATTGGAACCAGACTCAAGACTCATCTAGGGTTGCACTGAATGTCCATTTATAACAGATAAATGGTGTTGAGGTGCAGTGATGGTGATGAGAAGCAAACTGTAGTCCTGAGTCAGTGTAGCAGACAGTTAACATTAACTACAGTCCAAATCCAAGTCCTCAGAGTTCCTGTTCTTACTCCGTAATTTCATGGATACCCAGAGCGTTGAGGAGAAACCATCCCCGGCTGCACAGAGTGGCCTCCAATCGAAGAGAATGCTATCCAGAAGCAGGCCTGGATGAAATGGGTAGATCCAAGTAGAGGAGAGGAGCTGGAACAGTGGTCATTGGAACCTCAGGATCATGTTTAACTCGACCGAGAGAGTGGGAAAGAGAAAGAGAGAGAGAGAGAGAGAGAGAGAGAGAGAGAGAGAGAGAGAGAGAGACAGAGAGAGAGAGAGAGAGAGAGAGCGAGAGAGCGAGTGAGAGAGAAGAGCGATGACAGGAAGAGAAGAATGTTATGTGTCCTTATTGTTGTATAAAAGTTAACGACACTGTGAAGTTGGGACTCCTGCAAGTCTCGCTATGGCATCAGAACTAAAAGGACGAACCAGAAGGTAACACATATCTAACCCAGATCTGCTCCTTTACCCCAAAAAAATCTACTGATAAAAGACTAAATAAATATGTGTTCAGCCTCGACTTGAACACTGAGACTGTGTCTGAGTCCCGAACACTGATTGGAAGGTTGTTTCATAACTGTGGGGTTTATAAGAGAAACATCTGCCCCCTGCTGGAGTCTTCCTTATTTGAGGTACCAACAAATAGCCTGCACCTGTTGATCTAAGTAGGCATGGAGGATCATAAAGGTACAGAAGTTCACTCAGATACTGCGCCGTGAGACCGTTAAGTGCTTTATACGTCAGTAGTAGTATTTTATAATCAGTGTGAGATGTAATTGGGAGCAGTGTAGACTGATTAAAACAGGGCTGATGTGCTCATATTTTCTAGGTCTAGTGAGGACTCTTGCTGCTGCATTTTGAACTAACTGAAGCTTATTTCTGCACTTACTCACACACCCAGACAGTAAAGCGTTACAGTAGTCTAATCTAGATGTAATGTGTTATGTTACAGCCTTACCCCAAAATAGATTAAATTAATATTTTTTCCTTAAAATTCCACAAACAGTATTCCATAATTACAATGTGAATGAATTTTGTCAAAATCTTTGCAAATTTCTTAAAAAAAAAAAAGGTGTCCAAGAACCTGTTGGGCACATTGAAATAGCTCCAGTGTTTCTCTGTGGAGAGAGAAGAACTTTCCAGAAGAACAACCATCTCTGTAGCATTCCATCAATTAGGCCTGTATGGTAGAGTGGCCATATAGAAGACACTCCTATTCTTTCCAAAGTTGTTAAAAGCTTCCCACACCTCCTTCAGAACCCTTCAGAGTTTCAGTAGACTCTGTACTCCAGCAGGTCTGCATAAATTATCTGTCAAAGCTTTACCATTTATATTACTATGCAAATGGTTCTATCTTTTTTCCCAAGAGCAGCTTACATAGACTTCATTGAAGATATTGCCACATTGACATATGCACACATATTACATTTTATCCTCCTAGCTGCATGTATTTGGACGGTGTAACATGTAAAAACCCAAATAATCTAGATGAGGATCAACATACTTTTCTACACCAACATTTTGCCTAGCTGCTTTAATTCATTTTTCAGTATTGTCCATGAGTATCAGATCAAAACACACATTCCCAAATCTTTATAAGTATCTAATGTTTTAAATCTAATTCTGTAAATGTAATTAAATGTTTTTACAGAGCTGTGGTGGATTGATTACCACTGTTAATGTTAAGCTCGGTTATTACCAAGCTTATGTTTAAAGGCTTGTATGGAAAATATTTAGAGTTCCTTACAAACTATAAATATAGGATTTGATACATGTATACATTATACAGTATTCATAAGGCTGGTAGTGGATTGATTTTATGAATGAAAAGAATCATGTTAAAGGAATTTTAACAGGTGACTAGAACATACTAGAAGGGTTTTCTTAACAATAACATTTTTAGTGTTGAACTCTCCCAGAAATATTATTATTTTCGTTTCTAGACATTGTCATCTTTGACATCATTGACATCTAGACAAATTCATACATTAATCCGAAACACAAATTCTACACAAAATGCATCTTCAGCTCTGCTACCTCCAGCTCCACCTCCTGTCTTTTACTCAATGCCACTGTCTCTAATCCATACAACATCTCAGGTCTCACCACAGACCTATAAACTTTCCCTTTCACTCTCACAGATACTCTTCTATCACAAATCACTCCTGCTATCACTCTTCTCCACCCACTCCACCCTGCCTGCACTCTTTTCTTCACTTCTCTAACACACTCTCCATTACTCTGCACTGTTGACCCCAGGTACCTGAACTCCTCCACCTTCTCCACCTCTTCTCCCTGCAACCGCACCACTCTACTACCCCCCCTCTCATTCAGACACATGTACTCTGTCTTACTCCTACTGACTTTCATTCCCCTTCTCTCCAGCATGTACCTCCACCTCTCCAGGCTCTTCTCAACCTGCTCCCTACTCTCACCACAAATTACAACAATAATAATAATAATAATAATAATAATAATAATAATAATATTAATAATAATAATAATTATAATTATAATTATTATAATATATTTGAACACCCTGCTATTTTGCAAGTTCTCCCACTTAGAAATCATGGAGGGGTCTGAAATTGTCATCGTAGGTGCATGTCCACTGTGAGAGACATAATTTTTAAAAAAAAATCCAGAAATCACAATATATGATTTTTAAACAATTTATTTGTATGATACAGCTGCAAATAAGTATTTGAACACCTGTCTATCAGCTAGAATTCTGACCCTCAAAGACCTGTTAGTCTGCCTTTAAAATGTCCACCTCCACTACATTTATTATCCTAAATTACATGCACCTGTTTGAGGTCGTTAGCTGCATAAAGACACCTGTCCACCCCATACAATCAGTAAGAATCCAACTACTAACATGGCCAAGACCAAAGAGCTGTCCAAAGACAGTAGAGACAAAATTGTACACCTCCACAAGGCTGGAAAGGGCTACGGGGAAAATGCCAAGCAGCTTGGTGAAAAAAGGTCCACTGTTGGAGCAATCATTAGAAAATGGAAGAAGCTAAACATGACTGTCAATCTCCCTTGGACTGGGGCTCCATGCAAGATCTCACCTCGTGGGGTCTCAATGATCCTAAGGAAGGTGAGAAATCAGCCCAGACCTACATAGGAGGAGCTGGTCAATGACCTGAAAAGAGCTGGGACCACCGTTTCCAAGGTTACTGGTTTGAAATCATGCATGGCACGGAAGGTTCCCCTGCTTAAACCAGCACACGTCCAGGCATGTCTTAAGTTAAGGGCCATAATTCCACTAAACGTGTTTGGAGGAAGAAGAATGATGAGTACCATCCCAAGAGTACCATCCCTACTGTGAAGCATGGGGGTGGTAGCATCATGCTTTGGGGGTGTTTTTCTGCACATGGGACAGGGCGACTGCACTGTATTAAGGAGAGGATGACCGGGGCCATGTATTGCGAGATTTTGGGGAACAACCTCCTTCCCTCAGTTAGAGCATTGAAGATGGGTCGAGGCTGGGTCTTCCAACATGACAATGACCCGAAGCACACAGCCAGGATAACCAAGGAGTGGCTCTGTAAGAAGCATATCAAGGTTCTGGCGTGGCCTAGCCAGTCTCCAGACCTAAACCCAATAGAGAATCTTTGGAGGGAGCTTAAACTCCGTGTTTCTCAGCGACAGGCCAGAAACCTGACTGATCTAGAGAAGATCTGTGTGGAGGAGTGGGCCAAAATCCCTTCTGCAGTGTGTGCAAACCTGGTGAAAAACTACAGGAAATGTTTGACCTCTGTAATTGCAAACAAATGCTACTGTACCAAATATTAACATTGACCTTCTCAGGTGTTCAAATACTTATTAGCAGCTGTATCATACAAATAAATAGTAAATAAATCATACATTGTGATTTTTGGATTTTTTTTTTTTAGATTATGTCTCTCACAGTGGACATGCACCTACGATGACAATTTCAGACCCCTCCATGATTTCTAAGTGGGAGAAAATAGCAGGGTGTTCAAATACTTATTTTCCTCACTGTATATATATATATATATATATATATATATATATATATATATATATATATATATATATATATATATATATATATATATTAGTGTCTCTTTATTTCTCTCTCCACTATTTTATAGATCAAAGTAAGAAAATAATATAATCCTAAATCAGTTTGTGATTTTCACTCATGCAACATTTTAGATGTTAATCCTCTTCTCACAGATCCAAGCATACTGCTTTCCACAGGAAACATCATGCCAAGCCACATGGTCAGACACAACACAGTCCTCATCTCCCAAATTGTCAGGCTCACCTCCATAAAAGAACCTGAAAGAAGAGAATTGGTCTGCAATTAAATTTTTGTTGGTAGTATGGTTTTATTTAATGTAGTTTTACACATGGTGGCCTCTGAGGTCTAAAAGGAAATGCTTCAGAGTTTGAAGCACAGTCAGCCGCTCCAGGCAGTTGATGTGTCACAGCGGATGGGGCCCTCCCCAAAGAAATTGGGCAGAGTGGTCACTCATGACCCGCCCGCCAACCCGTTAGTAAAACCATCTGTCATATGGAACAACCAGAAACTCCCAGCATTGGGAGATTGTATGGAGTGGGTTGCCCCTCTGAGAGAACACTCGGGTCCTGAGCCATCACTCAAGAGGTCTCATGTGCAGAAGGAGAAAGCACACTCTACTTGGCGTTTAGCCTTGACCCCAGTTTATATGACCCCGATTTTGTCTATAACCAAATATAAATAGAATAAATTAATATAAAAGACTGCACATTGTTCTAATGCTCATCTTTTAAGTGAAGAAGGACAGAGAGCCGGTAAAAACATTATTTTGAAGGAAAAATGTGCCATTTATCATGTGAAAAACTTGCAGTGTGCAAGCACCATTAAAATTGTGAAATTCACTTAAGAGCAACCACTGACCAAATTCATTCTTACTTATTTTTGAGTGCAGAACCGTCTACCCATTTCCAGACTCCCTCAGTGTCTCTGTCACTGGCACCAATCCAAGCACCTTCACTTATTTTCCACCCAACAACCAATTCCTGTGAGGAATAACATCCGATTAGACATTCTAGTAAATTCACTCATTTTAGAATGAGCCGCCAGTATTAGAGATGAGTACAGGGGAAAAGTGCTAACTTAAAAATGTCCAGCATGAACTGGAGGTTGGCAGATGAAAATAATTTATGTGGTCCATTTTATGAATCAAGAAACAATGCAATTTAAAAAAATCTCTGGTTGTTATGTAAATAAAATTGA
Source organism: Silurus aristotelis (assembly GCF_946808225.1). Taxonomy (NCBI): domain Eukaryota; kingdom Metazoa; phylum Chordata; class Actinopteri; order Siluriformes; family Siluridae; genus Silurus; species Silurus aristotelis. The sequence goes on from NC_139576.1 coordinate 2,582,653, forward strand.
CCATTTTATTTCAAATTGAATATGCAATCATTCATTAAGAGCTTAGAGTCAGTTATCCTAAGAGCTAAGTTTATCCAAACATTCGTTTTCAAGGCCTTTATTCCTTCTAATTTATCTTTTATGATCTCTTTTATCAGTGGACCACATCACAAAGCATCTTCAGAGGAAAATCCGATATAGATTTAAACTATTTAGCTAAAACATTACTGAGTATTACTTTATTTAATCAGGCTTTATTACTTCTTGGTTGGACTACTGTAATGCCGTACTGGTTGGATGCTTTAGTAGATGCATAAACAAACTCCAGTTACTCAACAATCCAGCAGATGAGGTCTTATTAAAACAAGGAGAAATTACCAAATCACTCCTATCTTATATACACTATTTTGCATCTATGAGAAGAATTACTGAATGAATGATCTCCTGCCACAGTACATAAGCAAAGATATTTTTTTTAAGGTCCACTGAGCCTCATTCTATCAACACATGCAAGTTCTCTGTGATTAGAGTCTGGGACTCAGGTGCAGTCTCACTATACAAGTCTAGGTTCAGTTTGTTTACTGAAGCCTTTAATGACTTTTGTTAGATAAAAGGGGAGACCCAGAAAGTTCCTGGGCATCAGATGTTTTGGTAAACTTGGATGTTTGGATGATCTTCTCTGAATAGCTTTCAGTTCATTACATACCTGCATTTAAACTGAAAACAAATCAACACATAAATGGGCATAATGCTTTTACTGAAGTTCCTTTTTAGCACATTTGGCAGTGTTTAAATTTAGAGTGCTCTGTTGTGAGTGAGAAATGACTCATGATTGTTCTGTTCTGGTTTGATCAAGATGAGTCTGGTTCCTTTAAAGGTTTCTCCTTTATGCCATATTGGGAAGTTTTTCTATTATTCTTTGGTACCTGCCACATCTGTTTTATACATTGGGGATCAAAATGTATAAATTGATTTTGACCTGTTTTGTGACAATTTCATAAGCTTGATATAACCGCAATTAAACTGATTTAATGAGAAAACGTTCCCCTTTGAACATTACAGAAAGTGATTAGTCCAGTCATTTTAGAAAAAAATTACATTTTTAGTTGCTCTGATTTTGAATTCCTTTGTGAAATTTGTCGTTCAAGCTGAGTTATGAAAATTGTAATAATGTATATGATGATATGAATATTATTGTAGAAAAAAATTAGAAAAAATGATAAAAGAGAGTAGAAAAAATATAAAAATCCAATTTTTTTTTTATATGACCTGTTTCTCTTTGTTGTTTATGATCATCAGGTCTGCACCTTTTCCCTTGCAGTCCTGTCTGCTCTCACTCCAGTTCTTCTTCTCAGTAAAGATGTAGTAAAAACTGGAGCTGACGAATCTCCATCCTGGTGTGTTTAAGTCTTTCTCTGTACAGAGCACAGATTAAAATCATGAGCACTTTAATAACAACACTGCAAACTGCACCCCTGCTATTAATATTCACTGCATTTCATCATATCCTGAACAATGTCATAAACTCTTATGAAGCATCTGCAAAATTCAGAAAGGGACAATGTGAATGAATTTGTGCGTTAATTACTTCATTATACTGAATATTCTGAACAAATAATCACATATAATACACAGCCAGTTTGTAACATCTGTATCCTGAGCTGTTCGGGTCTAAAGAAAGTTATTTTTACTGTATGTATTATCTACACAAGATAAAGTCATATTTTGAGTTGCATCAAGTCAAATTGTATGTGTGTAAGTACATGAAATCATTTTTTTTCTTGTGGTCATTTGCATATTTGTTGCATCTTCATTCATGTAGATCTCTTCATATGATATTGTGCCATTCTTTAGATCAGCCGACCTTCTGTCTGCTAAGAATCCTGAGTTTCCATAAACTGATTGACTCATTTCTTTCTAAAGACACTTAAGCTACAGCAATGCTGTCGTTCCCTGTAATATAACTACAATCTGTTTAATATAAAGCTCTTTACACTCCCCACTGCAGCCTCCAGCTCAGATATAAAGTTTGTTGAAAAAAAAAAAAACAGTTCTCACGACAGGAAATTTAAGTGTGATCCTGTGGTATATTCACACATTATACATTCTAACCTTGTACAGAAGCACTGCGTTTACTGGCCTGTAAATGTGACTTCACTCCTCAGTATCAGTAGACACTTCTATTGGTTTGCATATACATTAATTATAAAGATGATCTTTTTTTTTTCCGAGAGCAGCATACAGATGGAAGTACTTTATAGCATCCACTATAAACTGCCTCAGACCAGTAATTATACCTTCATTTTTAATTCACAAACTTTTTACTGGTGTTTTATTGAAATTCAGTGCTTGTATTCCTATTGTACTGCACCACCATTTATGAACTCACAATACAATCAGAAGCCCCATATGATCGTAAAGGTGCATGCACTACCAAAAGCTAGAGACTCCGCCTTTAGAGCAGAGACAGCCTTAAAAACAGCAAGGGCCAAACTGTCCCGAGCCATCAGAGATGCAAAGCCCACACAAAAAGAATCCATGGCCACTTCCAGGACATGAGAAACACCCGGTCCATGTGGCAGGGCATCCAGGCACAAATTACAAGACAACTTCACCTGCCTGTGACCCTGACACGTTCCTCACAGCGATCAGCTGCTCTTTCTAACCAAGGCTGAAGTAAGTAATTGTCTTTTTATTCTTATCAACTGTTTGAACTCTGCCCCTGATGGTTAAGAGGAGGTGACATTTTTTTTATGTATATCACTGTGTTTTTTATACCCCAATCAAAATCAATACATCATTATTTGTATTGCGTTTTTAACAATGGACATTGTCTCAAAGCAGCTTTACACAGATAATGTGATAAGAAAGAATTAATAAGGTTGTTCTTTATAAGTGTAAATTTGTCCCTAATGAACATGCTGGTGGTGACTATGGCAACGAAAATTCCCTGAGATGGCATTAGGAAGAAACCTTGAGAGGAACCAGACTCAAGAGGAAATCCATCCTCATCTGGGTGGCACTCAATGTCCATTTACTACAGTTAAACCATGTTGATGTGCAGTGATGATCAAATACAAACTGTTGTCCTGAGTCAGTATAGCAGTCTGTTAACTTTAAGTCTTCCTCAAAGCTCCTGTGTTACAACGTAATTTCATCACGGCCGTAGATGAGAAACATCCCCAGCTGCACAGAGTCACCTCCAATCGAAGAGAACGCCATCCAAAGGCAGAAAACGAAGCAGGAGGATCCAAGTAGAGGAAAGGGGCAGGAACAGTGGTCACTGGTATGTTTATGTTTAAACTGACAAAGAGAGAAAGAGAGAGAGAAAGATAGGGATTATTAAGTCTCCTTATTGTTGTATAAAAGTTAAGGACACTGTGCATTTGTGGACTCCAGCAAGATTTGAATCGGCAGTAGAACAAAAAAGAAGAACCAGAAGGTAACAAAGACATAAGGGATCCCTGGGATAAGAGACGACCCACCACACCACCGCAACAAACCTGGGTGAACGTGTGAGAGTGAGGGACCAACAGCATACAAATATCCCAGTTCACCAAACACTCGATATCCATGATCCCTCCAGATCTGCTCCTTTACCTCAGAAAAACCTACTAATAAATGGCTTAATTAAATAAAAAAGACAGTAAAGAATTACAGTAGTGTTATCTAGATGTAACAAAAGCATGAACTAGTTTTTCTGCATCCTATAACAACATCATTTTTCAAATTTTATCAATATTTCTAAGGTTGTAAGGTTTATGTATAATTTATACATAACAGCAGTGGGCCTAAGACATATCCTTGCGGAACACCGAACTTTACCTTAGAGAGTGTGGAGAACTCACCATTTACATCAACAAACTAATAGCGATCAGTCAAATAAGACAAATAAGTCAAATAAGACCTGAGCCAAGAGATAGCTGTTCCCTTTATTTCAACAACATTTTCTAGTCTAGCAAGAAGGAGATTATGATCAATGGTGTCCAAAGCTGCACTGAGGTCGAGAACAAAACATGTAAAGAGACAAAACCCTGATCAGAGGCCAATGACAGGTCATTTACCACTTTAACTAGTGTCGTCTCTGTGCTATGATGAGGTCTAAATCCTGACTGATACATTTTGAACATTTTATTCCTAAGTAGATGTGTGCAGAACTGCTGTGCCAGACACTTTTAGAATCTTGGAAATAAAGGCGAGGTTTGATATTGGCCTGTAGTTGGACATCTGACAGGGTCAAGGTCAGGTTTCTTAATTAGGGGGTTGATACTGTAACTGCAGTTCGAAAGATTTAGGTACATAAAAAGAGATGATTATTTTTAGAACCGGTTCAATTACTTCTGAAATTATCTGTTTGAAGAAACTTGTGGGCAATTCAAGATGATCTTGAATCTATCTACAGGGTTATTTAAAAAAAAGTTTGGATTTATGATAATATTCTGGAATTTATTTCCTTATATTTTACATTTTATTATTCCAAAAGTTAATAAATCTTCAATACCTATTGACAGTGTGCATGTTAGTGCAGTGCTTTTATTCTCTGTTAATTTTGTACTGAATAAAACTCTTGGCTTATGTTTTTTATGAGGGTGGAGAAATATGCTGATCTAGCAGCACTAAGAGCGTTTCTAGAACTCAGGACATTCTCCTTCCATGCTATAAAATATTAACAATTTCGTTTGATACCAATTACGTTCTAACTACCGAGTGGCCTGTTATAAGGTGCATGTATGATCATTATACCCCGATAAATCTTTTCTCCCTGATCATTTTGGATTTAAGGGGATCTACATCATCTAGAGAGTAACGAAACATTGATTCTAGACATTCAGTGGCGCAGTCAAGCTCTGCGGGGTCAGACGGAGATCCATATAATGTTGATAATTTCGGACGATAATTGATAAAACTCGCTGATGTATGTACTTAACACGGTAACATGGTGAGGTACTTACAGTATGACTATAGCAGATTTTAAAAAGAGATAAGGTAATGATCTGAAATAGCTTCAGACTGTATGTGTGTGTGTGTGTGTGTGTGTGTGGGGTGTCTATAAATAATACCTATATGGAAATATTATATATAATGATTTATGTAAAACACATACAGTACAGACATATATATATACAGTACAGACCAAAAGTTTGGACACACCTTCTCATTCAAAGAGTTTTCTTTATTTTCATGACTATGAAAATTGTAGATTCACACTGAAGGCATCAAAACTATGAATGAACACATGTGGAATTATATATGGAATTATATACATAACAAAAAAGTGTGAAACAACTGAAAAATGTCATATTGTAGGTTCTTCAAAGTAGCCACCTTTTGCTTTGATTACTGCTTTGCACACTCTTGGCATTCTCTTGATGAGCTTCAAGAGGTAGTCACCTGAAATGGTCTTCCAACAGTCTTGAAGGAGTTCCCCGAGAGATGCTTGGCACTTGTTGGCCCTTTTGCCTTCACTCTGCGGTCCAGCTCACCCCTAAACCATCTCGATTGGGTTCAGGTCCGGTGACTGTGGAGGCCAGGTCATCTGGCGCAGCACCCCATCACTCTCCTTCTTGGTCAAATAGCTCTTGATGCCTTCAGTGTAAATCTACAATTTACATAGTCATGAAAATAAAGAAAACTCTTCAAATTAGAAGGTGTGTCCAAACTTTTGGTCTGTACTGTATATATGTGACACATACAGCATGCATATAGGATACATGTTTATTTATATAAATGGTCAACACGTTTTATTTTCAAACATTTATTGTTGAATTACAATTGCTTCCAGAGTCAAAAGACCAAGCAGCAGGATATAATGCAGTACTCAAATTGAAGCAATTGTTCAAAACCTGTGTGCCATCAAGTAACAGGGACCAACAAGGAACCAAATCTAACATTTCACATACTGTAACATTGCAACATTAAAGATTATTTTCAAAATTTTTTTAAGTAACATTGTGATATCATTGCATAGTCAGTCTAGTGATACATTTGCACTTTCTCCTGATCTGAAACTTGAAACACTGCATTTGATTGATTGTCTCAAACTGGAGTCAAAAATAATGGAATAATGTCACTTCTAAAACTCAGTAAAAAATTGTGAAGCAAATGTTAACAGAGCAAAAGGATAAATATGAAAACAAAAAAAAAGAACAATCACATACGTAGTTAATAATGCCTGGTCTGGAGTCCACGTGTCTTCCTCTCGAGTTCACCTGTCTTCTTCTGGAGTTCATCTGTCTTCTTCTGAAATTCATCTGTCTTCTTCTGAAATTCATCTGTCTTCCTCTGGAGTTCATCTGTCTTCCTCTGGAGTTCATCTGTCTTCCTCTGGAGTTCATCTGTCTTCCTCTGGAGTTCATCTGTCTTCCTCTGGAATTCATCTGTCTTCCTCTAGAGTTCATCTGTCTTCCTCTGGAATTCATCTGTCTTCCTCTGGAATTCTTCTGTCAAATTGCTGTGACTGGTCTGTAACTGGTCTATCTGTGTAGTCATGTTGTTATACCCGATCTGTATCTGGTCTCCCTCTGTAATCAGCTTGAACCACAGCATTGCGATGGCAGCCAGCATGAGAAGCACCAGAATCAGTAGACTCGCCACAGCCAGTCTGTAACATCTGCATCCTGAGCTGTTCGGCTCTACAGAGAGTGAATTATATTGTATGTAATATCTACACAGGATGTAGTAAGATTTTAAGTTACAGTATATCAGGTAGATTAGTGTGTATGTAAATGTGAGTGTGTGACCGAACCTGAAATCATAGTCTCTTTGTTGCTTGTAGTCACTTGCATTTCTGTTGTCTCTTTATTCATGTAGATCTCTTCATATGAGTTTGTGCTGTCCTCTAATTCAGCCGACCTTCTGTCTGCTAAAAATCCTACGTTTCCAAAAACTGAAATACTCATCTCTTTGTTAAGACACTGGAACTACAACAGTGCTGAAAATTCTATTACTCTAGCAATCTCTAGCTAACAACTACGTTTAGGACAGGAAGTTGAAGTCTGAACCTGCTCTATACAGACACCTAATAATATAAACATATATGGGTTTGTTTTATAACCAATAAATGTAACTTCTCTTTTCAGAGTCTCAGTGTACTCTCCTCCTGGTTTGCATAAATTATTTGTCAAAGCTTTTACACTGATATTTTGTGTAGATGTTTTTTTTTTTTCCCTAAGAGCAGCTTTTTACAATAATTAAGGTAATAATGGGTACATTCTGGTACCAAAAATGTTGTTGTACTTTTCAAGGGCAAATGTGTACCTTTGGTGACTAAATTGGACATCAGTGCCATAATGTATTATCACATTTAAATTTGTCCTTTTAAGCTAATTCCAAAGTGACAAATGTGGGAATTAAAATTTGTCAGGAAAAAGAACATAACACAGGATAAGGTAACAATTGAGTTAAGTAAGAACAAAACACAGGGTGAAGAGTACAGTAAGAATGTTTATTAGATATATGTCGAAAGGTATGATTGATTAGTAGATAGGATTGGTTGGATTGTAATAATTAGGGCTAGTGTGGTCATAGTTAAAGTCCTTGCTGAAGCCAGGGATAGTGAGAGAACCAGTGGCTTTATGGCAATAGCTTTATTACCAAGCAAGTTTACACTCAAAAGGAATTTGACTTGGCATCAGGAGCTTCCAGTGCAGGAGAAAGTACAGACATAATGTAACAGAATAGTAAACCAGACAATTAAATAATGAACTATATACAGAAGTAAAACTATTGTTTTAATAAATGTACATATGTTATTTACAAGTGTGCAGTTTACAAATGGACCATTGGATTCCATGTATAAATGTCAGTTATGATGTACAATGTGTAATTATGAATATCTTAATTGTTCATGCTAAGTATAGCCCAGACATGGGCAAACTACACTGGATGAAAGCAACGACTTAAAAGACACTGCTCAGATCCTGATTTTCATCCGAGGGTTTAATAATAGTTTTGAGATAACAGAAGAGTTTTTGAGGTTGAGTCCCTGAAGGGAACAACTCGGGGAGAGGATTTATATAACACGGTGTCTGCTGCCATCGAGAAACATAAACTACCTTGAAGTAAACTTGCCAATGTCACGACGGATGGATCACCAAATTTAACTGAAAAAAACGTTGGGCTGCTAAAAAGAATCCAGGATAAAGTGAAAGAGGAAAACCTTAAACACCTTTAGAATCGCTTTGCAAGTCTATATTGCAGCTTAATCATGCCGTGAATCCAGTCGTAAATCTTGTCAACTTTATACGTGCACGGGGACTTCAGCATCGTCAGTTCATCAAAACAATTTGTACAATGAGCCTTGCATATTCATGCTTTGCTACATGTTATAGGCCAAATATCTAATGTAATTTATATATATGAAATCAAATCAAATTTTATTTGTCACATACACATACATGCAGGGTACAACATGCAGTGAAATGCTTTTTAAGATGGTCCGGCATGAGGGAATAAAATGGGGTGATATATATATATATATATCCTGGCCCGGCCCCTCTGTCAAATTTTAGAACCCATTGTGGCCCATGAGTCAAAAAGTTTGCCCACCCCTGGTATAGCCTGTGGGGGAAAAAAAAAACGTTCTGGTAGTTGGTGCTCTGTTGTGCTGACCAGAAGGCAACAGTTTGAAGAGAGAGTGGCCTGGGTGTTTGGAGTCCAACGAGATTTTCTTATACTAAAAGATCTTGGAGATTGGGTAGTAGTTTTGTGTCTTCCGACGACTCGTTTCACATCCTCTACATATAGCAGGGGGAGGCAGGAAGGGTGGTTGCAGGGGGGAAGGTGAATGTGTGAAGTGCAGATCAGAGGGGGTGGGTGGTAGACTAGGCTTTTCAAACCGACAATAGAACACATTTTGATTTTCAGCCAGTTGTTGTTTCTTCACAGACGGGTTGGGGGTGGTGTCTTGTACTTGGTAACAGAAGATTATTCTTTTAGTAATATAATTATTTAAATAAAGAAAGTTACCAATAGTGCCCATTAGATCCACAAAGAAGTCTGATCAGTTCAATGGCTTGATGGATTGTGCCAGCCGAGATAGAGAGATCAGGAAGAGTGATGAGAAAAATCAAAAACAAAAAACAAAATAGGAGATATCAAATAATAAAAAAAAAAAACCCTAAAGGAATTCAAAACTAAATTTTTTTTATCAAGGATCTGCTCTGAGCCCTTTCCTGTTTGCAGTGGTGATAGACAGATTGATGGGCAAGGTCACACAGGAGTCTTGGACTATAGTGGAGTAGGGAGCAGATTGAAACAGGCCTGGAGAGGTGGAGGTACATGCTGGAGAGAAGGGGATTGAAAGTCACTAGGAGTAAGACAGAGTACATGTGTGTGAATGAGAGGTGGGGGGCAGTGGAGTGATGCGGTTGCAGGGAGAAGAGCTGGAGAAGGTGGAGGAGGTTAGGTACCTGGGGTCAACAGTGCAAATTAATAGAGAGAGTGTTAGAGAAGTAAAGAAAAGAGTGCAGGCAGGGTGGAGTGGGTGGAGAAGAGTGACAGGAGTGATTTGTGATCTGTAAGAGTGAAAGGGAAAGTTTATAGGACTGTGGTGAGACCTGAGATGTTGTATGGTTTATTGACTAAAAGACAGGAGGTGGAGCTGGAGGTCGCAGAGCTGAAGATGTTGAGATATTCATCGGGAGTGACAACAATGGACAGTATTAGAAACAAGTTTATTAGAGAGACCGTGCAGCTATTATGTTTTGAAGACAAGGTGAGAGAGCCCCGATAAAAAAGGTGTATATCGGTAGAAGAATGCTCAGGATGTACCCGCCAGGCAGGATGAAAAGTGGAAGACCAAGTAGGAGGTTAATGGATGTGGTTAGAGAAGACATGCAGGTGGTTGGTTTGCAGGAGGCAAATGTAAAGGACAGGGTGGTATGGAGACAGATGATCCACTGTGGTGATCCCTAAGAGGAGCAGCTGGTAGAAGAAGAAACAAGATAAGAATACTCACACCGCCTGTCTGGTCTGCATCGGGTTTTCTCCCAGTGCTGAATGAACTTCTCTGCAGAACTGCTAAATTCCAATGCAGGTAGTGGGGAGTGATTATGCTCTTTTTTGAGGATAAAATTGCAGAGAAAAGGAAGCTTTGGGATAGAAGATGGCTTGCCACACCACCATCAAGAATCTTGATTATACGTGGGGAGCTGACATTTCATTAAAACAATCTAACACCATGATTACTCCAAATCTGTTCCTTTACAAAAAATATATATTTTTTGCATGATTAAACAAATATGTTTGGAAAATAGAATGTGTTGACGTCTTGAACAGTAATTGCAAAGCTGTTTCATAATGGTGAGGCATTTTAAAAGAAAACAGCCACTTCTGCAGTCTTCACTATAGAAGGTAACAAAAAATAGCCTGCCCTTGTGATAGAATCAGGCATTGTGGATCCTAATCATAAAAATGTTCACTTAGCTACTGAAGTTTGAGACCATTCAGTGCTTTAGTAGTATTTCATCATTAGTAGTATTTTATAATCAGTGTAAGATTTGATTGAGAGCCAAAGCGGAGTGGATAAGACAAAGGCGTGATGTGGTCATGTTTTCTGGTTTGGAAGATTCAAATAAAAAAAAAAATGTCTAGAGAAAATAACCTCTAAGCTTGGAGCAATATAAAGAAATGTTTTGAGGAAGAAGCTTTAAGAGCAACCAAAAGGGAACACATTTTCTACTAAGTAAAACTAAATATTGTCGTTATGAGTCATTACTCAGCTACATCTAGAGTCCAATTCTTACCCTCTAATCTGACTCCAATGTATGATAAAGATTTAACTCGAATATCTCTAATTTAAGCTGATCACATTATTGGTTGTATTTCTTCTTTAATTTAAATAAATTATTCAAAACATTCCGTCTTTTCAAATAATCATTCATTATGCACCCAGAGTCGCTTAGAGCCTTGTGCTCGGCTAATGATACCTGCTCACGGGGGCACATTGGCCAGTCCGAATCTTAGTCAGAGGATATAACAGTAAACTAATATTCTTTAAGCAGCTGCTCAATGCTAGCTCGTGCATAAAGAATAATGTATTTAGCCACTTAGTTATAACTTGCTAAGTCAGTGATAGTCAGAAATCAGAAGGTTCCAGACGTTGTGCTCTATGCTCCATCCGTTCATGAGCCTTCAGTTTGTACTATCCCGGTCTTAGATTTGCGTTAACACCAGGCTACATAATCAACTAGATAAAAAATGATTTCAGGAAATTTTAGAGTTAATCAAGAATTTTACATTTATTTGCCATGCAATAATCAATAAACAAATGTCAAATCTAAAACAAATAATAGAAGAAAAAACATGATCAGCATAAAACCAAATGGTTTAGCAATGCAATTTACAAAAAAATTGTTAAAGAGATACTATACCTGGCAACAGAGACACACAGAGACTGTGTGAGAAGTTCTGACTACGGAATGCTTCCCTGAATGTTTTGTCAAATTTCCTTAAATACCCAAACTATCATAAACACTCATAAATTCAAAGTTATAAAAGCTTTGCAAACCCTTTCTTGGAACAGAGGTGACCTAAAAAACAAATGTCACCTAGTGTAAAACCGACACCTGATAAAGTCTGTTCTACTGATCTGGGACTAAAATAATTTTCCAATCACACCGAGACCTTTAAAATGATACCAAACATATGGAGGTAAGCTTCATACATTCCACCAATGTAATTGTTACATTATGCAAGTATAGTAGCTTGAATTCCGGGAACTAAGTCACCTTTCCATGACCAGGTCATCTCCCCAGGTGGGAAATAGAGAGCTTAAGGATGGGTGACTGGGCAGCTGAACAGATGGCTTTCTCTGCTCAGATTAAAGAGATCCTCTCCTTAGATTAGAAAGTTTATTGTTTTGTTGAATAGCAGTTCTTGGGGTCTGGGAGCATGGAGGGATCTGACCATCCTTACAATCTGAATTGGTTTAAATTAAACTGTGTTACAGTTGTTCTCACCCATATGGATGTTCTTATAGAAGGATAATGAAACAAATGTGAAATCTGTCAAAATATCTGAGTAATAAAACAATGTTGTGTAGTATTGTATAATATCATGGGCGCCGTTAGGGGGGGGTGCAGAGTATGCCAGGCATATGGGCCCAAGAGAATGCTAGGGGGCCCCACAATCATCAATTAAAATTTTTCCAATTAGTTATTTATTTTAATCGTACATACATTTTAAATAATAACACTGGTGAAATAAAATTAATTCCCTGTAAATAAAATTAAACTATATTAACTTTATTAATAATAATATAATATATATACATATTATATATATATATATATATATATATATATATATATATATATATATATATATATATATATATATATATATATATATGGGAGCTTAAACTTCTGTCTTGCATGCGCCCCTGATAATCTTACTACAATAGTGGTATGGAACACATTCAGCGTTTGTCTCAATTTATTTCTCTCAATTTGTTTTAATTAAATTAAAATGTTCCACTATGTCTTTTAATCTGTTACTGTCTGCTTTTTATGACCACCAGGTCTGCTTCTCCTCTCTCACAATCAAACTGATCTCACTGTTAGTCTGTCTAACCCACAGTTTGTGGTGTGGTTTCCTATAAAAAAAAAACTCTGGACAGGAAGTATACGACACATGCCACACCATTTTTAGATGCCCATATTGATGCTTATCCTCTTTAGAGTCTCATTAGACACGATACTGCAACGGGGCTGCATACATTCTCTGTCATTGATATCACTATGTAGGTGTTTCCCCCAGAGCATGTAGCCCCGCTGCTGTAATTAATTTTTTAGTATTGTGCAGGTTAAAACCCACATTCCCAAATCTTTATAAAAATTCTATTTTATAACAGTGATGGACAGTAATGAAGTAAATGTAATTCGTTACTGAACGTAAGTATCATATTTAAAGTATCTGTACTTTACTGAAGTATTTCCATTTCCAGAGACTTTTACTTTAACTTCATGACATTTTAAAGTCAAATATCTTTTTACATTTTGCTCAGCTACATTTTGTTTATTTATGAGGATAAAATTGTAACTGGTCAAACACGCAGCAAGCCACCAATCAGGGTTGAGCGCTCATTCTGTTTTGAACTGTGGTATTTACGTATCACCAGCATGCAGTTCGGTTTAACAGCAAGCAGAACATTTACAGATGAATAAATAATGAAAGAAACTGTTGACTTGAACTCACCACAACACCCGTGGCCTTATTAGTTGCACATTATCAACTTGTGCTGTTAATATCATAAACAGCAGCTACGCTAATTTCTCTCCATTGCTTCTCTTTTTTCTCCCCATCACGAGGCTTCCTGAGGTTTGGCCAGCTCCAGTCACGTCCCACTTTATGAAGATTATGGACCTTTAAAGAAATTGATGTGGAATTTACAAACTTCCACCCAGAGACGTATCAGTGCCAGCTGGATCCCACTACATGTGTGGAGTTTTGACATTGGACCTTCTGGAGTGTTTAAAGGCTCTGGCATGGAGAAGCTGGTGTTGGATCTGTAATGATCACAAATGTTGAGCTATTTTATGAGTTGCTCAGTAGCTCCCAGTTTTATAACCATAATGACTGTATAAGACTGTAGAAAGTACATAACTTATAATCACACACTCAAGTACTCAGGTTAGTTCTCACTCTCCAGTGTTCTGTAGTGTTTAAAGACTATAATCACACTCTTGATGTCACCCAAATGAAGATGAGGTTCTGCTTTTTGAGTCTGGTTCCTCTCAAGGTTTCTTTCTTATAACATCTAAGGGAGTTTTTCCTTCCTTCCTTTCCTTTCTCTTAAACTCTGTAAAGCTGCTTTGAGACAATGTCTGTTGTGAAAAGCGCAATAGAAATAAACTTGACTTGACTAGTTGAAAAGAAGGGTTTGGGTTCATGATCATTGTAATAGAAATCAGTGTTTGAGTCATTAATATCATTCTATTAATAGATCAGTGTGCTGAGAGTCACAGAGTCTTATTACATAAACTGAGTTGATTAAGTAAATAGTCTTGTGAGAAAAATAATAATATGAACATTATACACATAATAAATCATAGTAGTTTGGATTCTTAGTTACATTTGAGGGCAAATACTTGGGAAGCACTTTTACTTTTACTGGAATAATATTTTATTTGTATTTCTGTAAATGTAATTTTCTTTCCTTCTCTTTTTTATGTCAACATTTGTTTACTGATTAAACCTAGCAAAATGACAGTGTGGGTTTTAGACTTTCTAGGGTCAGGTCACTGACTGGACAACATTATATATATAATGGTCTGGTAGTAGATTCTTTTGACGGGTGTGGGCCTGGGTGGTCTAATGATGGTAAAGATTGATTCTATGGATCAGTAATTAAGTTACTGATTTAGTAAGTTGTGGGATACTGGCTCTTTAAAGTCACCTGAGGGTTTGTTATCTATGTAGGGTTTGCCCTTGTGCTACATTGTTGGAAACATTCATATCATAAAAAAAACTGGATGTTTTTATAGTTTTTTCCTAATGCTGTGAATGTCCTTTCTAGGCATTTGTTATTAATACGGTTTTCATTTATAAAACTATTTATTTTTATTTTTTGCATTGCACTTGTTTTGTAGCTGATGTTTATGAATTAAATATCCCGATGTTCTGGATGTCTCCCTTTAAAGTGTTTTCTACTTTTATATATGTACAGTAATCCCCTGCTTTACCGCAGTTATACTACTAATAACTAATTAATTTCTATTGCAAATTATCTGGTCTCTTACGGATAGATTGTAGGGAATTGTTTTTATGGGGTTTTATTGAGTGTGTGTTTATAGTGTGTGTGGGAGGATGAGTTATGCCTTAAATAATAATAATAAAAATGTATTATATATTTTACACACACACACACACACACACACACACACACACACACACACACACACACACACACACACACACACACTATATTGCAAAAGTATTGGGTCACCTGGTCATAAAGATGGTATGTGATTTTTGAACATTGCATTCCACATTTAGTACCAATATGCTCTTGTAATTCCCTCCACTCTTCTGAGAAAATGTTCCACTAGATTTCGGAGTGTGTTCATGGATATTTGTGTTCATTAGCCACAAGCGTATTATAAAAGGCAGGTACTGATGTAGGTGAGGAGACCTGGGGTGCAGTCAGCGTTCACATTCATCACAAATGTGTTCAGTAGGGATGAGATCAGAGCTCTATAGCAGACCACTTAAGATCTTCCTCTCCAAAGCATGTAAACCAGATCATCAAGGAGCTCACTTTGTGCACAGGGGCAGTGCCATCCTGGAACATGTTTGGGTTTCCAGGTTCAAGTGAATGCTACAACTTATTATAGTGAACCTAAAGACATCCTGTACAATTGAGTGCCTCCACAGGAAAGGCCAGGTGACCCAATACATTTTGCAATAGGGTTATGTATGTAACCCTGAGGGAACAAGACGCTGCATAGAAATGCCTTGGGAATGCCTTGCGTTGTTCACGCTCTTAATCACGTGTGAAACCAAGCCACTAGGCAAGTCCTGACATCATCAGCGGGTGACGTCGCATAAACAAGGAAGCTACAAAATGGGTGAGCGATGGAAGCAACATTAGCTTCTGTAAAAGGGGAAGGTAAGCGCTGCAGGGATGCAGGGAGTATGGCCTGTTGACGCAGCGTCTCGTTCTCTCAGGGGGAATGTAACCTAGTAACATTCCTTTTCAGAAACTCGAGCTGCGTCAAAACGATTTGGCAACGAGTGTCCAATCATGCCATACTGACCAATCACTGCCTAGCGTGTCTGAGCACAACCAGCATGCAGAACAGAGGAGCCCCAAATCGTTTTGACGCAGCTCGAGGAAGTGGCTCTGATGTCAACCTGACAAAGGTCAAAGGGGTGGACCAGCTCGCAGTGTTACAAATGTCTTGTAGAGAAACTCCAGCTGACCAGGCCGTAGAGGCCGGCATACCCCAGGTGGAATGAGCCTTGACTCCGAAGGGAAGACCAGAGAACTCATGAAACGAAGAAATGGCATTTACAATCCATCTGCTGAGTGTCTGCTTATTGGCCAGAAAACCTTTCCTATGAGGGCCATAGCAAACAAACAGCTGCTCCAACTTCCTCCATGGACATGACCTGTGGATATATGTGTTCAGTGCTTGCACAGGTTTAGGGGCTACGGAAAGAGCCTGTAGGTCCCGACCTTCTTAAGGGAGGAAATTGCCAGAAGAAAGGCGGTTCTGACCAACAAATTCCTAAGAGCCACTTCGGCCAAGGGCTCGAAGGGGGGCTCAGATAGAGCCACCGGCACAATGGCCAAGTCCCACACAGGCACTCTGGGTCGTATCCCGGGCCTCACCCTCTGGGTGCCATGTAGGAAACGTGTCACGAGGGGGTGTTTCCCAAGCGACTGCCCCGCTGGCGCGGTAGAATAAGCCGTAAAAGCAGACACATAAACCTTTAGGGTTGATGGAGCAAATCCTTGGCAAACTGTTTCTGCAAAAACTCCAAAACTAAACCAACCGGGCAGTTGACTGGGCGGGGGTGAATCAGGGATACCCCTGCCTGTGAGAGAAGATCCCTCCTGGGAGGAATTTCCCAATTAGGTCCCTCGAGGAGGGACAGCAGGTCCGTGAACCACGATCTGCCTGGCCAACAGAGACGGGCAGACCGGGCTCATTCCTGGCTGATTATTTCCAGAATTTTCGGGAACAGCCCGGTAGGAGGAAAGGCGTACAGACGTCTGCACCATGGCGTCTCCAGAGTAGCAAACAGATCCACTTGAGCTCTGTAATATCTCTGACATATCTGCTCCACCACCTCGGGGTGGAGCCTCCATTACCCGGGCCTCGGCCCTTGCCTCAAAAGGGCGTCTGCTCTCCAATTTAAATGGCCTGGGATATAAACTGCCTTTAATGAGAAGCTTTTTTTTTCCTGGGACCACAGGAGGATCTGCCGCGCCAGCCTGTGAGACCAGAGGCCCCCACTGGTGGTTAATGTATGAGACCACCAACGTATTGTCTGTACAGACCAACACATGGCGATCTCTCAGGGCTTGAAGGGCTTGCCACGAGACCTTGAATATACAGAGTGGATTGCTCTTCTTGGAGAACCCTCTGCCTCTAAGCCACCACTGGAGGGGTCTTAAATAGATAAGGCCAAGTGGGATCACATTGGGCACTGCTTTCATGAGACCCAGCCTCTGGAACTGGCCTTCTTTTACTCACTTGACTGCCGTGAGAAAGACTTTGATCCGGGCAGGAGACAATTGTGCCCACAACATGGTCGAGTCCCACACTACGCCCAAGAAGGTGGTTCTCTGCAGAGGAGAAAGCACACTCTTTAAACCATACTATATTCGCGTATAGCAATTGCGGGACAAAGGTACGGTCCTCCAGGCCTGAGCACCCTCCTTGGAGGAAGAAATATGGACCTCTGCATTGCACGTGCCGGAAGAAGGAACCGCCAAAGCGAGTGCTTCCCCTGGGGAACGGAAGCTAGGCCCAGCAGGGGGGGCTGGAGGGGATTCGTCCATCTCCAAGCCTTCTGCTAGGTCGTCCTGCGAGCCCCACGACCTTCGGCACCGCTTCCCCTCGGCAAGAGTGGGACCTGAGCCACGAGGGAGCGGAGCATGCATATAGCCATGTGGCTACAGCATGGACAATTGTCTCTCTCGAAAGCAAACAACACAGAGCAAGGAGAGACACACATGCAAAAGTTTTGCTTGCTTTTTGCTATTGCTTGCACAGATTCACACACAAAGCGCTTACTTGAAAAAAGAGAAGCTAATATCTCACCCGCTCACCCATTTTGTAGCTTCCTTATTTACGCGATGTCGCCAGCCAATGAAGTCACGACTTGCCTATTGGCTGGATTTCCCACGTTATTCAGAGCATGGACAATGCGTTCCCAAAGTGTTTAGACGCAGCTTGAGTTCATGAAAGGGAACCATGGATTCTGGACTAAAGAGGAGAGGCATCATCTGGCTTGTTATCAGCTCTCAGTTCAAAAAGCAGCATCTCTGATGCTATAGAAAGACATTAGTACTTGTGAAATGGACAGCTTGCACATTTGGAAAGGTTCCATCAATGCTAAATGAGTATATAATGATTTCAGAGTAAAAAATGCTTTCATCTATTTGTTTTTTCCGCAAACGCCCTTAATATTTTAGCAAAACAAACGGATACCCAGAACTGCTAGAATCCTTTAATTAGACACATATGGGACAACATTTCTCTCCCAAAACTTCAGCAACTGGTCTTTTCAGTTCTTAACTTTTTATAAAACTTGTTGAAGCCAGCAAGTTCAAAACGATCTTGTTTTTTTCTTAAAATTTGAAATATTCTCAGTTTAAATATTTGATATATTTTTATTTTATTATGAATAGAAGATGAATTTATGAGATTTGCAATTGTTACATTTAGATTTTTATTTACATTTGGCACATTGTCCTAATATTTTTCTTTTTATTTGGGGTTGTGCAAGTGTGTGAATGGGAGGGAGGGCAGTGGAGGGGTGCGGTTGCAGGGAGAAGAGGTGGAAAAAGTGGAGGAGTTCAGGTACCTGGGGTCAACAGTGCAAAGTAATGAAGAGTGTGTTAGAGAAGTGAAGAAAAGAGTGCAGGCAGGGTGGAGTGAGTGGAGAAGAGTGTGAGTGTAAAAGGTAATGTTTATAAAATTGTGGTGAGACCTTAGATGTTGTATGGTTTAGAGACAGTGGCATTGAGTAAAAGACAGGAGGTAGAATCAGTTTATTAGAGGGACAGCGCATGTAGGATGTTTTGTAGACAAGATGAGGGAGGTGAGATTGAGATGGTTTGCACATGTGCAGAGGAAGGACATGGGGTATATCGGTTGAAGAAATCTGAGGATGGAACCGGAATGCTGTTTATTCTCAAAAAAAGTTTGCATATTTTCTTAGTGGCTGTTTTCTCATGTTCTTGCTGACAAAAGTAACTTGGAAATGAGTTCATGGAAATAAGATTTTTTTTTTGTGTAAAGTAATTGTGTCCTTCCTTTGGATGATTCCCTGGGTGAATATCCGTATGTAGCAAAGTTATGCATGAAAATTGGCTAAATCGAACATTATTAAAACCCCTGCTTGCCACGTAACGGAATGCTGGCAGCTGGATAGAAATCCCAATATAGTGTTTTTAATATCAATATTCTCATCTTTAGTGTTTTGTTGTGATGTACTTGCATTAACAACAGTTCTTCTTTAAACTAAAATAATTTCTGCCAGGGTCATTCATAGCGACACATATTTATTGTTTTTAGATTAATTGACACTTTAATTTAAGGCAAAATCTTGAACATTTACTGTAGAATTATATAAAGTCTGATTTTAAAAGGTTAAGATTCTTCATAAAAGTTAAAATATGAATCATAAGATCATAATGTGTGTCACAAATATCAGTAATACTAATGATAATAATTCATCATTATAATCAGAATAAAAAAAAAAAAATAACAATCATCATCATTATGAGGATGGGTTTCCTCTTGAGTCTGGTTCCTCTCAAGGTTTCTTCCTTATGCCATCTTAGGAAGTTTTTCCTTGCCACAGTCATCACCGGCTTGTTCATCAGGGACAAACTTACACTTTTAGAGAACATCTTTTTCATTCTTAATTGCCACGTTATCAGTGTAAAGCTGTTTTGAGACAATGTTCATTGTTAAAATCGCTATACAAAAATCTAAATCATTAGCATTATTAAACTTTTCAGAGAAACTGGTTGGAATTTCACTTGTTTTCTCTCTCCACCAGTATGATCCTAAATCAATGTTTTTCAATCATATACAACATTTTACATATTAATTATTTTCTTACAGATCCAAATAAATTCCCTATCACACAAAACATCATACCAATTTTCAAGCCCAGTATGATAGCCAGACACTGCACAGTCCTCATCCCCGACATTGTTGGGTTCCCCCTTGCTCCAGAACCTGAAAGAAGAGAACCGGGCTTTAATGTTCTTTTATTTATGAAAAAATTCACAAAATTGAGAAAGGAAGCATGTGTTGTTTGAGTGTTTTAGAGAACCACCAGCCACGCCCCTCTCTAGCACCCAGCACTCCCACTCAGCCTCTCCCGCCTAATCACCTAAACCTGTTTTCCCTTAATCGATCATCATTTGAAAGATCTCTCACACCTTCACTCGCTGTTCGATCTACAGTATACATACCTCAGATTACTAGGACTTCCCACAGTATCTTGCGTTCCCCACTGTTTCCCGGATTCCTCGCTACTCTTCTCGAGGACCTCTCTTCAGCTAAGTTCATTATTTCCAGCACTCCCTTCCAGGGCCGCTGGAAGTCATTTTGACCAGGGGGTGCTGTGATTTTTTATTTTTATTTTTTTTTGGACAAAAAACCTATGAGCCTATTTAGAATACATTTTAAAAATAAATACATAGGGCTGTGACGATGGCAGTTTTTTTTACCACCGCGGTGGTAGTGCACCAAATACCGGCGGTGTTGCGGTGGTTGGGGGGGTTGTTTTGAAATAAATAAATAAAAAAAAACCAAAGAAACAACACACTAAAGCCTGTAAAGCATTAAAATAAATATCAGTAAATACTGGTAACTTACATAATATAATAAAGTTGAATCCATTAAAAAAACAAACAAACAAAAAAGAAAAACAGTTTTATATTTCCACACAAAGACGCGT
Source organism: Silurus aristotelis (assembly GCF_946808225.1). Classification (NCBI taxonomy): domain Eukaryota; kingdom Metazoa; phylum Chordata; class Actinopteri; order Siluriformes; family Siluridae; genus Silurus; species Silurus aristotelis. The sequence goes on from NC_139576.1 coordinate 2,603,284, forward strand.
TATAGCCTCCCGCTCTGCGCTTTGAGAGGGATGTGGAACACGAGCAGGAAAGAGACCACTGATCTCTTTTTCTGATATCTTCATGTTGTTGTAAAAGGTATGAAGAGCTCATTTTATCTTCCACAAGGGCAAGGCATTTAGGCTATGTGTGCGCGCTGCCAGAGAAAGCCAAACTCAAATCACCCGCGCGTGAGAAACGCGCTTTACAAATGAACTTGACGCGCATTACCAATTATCATATGTCTCATTAATAACAAGCACAAACTGTAGGCTATTAAAAAGACAAGTAAAAGTAAAAAGTAAAAATGTAGGCAGTTTTCTGTACAGCGTTTTTTCTACTTTACCACAGTAAAGAATACGAAAATAATCGACCTAAAAGCGAACAAAGGAAGAAACGTTTATTCCCCTTTGGAAATGGGTGAAGACGCGAGTGAAGATATGGGAAAAGAAAAAAGAGATTCCATGCAGGGATGAGACACTATTTTTGAATATTCGATTAGTTGATTTAATTATAGAATATCTAATGTTCTAATGTCTGTTGTGCGATCATTCTCTAAAATAAAATGTCCATGTTCTGGTGCTGTAACCAGAGGGTGACGCTGCCAATAACACACATAACAGCTGTCACAAAGAACCAGCAAAAGTAATGATTATGAATCCGTCAAATATAGCAAGGAGACATTTGAATTGTTTATTAATAAAGTGTTTTTTGTGTGTGTGTCAGTGTCGGGCTGCAAAGATGAAGTTGACAATGCTCACTCGTCATCTTCGCAGTGAACGCGCCTATAGAGAGAAATGCACACTTAATACGGAATACATAATAAGCATATGCTAGTCGGTTTATTTTTGTTTTGAATTGTTTTGTTTAAAAGTAGACAATTCAAGCTTTCTATATAGAAAAACTAATGAAATATTTTTATCATTTCCTAAAATATTCATAAGGAAATATTCATGCAAAATATTTTTAATAGGCCTACATTTTTAACAAATCTTTCTCTCGCCAATAGGGGGTGCTGCAGCACCACCAGCACCCCCACTTCCTGCGGCCATGCTCCCTTCTCTGATACTTCTTTGTTTGCTCTGTTAAGATCAATAAATTTCACCTTGCTTTACTCCCAGTTTCTGAAGCCTTGTAATCCATAACAGAGTGTTTATCAACAGGCAGATAATCGAAATCAGCAGGCGGAAAGGTAACAGTTAAACAGGCAACAGTTTTTCATTTGGCAAAGAAAATATGCAAAACAAGAGTAAGAAGCAAGAAAATGAAAGCAAAATAAAAAAGTGAAAAAGAATAAACACAACCACAACATGAGACATGGCTCAGTAAATAGACAGTTTATTGTACCAGCTCAAATAGAGAACACCTGCAAACTCCTCGCTGTGGGAAATCTTCAATCACTGAGGTTTGAATGCGGACACTTCTCTAGCAGATGAGCTAGATATTTTTTATTCTTACTAGTTGCAACTAACAGCACTGACTCCACTAGCAGCAGGACTATCACAGGTTCCACCTAAGAAAATCATACTGACAAATGTTTGACGAAATAAATGTTTTCAACGGAAACTTAAACACTGACTGTGTCTGAGAAAAGAAGATTATTTGAAAGGCATTAGTTAGACCCAAGTAATAATTGGAAGCCTGTTTCATAGCCTTTGTAGGAGAAAGCATAGGTGTAGTGGTTTGATTAAAAGTCTGCAGATCGTTCTAATACTTTAGTCTGTAAAGTGTAGATCAGGGGTGGCCAACCAGTCAGAGACCGAGAGCCACATTTTTTACTGTGTTACCGCAAAGAGCCACATCATACACATGGGCACACATGAACATCACCCATCCCTTCCTCTAACACACACACACACACACACACACACACACACACACCTCCGCTCAGCCAGATTTATTGTAAATGTCACACACCAACATAATGACAGAAATTGACTCCTACAGTTCTAAGACCACAGGACAGTCATTTTCAACAATGAACATTGTGAAACAATCCCCTTCAAATCTGCCTCGTATTCCGTTGTTGCCACTCGAAGCAATTCTTTCACGTGTGTCAGTCAGAACAGATCGATGCTTTGATTTCACGTGTTTCAGGGAGAAAACAAGGACTTTGTGTTTTTTTTTATGTGCGTGTTCACTTCGCTTGAGTGTAATACGGTATTTTCGTCAAATGCGCATGTGCGTGAGATGAATATGGTGGGCAATTAATTTTTTACAAGGGGCCACATGAGAAACCTGAATTGTGTCAGAGGGCCACAACAACGATAATATTTTAGGGATGCACCGAAATGAAAATTTAATTCAAAAGTCAATGAAATCCATAATTTTTTGTGTTATGCCTTTTGCCTCGGCACCATCACTGGAAAACTTTCCTGCCTTTTCAAAACCGTCCTCTACAGACGGAGTGCGCATGCTCAGATCGACTTTACTTTTCTGCGCCGCGTTCTTCTCATATTTAGAAGGCAATCGGGATGTTTGGATTTCAGGTGATAAATTAAACCCGACGTGGAGAAACTCTTTGCAGATACACCCCCTCTTAAAATTTCAGCATTGCATGTTTTGCAAATCGCTCTCCGCACACCGCAGACATGTTGCTCTTATCCAGATAACCGTGTGCTGCTGCGCTTTTTTATTGCGTCATTACAATTGCGTTTCATCTGATATACCGCAAAGTTTCCCAGTAGGGGCTAAGCTCATTTAAGTCTTAAAATACCGTATTGAACTCAAGCAAAGTGAACACGCACATTAAAAAAACAAACAAACACAAACTTCGATATGAACGTAAGAGCCGCATAAAACCAGCCAAAGAGCCGCATGCGATCCGCGAGCCGCGGGTTTGCCACCCCTGGTGTAGAGGCACAAAGAGCAGAAAACTACAGCAAGTTTCGTAGTGAAAAAAATGTGGCATGTGTAACCTTTGGTTAAAAAGGTATTAGAAATAAAAAGGAACCGACTACGCCACCTGGGTTATTTATTCACCCAGGAAAATAAATTGAACGCAAAAGAATAATTAAACCAAAAAGTTACAAAAATATGAAGGACCCTGCTGGTTCGGATGGGGTTAAAGACAGAGACGTGACTTTCCAAAAATAGTGCAAGTTTATTTCACAGAAAATGATTACAAATATTTTAAAATACCATTTACAGCTTACCAGTTATTTACCCACAATTGGAGAGACTAGATTAATTCCACTTTTTAAACAGAAGGGACAAAACACCCAGCAAATCAGTGCATAATTCTGACATACAAACATACTCTCCCCTTCTGTTTAAGTCTCAAATCACGGCTCATCAGATAATTACATGTGGAAATAATTACATAAATGGCACAAACTTATATACCCACATAAAGAAAAAACGCAGTACAGCAAAACAGGTTACTCCCGATTAATATTTAAAAAGCATACAAGTGGCTCACGGAGCAAAAATACAAAGCCTGTTATTTTAATACACTTGCACCAGAGATAAATATCCACGTCCTCACTCAAACATAGCACAGAGAACAGTGCGCAAAATAACCTGTTAAAAACACTCTAACGGTTTACTACCGCAACATCCGCTTAGCCCCAACTGTACACCAAAAGTCTAAATCGGGTTTATAAAATAGTGTGTAGAAATATCTACAAAACAGCATGTAGAAACATCATCTATAACACAGCTTGTAGAAACATCTATAAAACAGCTTGTAGAAACATCTATAAAACAGCTTGTGGAAACATCTATAAAACAGCTTGTAGAGATATAGCTATAAAACAGCTTGTAGAGATATCTATAAAACAGCTTGTGGAGATATCTAAAAAAAAGCTTGTAGAGATATCTATAAAACAGCTTGTGGAAACATCTATAAAACAGCTTGTAGAGATATAGCTATAAAACAGCTTGTAGAGATATCTATAAAACAGCTTGTAGAGATATCTATAAAACAGCTTGTAGAGATATCTATAAAACAGCTTGTGGAGATATCTATAAAACAGCTTGTAGAGATATAGCTATAAAACAGCTTGTAGAGATATCTATAAAACAGCTTGTAGAGATATCTATAAAACAGCTTGTAGAGATATCTATAAAACAGCTTGTGGAGATATCTATAAAACAGCTTGTAGAGATATAGCTATAAAACAGCTTGTAGAGATATCTATAAAACAGCTTGTAGAGATATCTATAAAACAGCTTGTAGAGATATCTATAAAACAGCTTGTGGAAACATCTATAAAACAGCTTGTAGAGATATAGCTATAAAACAGCTTGTAGAGATATCTATAAAACAGCTTGTAGAGATATAGCTATAAAACAGCTTGTAGAGATATAGCTATAAAACAGCTTGTGGAAACATCTATAAAACAGCTTGTAGAGATATCTATAAAACAGCTTGTAGAGATATAGCTATAAAACAGCTTGTAGAGATATCTATAAAACAGCTTGTAGAGATATAGCTATAAAACAGCTTGTAGAGATATCTATAACACAGATTGTAGAGATATCTATAAAACAGCTTGTAGAGATATAGCTATAAAACAGCTTGTAGAGATATCTATAAAACAGCTTGTAGAGATATCTATAAAACAGCTTGTAAAGATATCTATAAAACAGCTTGTAGAGATATCTATAAAACAGCTTGTAGAGATATCTATAAAACAGCTTGTAGAGATATCTATAAAACAGCTTGTGGAGATATCTATAAAACAGCTTGTAGAGATATCTATAAAACAGCTTGTGGAGATATCTATAAAACAGCTTGTAGAGATATCTATAAAACAGCTTGTAGAGATATAGCTATAAAACAGCTTGTAGAGATATAGCTATAAAACAGCTTGTAGAGATATCTATAACACAGATTGTAGAGATATCTATAAAACAGCTTGTAGAGATATCTATAACACAGCTTGTAGAGATATAGCTATAAAACAGCTTGTAGAGATATAGCTATAAAACAGCTTGTAGAGATATCTATAAAACAGCTTGTAGAGATATAGCTATAAAACAGCTTGTAGAGATATCTATAACACAGATTGTAGAGATATCTATAAAACAGCTTGTAGAGATATCTATAACACAGCTTGTAGAGATATAGCTATAAAACAGCTTGTAGAGATATCTATAAAACAGCTTGTAGAGATATCTATAAAACAGCTTGTAGAGATATCTATAAAACAGCTTGTGGAGATATCTATAAAACAGCTTGTAGAGATATAGCTATAAAACAGCTTGTAGAGATATAGCTATAAAACAGCTTGTAGAGATATAGCTATAAAACAGCTTGTGGAGATATCTATAAAACAGCTTGTAGAGATATAGCTATAAAACAGCTTGTGGAAACATCTATAAAACAGCTTGTAGAGATATCTATAAAACAGCTTGTAGAGATATAGCTATAAAACAGCTTGTAGAGATATAGCTATAAAACAGCTTGTAGAGATATAGCTATAAAACAGATTGTAGAGATATCTATAACACAGCTTGTAGAGATATAGCTATAAAACAGCTTGTAGAGATATCTATAAAACAGCTTGTAGAGATATCTATAACACAGCTTGTAGAGATATCTATAAAACAGCTTGTAGAGATATCTATAACACAGCTTGTAGAGATATCTATAACACAGCTTGTAGAGATATATCTATAAAACAGCTTGTAGAGATATAGCTATAAAACAGATTGTAGAGATATCTATAAAACAGCTTGTAGAGATATCTATAAAACAGATTGTAGAGATATCTATAACACAGCTTGTAGAGATATAGCTATAAAACAGCTTGTAGAGATATAGCTATAAAACAGCTTGTAGAGATATAGCTATAAAACAGCTTGTGGAAACATCTATAAAACAGCTTGTAGAGATATCTATAAAACAGCTTGTAGAGATATAGCTATAAAACAGCTTGTAGAGATATAGCTATAAAACAGCTTGTAGAGATATAGCTATAAAACAGCTTGTAGAGATATCTATAAAACAGATTGTAGAGATATCTATAAAACAGCTTGTAGAGATATAGCTATAAAACAGCTTGTGGAAACATCTATAAAACAGCTTGTAGAGATATCTATAAAACAGCTTGTAGAGATATAGCTATAAAACAGCTTGTAGAGATATAGCTATAAAACAGCTTGTAGAGATATAGCTATAAAACAGCTTGTAGAGATATAGCTATAAAACAGCTTGTAGAGATATCTATAAAACAGATTGTAGAGATATCTATAAAACAGCTTGTAGAGATATCTATAACACAGCTTGTAGAGATATCTATAACACAGCTTGTAGAGATATAGCTATAAAACAGCTTGTAGAGATATCTATAAAACAGCTTGTAGAGATATCTATAACACAGCTTGTAGAGATATCTATAACACAGCTTGTAGAGATATCTATAACACAGCTTGTAGAGATATATCTATAAAACAGCTTGTAGAGATATAGCTATAAAACAGATTGTAGAGATATCTATAAAACAGCTTGTAGAGATATCTATAAAACAGATTGTAGAGATATCTATAAAACAGCTTGTAGAGATATAGCTATAAAACAGATTGTAGAGATATAGCTATAAAACAGCTTGTAGAGATATCTATAAAACAGCTTGTAGAGATATAGCTATAAAACAGCTTGTAGAGATATCTATAAAACAGCTTGTAGAGATATCTATAAAACAGCTTGTAGAGATATAGCTATAAAACAGCTTGTAGAGATATCTATAAAACAGCTTGTAGAGATATCTATAAAACAGCTTGTAGAGATATCTATAAAACAGCTTGTAGAGATATCTATAAAACAGCTTGTAGAGATATCTATAACACAGCTTGTAGAGATATAGCTATAAAACAGCTTGTAGAGATATCTATAAAACAGCTTGTAGAGATATAGCTATAAAACAGCTTGTAGAGATATCTATAAAACAGCTTGTAGAGATATCTATAACACAGCTTGTAGAGATATCTATAAAACAGCTTGTAGAGATATCTATAACACAGCTTGTAGAGATATCTATAACACAGCTTGTAGAGATATCTATAAAACAGCTTGTAGAGATATCTATAAAACAGCTTGTAGAGATATCTATAAAACAGCAGCTAGCACTTTTTGGCCACACCTCCTAAACGGGGTTAAACTATTGTCACTATATGCTACCTGCTTTCATGCGCACACCCTTTTCTAGCCACACAGCCTACAGATAGGAAAGGTATCAAAGAGCCAAACTCAACAGTGCTTTTTATAAAGCCAAGAACAGGCTGAACTAATTACGTGGCACAGGTGTGCTCAATGTCAAAGCGCAACTCTGCAGCAGTGGGCGTGTCTTCGGATTTAAAATTAACCCATTACGTATGCCTGTCTATTTGTCTTTATTTTAAAAGCCATTCAACCGGTCACACATGGATCAAACTTTACAGCTAAAGCTTGTAGATAGCAGTCATTGCGGTAGCCAGTTTAGGTAAGAATTTGGACAGGAGACTAGATCTATGTCAAATTGTTATTTTTGCTTACTTTAATAAATTCTTTACGGTTGGTGCATAACGAGATGTTAAGGTGCAAAAATGAAAGGGGTGTAAATCAGCATATCAGAAATGGGCTTAAACCACAAATTCCGGTTTCACGTGAAATGTGAGAGAAAGTATAAGCAGACACTGACCAAATTCATTCTTACTTATTAGTGATTGCCGTTCCGTCTGCCCATTTCCAGACTCCTTCCTTGTCTCTGTCATTCGCACCAATCCAAGTATTTTCACCTCTTCTCCACAAACCAACAAATTCCTGGTGAGGAATAACAACTGATTAGACATTCTAGTAAATTTATTTCTTTTAGAAAATATTCCAGTTCCAGAGCTGGATACAGTGGGAAAGTGCTAACTTAAAATTGTCCAGCAGTAAATTTTAAATTTTCTTTTTATTAATCAATAAATGATTTAATTTAACAATCTCCACTGGAAGGTTCTGTATGTTAATATAAAACCCTACATATACTACTGGCTGACTGGCCACATGTTTAAGTAGATGCATTAACATGCTTCAGTTAGCCAACAATCCAGCAGATGAGTTCTTATTAGAACAAGGAGATATGACCACATCACCCCTATCTTTTCCACACTACCCTGCATTGATAATAAAAACAAGCAACTTATTGAATTATTAAAATATATATATATATATATATATATATATATATTGGTATACTGTAAGTCTAGGACCTAGGGGTTAGAACAATATAAATTGTTTTGGTGAACATGGACATCTTTTTCTAATAGTTTCCATTTGATTGCGTAACCTAATTTGCCTACTACAGATTTAAGGCTATAAAAAACTCAGAGGGAACTAATGTTTGTGTTTTTTGATGCCCGGTTGTTTTCAGCGTGACGAATGAGTCTCCTTTCCTGTAGACAGTCCGAGTGAGCGGCAGGTCAAACGTCAGAGGAACATTATCCATATTTATGATGTGGTGCGGCCCGATTCAGTGGAAGCGTACCCGATTAAATATAAAGAATTTCATTGGTTAACCTAAACTCGTTTCAGCAATTTTATTGTTCTAATGTTATGGGGTTCAGTTTTTTGGCTTGAAGCTTGTGAAAACGGGAAAAAATTAGCCACTTCATTGTTTAAGCCACGGAGTTCAAAGCGTGGGGAAAAAGTCGCGGCTTATAGTCCGGAAAATACGGTATATAAAAAAATTAAACATAATTTTTTTTCACCACATTATCTGTGAAAAGCTGCTTTGAGACAATGTTCATTGTTAAAAGCACAATACAAAACAAAAAAAAATATGTATTGAATTTTCTGACAATTTTTTTTTAAGCTTTATATAAGTGATCTGACTTAACGACAGAAAGAATTCCACTTTTAACATTACAGAAAATAATTGCTCCAGTAATTTAAGTGTACAAATAATTAATATTTTAATATCATTTATTTATATTTATAATTTATAGTTGTTTTGACTCTCTTTATAAACTTCTATTTGAGTGATAATATCTGTAATAATGTATAAGATTATATAAATCTTATAGTAGAAATAAGATATGTAACAATATGAAATACATTTAGTGTAAGAAAAATGTACAAATCTAAATTCATATAAATAGTTTTCTCTCTATTAATTTTTTTTATTACCTGTTCCTCTTTGCTGTTTATGATCACCAGGTCTGCTCCTCTTTCCTTACAGTCCTGGCTGCTCTTGCTCCAGCTCTTCTTCACAGTAGAGATGTAGTAAATACTGGAGTTAAAGTATCTCCATCCTGGTGTGTTAATGTCTTTTTCTGCACAAAGCACCGATTAAAAACACAAACTCTTTAATAACAGCACTTTGTTATAACCACAGACTGAATCCCCAACATCTATTTTTTACTGTGTCTCATCGTATCCTGAACATTAATTTCAATTCAATTCAATTAATTATAAATACATTTATAAAGTGATGGCATGAACTCTTATGAAGTAATCAAGTGTACTTCAGAACAAATAATCACATACTCAGCTGAAAAAGCTTTTTCTGGAGTTCATCTGTTTTCCTCTGCAGCTGGTCTCTTTCTTTTGCAACAATTGTGCAATTGGTCTTTAACTGTTCCTCCTCAGCAGTCAGCTTGTTGTTACTGGTCTCTAACTGGTCTATCTGTGTAGTCATGTTGTTATAACTGGTCTGTATCTGGTCTTTCTCTGTGGTCAGCTTGAACCACAGTATTGCGATGGCAGCCAGCAAGAGAACCACCAGCATCATCAGACACACCACAGCCAGTCTGTAACATCTGCACCCGGAGCTGTTTTGTTCTAAAGAAAAGGATTTACACTCTGTGTTATCAATAAACAGGAAATTAATATTTTTCGAGTTGCATCGAGTAAAATTGTCTAAATGTAAAAGTGAATGAATGAACATACCTGAGCTCATAGTTGCTTTTTTTCTTGTAGTTATTTGCATTTCTGCTGTTTTTTCATTCATGTAGATCGCTTCATGTAAATTTGTGTTATCCTCTAGATCACGCGATCTTCCATTTTCTAAGTTTCCATAAATTGATTTACTCATTTCTCCCGAAATACAATTAAACTACAGCAATGCTGTCGTTCCCTGTAATATAACTACAATCTGTTTAATACGAAGCTCTTTACACTCCCCACTGCAGCCTCCAGCTCAGATATAAAGTTTGTGGCTTTTGTAAAAGAAAAAAGGAAGTTAAAGTGTCATTCTATTTTTATATAGACTGCTTTAGTAGGCCAATAAAAGCGACTTCACACTTCAGACTCTCAGTAAACACTGCTACTATTTTGCATAAATTATCTGTCAAAGCTTTACATTTATACTCATTATGCAGATGCATTAAAAGTGCTTAATAGTCTCCACCATAAACATTGCCTCAGATTGGTAACTGTACTTTCATTTCTAATACACAAGATTTTTATTTACATATTTTTACTTTATCTGATCATTATTGAAATTTTATGTCTATATTTCTAACTGCACCTGTCACAGATGCAGGTTGCAGACAGAGTTAAACATCAAGCGATCTTTTATGAGTATGAGGTAGCAAAAGAAATAGGAACATTTCCAGGTTACGTATGTAACCATGGTTCCCCGAGGGAATAAGGGAATAATGCTTTGGGAATGCTTCCGCATTGTCGATGCTCTAAATCATGTGTGTACTTCAGTCCAATGGAAAGCGCGGCATTACCGGCAGGGTGATGTCATGACCAGGAAGCTATAAAAACCACATGGAGTAAAAAAACGGCTTCCCTTTCTAAAAAGGGAAGGAATTGCTGCAGGATGCAGGCAGTGTGGCATGGAGATGCAGCCTCTCATTCCATCGGGGAACCAAGGTCACATACGTAACCTGGAGACATTCTCCTTCAGGAACTTGCGCTACGCCAACAACGCTTTTGGAACCAGAGTCCAATAACAGCACACACACCCATCCCTGCATAGTGTGGATGGGCACAGCTAGGCCGAAGGACTGAGGGCCAGGAGTGGCACTAACGTCAAGGTTATAAAACCTGACAAAGGTCAGCGGGGTGGGCCAGCCCGCATTGTTGCAGATGTTTTGGAGAGAAACTCCAGAGGATAAAGCCTTAGAGGCTGCCACACTCTGAGTAGAGTGAGCTCTGACCCCAAAAGGAGTGGTGAGACCAGAGGACTCATAGGATGAGGAAATAGCATCCACAATCCATGTGGTGAGCATCTGGTGGTTAATGTTGGAAATGACTTTGATTGTAAGGAGTAGATTTCAGTTAGGTTTTTAACAAGATTGTTTAACAGGATTTTGGAAGGTGAGAGGATGCCTGAAGAATGGAGGAGTGTGCTGTACCGATCTTTAAGAATAAGGGAGATGTGCAGACCTACAGTAACTACAGGGAAATTAAGTTGATCAGTCACACCATGAAGTTATTGGAAAGCCTAGTGGAAGCCAGGCTGAGAGAAGAGGTGACCATCTGTGAGCAGCAGTATGGTTTCATGCTGAGGAAGAGAACCACAGACGCCTTATTTGCTTAGAGAATGTTGATCGGAAGAATAGAGAAGGTCAGAAGGAGTTGCATTGTGTGTTTGTGGATTTAGAGAAAGCGTACAACAGGGTGGAGAGAGAAGTTGTGGTATTGTATGAGGAAGTCAGGTGTGTCAGAGAAGTATGTCAGGGTGGTGCAGGACATGTATGAGGACAGTGTGAGACAGCAGTAAAGTGTGCAGTAGGAACGACAGACTGGTTCAGGGTGGAGGTTGGACTGCATCAAGGATCGGCTCTGAGCCCTTTCCTGTTTGCAGTGGTGATGGACAGGTTGACAGACGAGGTCAGACAGGAGTCTTAGTGGACAATTATGTTTGCAGATGATGTCATTTGTGGTGAGAGTAGGGAGCAGGTGGAGAAGAGCTTGGAGAGGTGGTGTATGCATTTGAAAGAAGGGGAATGAACGTCAGTGGGAGTAAGACAGAGTACATGTGTGTGAATGAGAGGGAGGGCAGTGGAGGGGTGCGGTTGCAGGGAGAAGAGGTGGAGAAGGTGGAGGAGTTTAGGTACCTGGGGTCAACAGTGCAAAGTAATGGAGAGTGTGTTAGAGAAGTGAAGAAAAGAGTGCAGGCAGGGTGGAGTGGGTGGAGAAGAGTGATAGCAGGAGTGATTTGTGATGTGAGAGTGAAAGGGAACGTTTATAGGACTGTGGTGAGACCTGAGATGTTGTATGGATTAGAGACAGTGGCATTGAGTAAAAGACAAAAGTGTGGACAGTTATCAAGGTAGACAGCTGTCATGTAATGATTTCTTTCAAGACGACCATGTAAAAAGTGTCTGACCCTCTATGTATTAAACTGTCTCCTGAAATAATAGAAAATGACAGTTAAAGTGCCTGAGGACTCCAGTGTATGCTTGAGAACCCAAACAAAACGATGAGTGCAAAACTACAGAATTGCTAAATTGAGATTTATTTGATTTGATTAACATATCTTGAACATTTTAATGTGTTGTGACACAACATTGAACAAGAAGAGAACGTTTTGATTGCATAAGTATACACCTCCCTTGGATAATACAAAGTAAAACCTCCCTATTGGTTAAAATATATGTTTAATTCAAATGATTAATACTTATACATTGAAATATAAAAGACAACGAAATTGTAGAAATCAATGAGATTTAATGACCTGACCAGTCTTTCAAACTAAATCCTGTTGAACTGCTTTGGGATGAACTGGATCACAAAGTGAAAAAGAAATATTCAACTGGTGAAAAATTCTTTCAGCCAATTTTACAAAAGGGATGACAAAAATGTACAAAAAAATTTTTCCAAATGCCAAGAGTGTGTAAAGATATTTTATATGTATGTATTTCATGTGCTACCTATATAAAGTATATCAATTCATTCATGTTTATGTCATTTTAGATATTCATGTTCTTCTCACAGATCCAAATATACTGGGAATCGCACAAAATATCAACCCAGTTTGGTACAGGTTCAGACCGATAGCCAGATACAGCACAGTCCTCTTCACCTTTGTTGTTGGGTTTCCCACTACTCCAGAACCTAAAAGAACAGAACCAACAACCAAAAGAGTGAACAGCCTACCAAATAATCAGTCTGCCTCATTATTTACTACATATGTTAACCTTGGTTACACTAACTCAAAGTCAACTCCCTAAAACCTGTAGATTTTTAAAGGGTGGCTGTGTAAATGTAAATGAGAGTTGGGTCCAAGAGGTAAAGAAAGAGTTGTTAGTTGTCACGGTCACTACAGTCTTTCTCATTAGGGATAAACCTTTAGGTTTTAAACCTTAGGCAATAACATATACATTTACATTTTATGAACGTATTATTTTTCAAAGCCACTTTGGAACAATATCCATTGTTGAACATGCTATACAAATAACATTGATTTGAAATGAAATTGGTCTCTTACCCATCGCTCACTGCTGTACCATCCACCCATTTCCAGATCCCCTCATGGTTTCTATTATTTGCACCAATCCAAGCAGCCTCTCCTCTTCTCCACACTTCAACAATGTCCTGGTTAATAACAACTAATTAGGCATTCAAATCCACAAAACATCAATTGACAGACACTGGGTTGATTTTTATGGCAGATAATTGGATAGGTTACATAACTGGACAAAGAAAAGAAAGGTTTCAGATTCCAGGCTGGTCTTAAATTATTATTTCCCCAGATTATCCTGTGGCTATTAAATACCTGGGCTCAACTGTGCAAGTACTAGAGTGTGCAGTGATAGCACATGTGATTGAAGGTATCTGCAAGAGTGAAAGGGAAAGTTTATAGGACTGTGGTGAGACCTGCAATGTTGTATGGTTTAGAGACAATGGCATTGAGTTAAAGACAGGAGGTGGAGCTGGAGGTAGCAGAGCTGAGGATGCTGAGATTTTGATTGGACAGGATTAGAAATGGTATTAATAGATGTAGGACGTTTTGGAGACAAGTTGAGGGAGACACGAGTGAAATGGTTTGGACATGTGCAGAGAAGGGACATGGGGTATATCAGTAAAAGAATGCTGAGGATGGAGCCATCAGGAAGGAGGAAGAGAGGAAGACCAAAAAAAGAGGTATATGGAAGTATTGATGAAAGACATGCAGGTAATTGGTTAGAAAGAGGCAGATGTAGAGGACAGAGTAGTATGGAGAAGGATGATCCACTGTGGGGACCTCTAACGGAAACAGCCAAAAAAATAAATGTTGTGGCTGTAAAACTAAAGATGTATTTTTAGATGAAATCTAAAATCTGAATCTAAATCTGAAACTGTCAGGATGTGTGACTATCTTCTTCTTCTTTTGGCTGCTCCCATTAGGGGTCGCCACAGCGGATCATCCGTCTCCATACCACCCTGTCCTCTACATCTGCCTCTTTCACACCAACTACCTGCATGTCTTCCCTCACCACATCCATGAACCTCCTCCTTGGTCTGCCTCTTTTCCTCCTACATGGTGGCTCCATCCTCAGCATTCTTCTACCAATATAATTCATGTCCCTCCTCTACACATGTCCAAACCATCTAAATCTCGCCTCCCTCACCTTGTCACCAAAACATCCTACATAGGCTGTCCCTCTAATAAACTCATTTCTAATCCTGTCCATCCTCGTCACTCCCAATGAAAACCTTAACATCTTCAGCTCTGCTACCTCCAGCTCCACCTCCTGTCTTTTACTCAATGCCACTGTCTCTAATTCATACAAAATCTCAGGTCTCACCACAGTCCTATAAACTTTCCCTTTCATTCTTGCAGATACTCTTCTATCACAAATCACTCCTGTCACTCTTCTCCACCCACTCCACCCTGCCTGCACTCTTTTCTTTACTTCTCTAACACACTCTCCATTACTTTGCACTGTTGACCCCAGGTACCTGAACTCCTCCACCTTCTCCAGCTCTTCTCCCTGCAACCGCATCACTCCACTGCCCTCCCTCTCATTCACACACATGTACTCTGTCTTACTCCTACTGACTTTCATTCCCCTTCTCTCCAGCGCATATCTCCACCTCTCCAGGCTCTTCTCAACCTGCTCTCTACTCTCACCACAAATCACAATATCATCTGCAAACATCATAGTCCAGGGAGACTCCTGTCTGACCTCGTCCGTCAACCTGTCCATCACCACGGCTAAGCTCGGGACGCCAAGGGATGCATACTGCTCATTGAGTAAGGATGTAGTGGCATTTCCCTGGTTCCCTGGAGAACTGTGCCGGTGGCATCAGATGAGTTTGGCATGGACTGAGTGAACGGAACGATTTTAGGTTTCTTTTTTCATTTTTTTTTTTTTTTTTTTACCTGTTCCTCTCTGTTATTTATGATCAACAGGTCTGCTCCTCTCTCCTTGCAGTTTTGTCTGCTCTCACTCCAGCTCTTCTTCTCAGTTGAGATGTAGTAAATACTGGAGCTGAAGTATCTCCATCCTGGTGTGTTAATGTCATTCTCTGTATGCACAGAACATTAAAATTACTTTAATAACAACACAGCATCATAACCACAAAATATTTCATCAAATAAATATTTTGATTTAAGTTCTAGTTCCTCGCTCCTAATGACCAGGGAAAGTGTTTAAACTGCTGAGTTCTCAGTTATTATATGTAACTATACTAGTTGTATATGCATGTTTCTATTGAGAGAAAAGGGTTTATCAAATTCTGTTTGAAGCAGAGGAAAACCCACACCAGAAACAAATCAACTGCTACTTCTCATCATGGCCTTTCTTATATGGACAGCATCCTCTACTACTGGTTGTCAATCATTATCTTCTTCTTCTTCTTTCGGCTTCTCCCATTAGGGGTCTGTTATCCGTCTCCATACCCCCCTGTCCTCTATATCTGCCTCTTTCAAACCACCTGCATGTTTCCCTTCACCACATCCATAGACCTCCTCCTTGGTCTTTCTATTTTCCTCCTTCCTGGTGGCTCCATCCTCAGCATTCTCCTACTGATATACCCCATGTCCCCCCTCTGCACATGTCCAAACCATCTCAATCACACCTTCCTCACCTTGTCTCTAAAACTACTACATGCACTGTCCCTCTAATAAACTCATTTCTAATCCTGTCCATTGTCGTCACTCCCAACAAAAACCTCAACATCTTCAGCTCTGCTACCTTCAGCTTCACCTCCTGTCTTTTACTCAATGCCACTGTCTCTAATCCATACAACATCTCAGGTCTCACCACAGTCCTATAAACTTTCCCTTTCACTCTCACAGATACTCTTCTATCAGAAATCACTCCTGCTATCACTCTTCTCCACCCACTCCACCCTGCCTGCACTCTTTTCTTCACATCTCTAACACACTCTCCATTACTTTGCACTGTTGACCCCAGGTACCTTAACTCCTCCACCTTCTCCACCTCTTCTCCCTGCAACCGCACCCCTCCACTGCCCTCCCTCTCATTTACGCACATGTACTCTGTCTTACTCCGTCTGACTTTCATTCCCCTTCTCTCCATCATGTACCTATACCTCTCCAGCCTCTCCACCTGCCCCCACTCTCGCCACAAATAACAATATCATCCGCAAATATCATAGTCCATGGAGACTCCTGTCTGAACTCTTTGGCCTAAAATTAGTTTAACACAACGTACACCTACTTAAGAGCTCAGGCTGTTGACCTAGTATATGATGGTCATCACTACCTTGACAGTCAGAGCAGGTGCACACATGCAGTTAATTACAAAACGGTTGGCATTAATGCAATATTCCAATCCACATCTACATATTCTTTTGTGAATAAAATGGTCTAAACCTTACTTGTGGCATTGTACTACCTAGGGCAGGATGCAGGGCAAACCCCTATTGGTTAGGATTATGGATTATCTGACTGAAGGCTGGCAGTGCAAATTAAACAAGAGAATCAGAATGCAATCAACTTTCCTACATTACATATTCAGGAGTATACTTTAAGACCAGGAGAACATGCTCATAATCAGAAACCAAAACTACAAAATGTATTGGCTAGACATAATCTTTAAATTGCCAACTTGCCTCATAAACCAGGCACCCACACAAGTTCTGTCATGCTCTCCTACTCATACAGAGTTCTGACTACCCTTGACATATAAATGTTGGGCACCAAAATATATCCTTCATCAATAGGAAGTCCCAAAGATCCCATTGGACAAGTGTTGCTAACATGACAAATAATGATAAAAAATAGGGTGCAATGGAAAGGCATGAGCCTTCCAGTTTAAGACAGTTCAGTTTAAGACCCCTTTAAGATTAAGGAGGGTGGGCTGTTCCTAATCAAATCTAAGGAAAGGCTAGGCAGTGCCCCACAAAACCAACACTCACTGTATAATATTGACTGGACACCCATAAGGGTTATTTTATTGTTGGAAATAAAACATGATACAAAAGGTTTGTAACCATTTAAATACTGCCCCTGGAGGTTATCTATTTTGCTAAAAAAGACCACAAGTACATGCTTTACATAACCAGTGTTTTAACCCACTGCAGGATCAGAGATGGACACTGTGAATTAATATTTGTGTTAATTAGTTTAAAATATTGAACATTCTGAACAAATAATCACATACTCATTTTTACTGTGTCTCATCGTATCCTGAACATGAATTTCAATTCAATTCAATTAATTATAAATACATTTATAAAGTGATGGCATGAACTCTTATGAAGTAATCAAGTGTACTTCAGAACAAATAATCACATACTCAGCTGAAAAAGCTTTTTCTGGAGTTCATCTGTTTTCCTCTGCAGCTGGTATCTTTCTTTTGCAACAATTGTGCAATTGGTCTTTAACTGTTCCTCCTCAGCCGTCAGATTGTTGTAAATGTTCTGTAACTGGTCCCTCTGTGTAGTCATGCTGTTATAACTGGTCTGTATCTGGTCTTTCTCTGTGGTCAGCTTGAACCACAGTATTGCGATGGCAGCCAGCAAGAGAACCACCAGCATCATCAGACACACCACAGCCAGTCTGTAACATCTGCACCCGGAGCTGTTTTGTTCTAAAGAAAGTGATTCATACTGTATATATTATCTACACATGGTGAATTAATATGTTGAGTTTCATCAAGTAAAATTGTCTGAGTGTAAAAGTGAACGTATGAACATACCTGAGCTCATAGTCGTTTTTTTGCTTGTAGTCATTTGCATTTCTGTTGCATCTTGATTAATGTAGATATCTTCATATGGTTGAGTGCTATCCTCTAGATCACCTGATCTTCTGTCTTCTGAAAATCTTGAGTTTCCATAAACTGATTTACTCATTTCTCCTTAAATACACTTAAACTTCGGTTTCATGTAATATAACTACAATCTGTTTAATACGAAGCTCTTTACACTCCCCACTGCAGCCTCCAGCTCAGATATAAAGTTTGTGGCTTTTAAGAAAAAAAAAAAAAAAAAAAGTAAGTTAAAATGTAGACGCTTTATATAGACTGCTTTAGTAGGCGAGTTCACACTTCAGACTCTCAGTAAACACTGCTACTATTTTGCATAAATTATCTGTCAAAGCTTTACATTTATACTCATTCTGCAAATGCATTAAAAGTGTTTTATAGTCTCCACCATAAACATTGCCTCAGATTGGTAACTGTACTTTCATTTCTTATACACTTAAGATTTGTATTTACATATTTCTACTTTAACTGAGTATTATTAAAATTCAATGCATATACAGTGAGGAAAATAAGTAGTTGAACACCCTGCTATTTTGCAAGTTCTCCCACTTAGAAATCATGGAGGGGTCTGAAATTGTCATCGTAGGTGCATGTCCACTGTGAGAGACATAATCTAAAAAAAAATCCAGAAATCACAATGTATGATTTTTTAGCTATTTATTTGTATGATACAGCTGCAAAAAAAGTATTTGAACACCTGAGAAAGTCAATGTTAATATTTGGTACAGGAGCCTTTGTTTGCAATTACAGAGGTCAAACGTTTCCTGTAGTTTTTCACCAGGTTTGCACACACTGCAGGAGGGATTTTGGCCCACTCCTCCACACAGATCTTCTCTAGATCAGTCAGGTTTCTGGCCTGTCGCTGAGAAACACGGAGTTTGAGCTCCCTCCAAAGATTCTCTATTGGGTTTAGGTCTGGAGACTGGCTAGGCCATGCCAGAACCTTGATATGCTTCTTACAGAGCCACTCCTTGGTTATCCTGGCTGTGTGCTTCGGGTCATTGTCATGTTGGAAGACCCAGCCTCAACCCATCTTCAATGCTCTAACTAAGGGAAGGAGGTTGTTCCCCAAAATCTCGCAATACATGGCCCCGGTCATCCTCTCCTTAATACAGTGCATTTGCCCTGTCCCATGTGCAGAAAAACACCCCCAAATCATGATGCTACCACCCCCATGCTTCACAGTAGGGATGGTGTTCTTGGGATGGTACTCATCATTCTTCTTCCTCCAAACACGTTTAGTGGAATTATGACCCAAAGTTCTATTTTGGTCTCATCTGACCACATGATTTTCTCCCATGACTTCTCTGGATCATCCAAATGGTCATTGGCAAACTTAAGATGTGCCTGGACATGTGCTGGTTTAAGCAGGGGAACCTTACGTGCCATGCATGATTTCAAACCATGACGTCTTAGTGTATTACCAACAGTAACCTTGGAAACGGTGGTCCCAGCTCTTTTCAGGTCATTGACCAGCTCCTCCCATGTAGTTCTGGGCTGATTTCTCACCTTCCTTAGGATCATTGAGACCCCACGAGGTGAGATCTTGCATGGAGCCCCAGTCCGAGGGAGATTGACAGTCATGTTTAGCTTCTTCCATTTTCCATGATTGCTCCAACAGTGGACCTTTTTTCACCAAGCTGCTTGGCAATTTCCCCGTTGCCCTTTCCAGCCTTGTGGAAGTGTACAATTTTGTCTCTAGTGTCTTTGGACAGCTCTTTGGTCTTGGCCATGTTAGTAGTTGGATTCTTACTGATTGTATGGGGTGGACAGGTGTCTTTATGCAGCTAACGACCTCAAACAGGTGCATCTAATTTAGGATAATAAATGTAGTGGAGGTGGACATTTTAAAGGCAGACTAACAGGTCTTTGAGGGTAAGAATTCTAGCTGATAAACAGGTGTTCAAATACTAATTTGCAGTTGTATCATACAAATAAATAGTTAATAAATCATACATTGTGATTTCTGGATTTTTATTTTTAGATTATGTCTCTCACAGTGGACATGCACCTACGATGACAATTTCAGACCCCTCCATGATTACTAAGTGGGAGAACTTGCAAAATAGCAGGGTGTTCAAATACTTATTTTCCTCACTGTATATATCATCCTGCCCCAGTCATGGACATAAACATAAACATAAAGCAGTCTTTAATGAGTAAGGTATCAAAAAAAACAGCAATCCAAAAAACTGGCAGCTAGTGAGAGAGTGTAATCGATTCAGGAACAGTGGAAAACTGAGCAGTAAGAGCCAAAGTAAAATGGCAGTACAAAATCAGTCCTTAACAAAATACCAGAACGCAGGAAAATACAGGCGGAGGCAAAAACTAAATCCAGGAATAGTTCAAAGATCAAGCACGGCAAGCAGAGCAAAAACCAAAATCATAAAAACAAAGTCCAAACCAGTTAACTGGGGAGGCAGGGCAGAAACAGGAATTAGAGACAAGTTTGGGAAACCAGAGCTAGCAGGAGGGCAGGAACGACCTCAGGGGCAAGCAAAGCCGATGAGATAATCTGGCTGTGAGTTAATGTCATTGGTGTCCTTAAATACCGGGTGGCGCAGCAAAAATGGCAAGATGGCCGCCGACCTGAAAACACGCACATATTCACATATACAATGACTTTCTAATCTCATTTTTAAAATATGCTACTGTAAATGTTATTCTCATTATTCTTAAAGTGCTAATTATTTTAACAGCAACATACTGTATGTATCAAGGCCTTGTGCTGAACTGGAACTTGGAGCAGATCTAAGAACTGAACTGAAGTTTGAATAGGGCACCTAGAGATGAAGATCTTTTAGTAGTTTCTTAAAGAGTTACACAAAAGTATGCACTGCATAATCTTGATAATCTTTGTTTAATTTTCTTACTGCTATCTAAAATGATATGCTATATATGTCTTTTCTCACAGATTTAACCATATAATGTGTTACAGAAAACATACGGCCATCGTCCCTGGTGTGTTAATTTCTTCCACTGAATGAAGGCAAATTAAAAACAAAAACACTTTTCACACCATAACCGCAAACCCCAACCCAGTCCAGCAATTCAGCTCAATCTGACTAAGCTATTTCACATGCACATGATGATAGTATTTATTATGTTACTATTAGAAACCATAGACAGCGATTTGTCTCTATATTTTTATCCTGTTTAAACACTGCCCCTGATGCTAATGAACATGTATTTATTTAGGTAATAATGGTTCAATTAACACCAGAAAACATACGTTTTCTGTCACCCAGAAACAAAGATAAACTGTCATAAGTAAGAAAGAGACATAACAGAGAGAACGTACTAAGGTTATTTTATACTGACATAAGTACATAAAACAAGATTGCCAACAGGATATATGCAAATAGTGTTTTCACACACTGCAAATGTGTTGCATCTCTTTAAAAATTAACATCAGGGTAGCAACCACAAGTCGAAAGTGGAAGTAACTCTATCATGTTTATTGAAGAATTCAGTACATAAACAGAGGACAGAGAGCTTTACGAACCGGGATGTGCCCATGTAATCTGAAATGGAAAGGGTAATCCACAAAACAGGTACGATTCATGAAATGGGTACGATCCACAGAACAGTGATAATCCGCAGGACAGGAGGTAGGAGTTGCAACCAGTGGGGAATGCTGGCAGTCAGGAACCAGGTCCATCACCATATCCAACTAGTATGTCCGACATGAGTGTGATGGGAATGAGAGCTTATATAGGGGAATCGGTAACGAGGGGCAGGTGTCTGGCAGGTAACGGAGGCAGCGTGACAGCCACTGAGGGGGGCGTAGCAGGTGGATCCCTGACATTACCCTCCACTCCAGGGGCGGCAACTGATGCCACAAATCCACCCACAACAGGTGACAGCCACCGAGGGGGGCGTGGCAGGTGGATCCCTGACACATACGTTTACTTACACAGTTGAGAAAGCCTCTTCTGGAGATCTCTTTTTGTCTAAAACTGATTTCTCTCTTCAGCCACTTTATTGTAACCAGCCTTTAACTGCTCCATCTCAGCAGTTCTGTTCCAAAAACTAGTCTGCAACTGGCTTTTTTTTATTGTCAGGTTGTTGAATTTTATCCACAGAGAAACTGCTGTGCAAGTAAACCGTAAAAAGTAGGTGAATATCTTCAGATACATAAATAAAAACAGAGCTACTGTATAGAGACTTTTTTGTTCCATTATGGTGATTCACGCCTACTTTGTTCAAAAGGTGCGGGATATTTGTTGGTACCTCAAATAATAAAGACTACATCAGGGGGGCAGATCTTTCTCCTACAAAGTCACAAAAGTATGGAACAGTCTTCCAATTGCTGTCTCAGTGTTCTAGTTCAGGCTGAAATCACATTGATTTAGTCAAGCCTTTGGTCAGTAGGTAAAGGAACAGATCTGAAGGGATTATGGATATAGTGTTTTGATGCATATAGGATATTTGATGCTTGAGCATTTGATAATCGAATTGAATAGAAAACTTACAATCTTGATTATATAATGGAAATCCAAATGTGGACAGTTATCAAGGTAGACAGCTATCATATATTGATTCCTTTCCGGACAAACATGTAGAAAGTGTGTGTAAAAAAAAAAAAGTCTGACCCTCTATGTATAAAAGTGTGTTCTGAAATAATAAAAAATGACACAGTTAAAGTGCCTGAGGACTCCAAACAAAACGATGAGTGCAAAACTACAGAATTGCTAAATTGAGATTTATTTTATTTGATTAACATATCTTGAACATTTTAATGTGTTGTGACACAACATTGAACAAGAAGAGAACGTTTTGATTGAATAAGTATACACCTCCCTTGGATAATACAAAGTAAAACCTCCCTATTGGTTAAAATATATGTTTAATTCAAATGATTAATACTTATACATTGAAATATAAAAGACAACGAAATTGTAGAAATCAATGAGATTTAATGACCTGACCAGTCTTTCAAACTAAATCCTGTTGAACTGCTTTGGGATGAACTGGATCACAAAGTGAAAAAGAAATATTCAACTGGTGAAAAATTCTTTCGGCCAATTTTACAAAAGGGATGACAAAAATGTACAAAAATAAATTTTCCAAATGCCAAGAGTGTGTAAAGATATTTTATATGTATTTCATGTGCTACCTATATAAAGTATATCAATTCATTCATGTTTATGTCATTTTAGATATTGATGTTCTTCTCACAGATCCAAATATACTGGGAATCGCACGAAATATCAACCCAGTTTGGTACAGGTTCAGACCGATAGCCAGATACAGCACAGTCCTCTTCACCTTTGTTGTTGGGTTCCCCACTACTCCAGAACCTAAAAGAACAGAACCAACAACCAAAAGAGTGAACAGCCTACCAAATAATCAGTCTGCCTCATTATTTACTACATATGTTAACCTTGGTTACACTAACTCAAAGTCAACTCCCTAAAACCTGTAGATTTTTAAAGGGTGGCTGTGTAAATGTAAATGAGAGTTGGGTCCAAGAGGTAAAGAAAGAGTTGTTAGTTGTCACTGTCACTACAGTCTTTCTCATTAGGGATAAACCTTTAAGCTTTAAATAATAACATATAAATTTTTTTTTTACTTATTATTTTTCAAAGCCACTTTGGAACAATATCCATTGTTGAACATGCTATACAAATAACATTGAATTGAAATGAAATTGGTCTCTTACCCATCGCTCACTGCTGTACCATCCACCCATTTCCAGATGCCCTCATTGTTTCTATCATTTGCACCAATCCAAGCAGCCTCTCCTCTTCTCCACACTTCAACAATGTCCTGGTTATCAATAACAACTGATTATACATTCAAATCCACAAAACACCAATGGACAGACACTGGGTTAATTTTTATGGCAGATAATTGGAGATGTTTTATTACTGGACAAACAAATAAAGGTATTTGATTGCAGGGTGGGCTTAAATCATTATTTCCCCAGATTATCCAGTGGCTATTAAGTACCTGGGTTTAACTGTGCAAAATAATAGAGTGTGGAAAGCAGGATAGCAGGAGTGATTTGTGATAGAAGATTATCTGCAGGAGTAAAAGGCAAAGTTTATAGGACTGTGGTGAGACCTGCGATGTTGTATGATTTAGAGACAGTGGCATTGAGTAAAAGACAGGGGGTGGAGCTGGAGGTAGCAGAGCCGAAGATTTTGAGATTTTTATTTGGAGTGACGACGATGGACAGGATTTGAAATGAGTTTATTAGAGGGACAGCGCATGTAGGACATTTTGGAGACAAGGTGAGGGAGGTGCGATTGAGATAGTTTGGACATGTGCAGAGGAGGGACATGTGGTATATCAGTAGAAGAATGCTGAGGATTGAGCCACAATGAAGGAGGAAAACAGGAAGGCCAAAAAAAGATGTTTATGGAAGTGTCAAAGGAAGACATGCAGTTAATTGGTTTGAAAGAAGCAGATGTAGAGGACAGAGTAGTATGGAGACGGACCTTGGGTAGTTTAAGGTGCACCTACGTCGAAAGCCATGCCTTTTGGCCAACCTAGGAATTGGGGTGCAGCTCGGCCCTCCGGTTGGCCCAAGGGGCATAGCTATAAGAGGTCTTAGTTGGAGGATCTGCAAAGGCAATAGACCTGTGGCGGCGGTAGGCAGCGAGTTATCAGTGTACTCCACCTACAGCAGCTTGGGCACACAGGATGCGGAGTCCGGTTTCTAAGTCCTCATTAAGCCTCTCAGTCTGGCCATTAATTTGCGGGTGAAACCCAGTTGGAATTGGAGACCTACGAAAACGGTCGGTGGGTGGAGATCAGTTGGTGGAGGTCAGTTGGTTACGAGGGGCAGCTACCAAACTGTAAACTCAGATAAATCGCAGATAAAAGTTGACAAACCCCAGAAACCTAGCTGATCTAGCTGATTCTTAGAGGAGGGTTTGAGCCACGAAGATGAATCCCAGGAAGGAGGTGCTAGGGACATGGAACCTACACTTCTTTGCTTTGTTACAGACCGTTCTGATGAAGGCGCTGGAGTACCGATCAAATGTGGTGGATATGCTTGTCCAGGGACTGGGAGAACTGGTTTAACATATCCCACAGCACGTCGTTAACGAGTGCTTAAAAGACCGCTGGCATGTTGGTGAGGACAAATGGCATAACCAGATATGTGTCCAGCCTCCCCACAGTAGAGACACAGGCCCCTGGAGCTATGCTTTTCCTTGAAATGTGTCGGTGGCCGATTTCCATAGGACGAGGCAGAGAGTAGGGTTCTGGAGCTGCGATACCTATTAAGGGTGTACGATTGGGGTGGAGCGGCAGTACTGCGCATCGAGTAAGGAAAGAGCAGCAGTGCACTGATTCCCCGGAGAACCGTTCCGGTGGCATCAGATGAGGTTTGTGTGGTCTGACCATGACCAGAGCGGAACGGTTTCAGCCATAGTTACTGGAGAAGGCAGAAGAGCGACTACTGGTCATGGGTAATGCAAATCTGCTTCAGGGAGTCTATATCCTCTCGTAGTACCTGTGTGTCCATGGGAGCCATAATTGGCCAGATTCTTCTGTCAGGATGTGTGATGGGAAGGACCCAAATACAGGCCGCCGAAGGATACATATTAACAGTCTTTAATAAGAGCAAGGAGTAGAGCAAAAATTACCACTGTCCAAAAATTTTGAAAAACCAACCAAAAACCAACACAAGCAAAGAATCCAAAGACAGAATAAACATGTGCTAAATTAAAGCTGGAAAACAGGAGGAGCAGGAAAAGAGCTACTACAATCTACATCTACAAAGATCTAGAGTCTTCAATTAAGTTTTGGTTTTCTCTTCATTTTTTCTGTTTTTACCTGTTCCTCTCTGTTATTTATGATCACCAGGTCTGCTCCTTTCTCCTTGCAGTTTTGTCTGCTCTCACTCCAGCTCTTCTTCTCAGTAGAGAGGTAATAAATACTGGAGCTGAAGTATATCCATCCTGGTGTGTTAATATCTTTCTCTGTACGCACAGTAGATTAAAAGTACTTTAATAATAACACAGCATCATAACCACAAAATATTCAATCAAATAAATATTTTGATTTAAGTTCTAGTTCATCACTCCTAATGACCAGGGGTGGTGTTTAAACACCTGGGTTCTTAGTTATTATATGTAAGTATACTAGTTGCATATGCATGTTTTTATTGATAGAGAAGGGTTTATCAAATTCTGTTTGAAGAAAACAAAACCCCACACCAGAAGCAAAACAATTCCTACTTCTCATTATGACCTTTCTTATATGGACAGCATCTACTACTGGTTGTCAATCGTTATGTTGGCCTGCAATTAGTTTAACACAACCTACATCAACATAAGAGCTCAGGCAGTTGAATGGTTAGACTTTTAAATACAATTATTATTATCTTGACAGTCATAGCAGGTGCACACCTGCAGTTAACTAACAAAACGGTTAGCATTAATGCAATATTGCAATCCACATATCTACATATTCTTTTGTGAAAAAGGATTTGGGCACCAAAATATACCTTTCTCCAAGTCCCAAATTAATCATTAGACAAGTGCTGCTAACATGACAAATAATGATTAAAAAAATATGGTGACTGGAAAAGCATGAGACCATCTTAAGACCTCCATAAGCATAGGGAGGGTGGGCTGTTTCCTAATGTAATCTGTGTAAACCTGTAGGTTAGACTGTGCCCCAGAAAAACTACACTGTTATTGTTTAAAATAAAGAATAACATAAGTTTTTAACTGTTTAAACACTGCCCCTGGAGGTTTTGTTGCTAAAAGGACCACAAGTACATGCTTTACAAAACCAGTGTTTTTAACCCACTGCAGATGTGCTGTGTGCTTTTGACGTTAATGAACATTCACTTACTTAGCTGAGAAAGCATCTCCTGGAGTTCATCACTCTTGGCCTTAAACTGATCTCTCTCTTCAGCCACAGTTTTGTAACTTTTCTTTAAGCTGTCTCTTTTTATCGTCAGATTGTTGTAACTGATCTCTAACCGGCCTCTTGCTACAGACATGCTGTGGAAATTGACCCAGAGTGTTACGGCGACAGAAAGCAAGAGAACAACCAGCATCAGCAGAATCACCATAACCAGTCTGTAACATCTGTGTCCTGCAAAGCTAGGTCCTGAAACAAAAAAGCAGAAGAAACTGTAGATATTTTCTACATAGTATGATGTATTAACATTGTTTTTGAATCTGTTAATGTTGTCTACTACAGCATCAGAGCAGCACTATATGTGAATGTGTGTGTGTATGTGAGCTTACCTAAAGTTAGAGTTGTTTTATTGCTTCTGACCATTTGAGTTTCTGGAACGTCACCCATGTAGATATCTTCATGTAAAATCTGTTTGTCCTTTAGATTGACTGAGCTGCTGTGCATGGGTTCATAAACCGATTCACTCATATTAAATGTAATTCCACTCCGCAAAGACACAGGGAATATAAAAAACCTTTACAATCTCCACCCTAATTTTTTATTCTGAGAAACTGTGTTCCGTATATTCATTTGTTCTTAGGAGAGGAAGTTGAAGTAAGATTTCTATGTGTAGTATTTTTCTGTAGATGTGGATATGTGGAAATTACTAGTGGGGTGAAAGGTGGTGGCAATTATAGAGCCCCCCCACTGCTCAGTGGGTCCCACAAAATCCAGTAGTTATACTATAAAGGCCCCTGTTATGTAAATAATTATAATATTTATATTAGTTGTATGCCTGAGATTAGATGAAAACCACAAAAACTTTTAATTTGACGAAAGAAGTTTTCCAAATATCTGCTCCTCTCCCCTCGCAAAAAATGGTTTAGTCCAAGTATTTATTAATTATTTAGTCAGTTTTATCTGTTTTTATACATTATATAATGTTATATTTGATTATTTTGCTGGTACTGATGTTCAGTTAAAACCTTTATTTATATTAATTTATGATTTGTTATTTTGTAAGAAGTCCCCATTAGTATACATGTGAGCCTCCATGGTCATATACTGCACAATACATGATATTGGTAGGTTGGGGGCCAAGAATTCTCTAGCAATGGCCCTGTTTACTCCCATCAGTGGCGGGCCATAGTTTTTACACCTAGGCTGTTCACTGCTGTCCTACCTGAATCAGTCCACCTCTTAATACCACCTTACGACACCACGGCTACAGAAACCATTAATATGGTCTAAGAGAGTGCTGCATCACAGACAGGTATCTCATGCAAGAATCATCGGCATTACTACAGCAAGAAACCCAATAAACTCAATTTAATACATTTCCTTTTATAGCAGCCACAGCTGCACTGCCCGCATACATCATCTCTAGTAGAAGCATCAATATTAGCCTCATAAAATGACCCTGGATTTCTGTGGATTATTGGGCGTTTTTTCCTGCATTACGATTTTTTGGGAGATTTGACATAAAGGCAAATTGTGTGGATTTGGGCAAATTCTACAGAAAAATGCAAAATAATAAATGGTTTATGAAAAAGCCAAACAACTGTTTTGAATTTGGCTGAGCTTTCCTCACGATGCCCAGCTTTTCTTGAAAGTCCTTCTTGTAAATGTCCTTGTAAGTGTATCTGCCACCAAATGAATTTCTTCTCCTCTGCCGCCGTTATGAAATAAAAACAAAAAACAATTATTAAATAAACATGCATATTTTTGAGTTTACGCAGTTTTGCTACAGATAAGATTTGCGAGCTTTGATGACATTTTAAGTTTATTATTGTTTGTGTTTGAGTTTCTGGAACTTGCAGAGGTTGCATAAACTGATCTAATCATATTCTTATGATATAGGAAATGAAAATAGTCTTCATTGTATTTTGCAACCTTCACCCTAGATTTTGATTTATGAGAAACTGTGTTGTTCCCTAAATGCATATGTTCTTAAAAGAGGAAGCTGAAGAAAGTTTTCTATTTTAAGTATTTTTCTGTATCTATGGGAACTGGACTGCAAAAAATGTAACATAAGTAATGGTTTGATAAGATGACCAGTGGGAACAGTGTGTGTATAAGGAGGGGATACACTATGGACATGATGGCAGTTCATTTATCCAGTGTTATTCCATGTACTGTATGTTTTTTGTGGGAAACTGGAAAACCAATGTGGACCCAGGGGGAACATGCAAAAACAGAGAGCAGCTTGAACCACAACATTGCAGCTGTGAGGTGATAATGCATCACGCTGCAAAGGAATCAAACCAAAGCCATGTGGTAACTGTGCTTGTTTGTTATAACGATTTAATCAACCCTGCAAAATCATATACTTTCCTGATGTTTAAATTATATATACTTCCATTACACAGGACTATATAGCATTCCAACCTTTACACTGTTTAAACAGGTGTACCATGGGTTATAATTCAAAAACCTTTCTACTCAGACCACATCTCTGTTATGCTAATTCCAGCATACAGACCGCTTATCAGACGCTCTAAACCGGTTTTGAAGCAGAAGCCATCTTTGCTCTTTAGGACTGTTTTAAGTGCACTGACTGGGAGATGTTTAGGGAGGCTGCAACCAACATGGATTTCATCAACTTACATCAGCAAGTGCATTGATAATATGACCACCTCCAAGACCATCACTACATGCTCCAATCAGAAGCCGTGGATAACAAGATGGTCTCAAGAACAGCAAGGGCCAAACTGTCCCGAACCATCAGAGAAGTGAAGTGCACATGCCAAGCAAATCCACAGCGACTTCCAGGACAGCGGAGACACCCGGCACATGTGGCAGGGCAGCCAGGTGATCACGAACTACAAGACAACTTCACCTCTTTGTGACCGTGACGCCTCCCTCCCAGAGGCGCTGAACAACCTCTATGCCCGGTTTGAGGTGCAGAACACCATGGAGGCTACCCTCCTCCCAGTGACCAGTTGCTCTGTCTATCCACAGCTAAATTAAGGAAAACTCTATCCAGAGTCAATGCACAGAAGTTTGTTGGCCACACAAAATTCCTGGCTGAGTGCTCAGGGAATGCACATAACAGCTAGTGGATGTCTTTACTGATATCTTCAACATCTCCCTGAGCAGCAAGGTTGTTCCTATGTGCCTCAAGACAACAATCATTGTCCCGTTCCAAAAAGTCTACAGTGTCCTGCTTCAATGAATATCGTCCCGTCGCACTCACACCCATGGTGATGAAGTGCTTCGAGATGCTGGTCATTAGGCACATCAAGACCCAGCTTTCACCCTCACTGGATCCCATTCAGTTTGTGTATCATCCAAACCGTTCCACTGACGATGCCATCTCTACGACCCTCCAACTGTCCCTCACCCACCTGGACAATAAGGACACTTATGTACGTACAAATGCTGTTCATAGACTTCAGTTCAGCATTCACAATCATCCCACAGCACCTGATTGAGAAGCTGCACCTATTGGGCCTGAAAACCTTCCTCTGCAACTGGATCCTAGACTTCCTGACTGGGAGACCTCAGTAAGTCCGGATCAGGAACAGTATCCCCAGCACCAACACACTGAGCACAGGGGCCCCTCAGGGCTGTGTGCTCAGTCTGCTGTTATTCATTCTGCTGACTCACGAATGTTTAGCAATGCACAGCTCAAAACGCATCATCAAGTTCGCAGATGACGCGATCCTGGTGGGTCTCATCAGCAAGAATGACAAGTCAGCATACAGAGAGGAGGTGAAACAATTAACCGCCTGGTGTGGCACAAACAACCTTTCTCTGAATGTTGACAAAACCAAAGAGATGGTTGTTGTCTTCAAGAGAGCACAGAGCGACCATTCCCCACTGATTATCGATGGATCCTCCGTGGAGATCGTAAAGAGGAGTTATAAAATTTGCTAATTATTTCATTCTGCATTTATTTATATTTGAAACAATGTCATTTTCTCTATTCACTGTAGGTGGTTTTGTAAAAATCTCATCACAGGAACTGCTATAGTGGCTAAGAGCAGCAATTGCTATAAATAGTTTGCATTCAATTGTCACCCGGTGAACAGCTGATAACCTTAACAATGATGGAACTATAATGAATGGACATTTTGTGTCACCCAGATGAGCATGAGGCTCCTTTCAGGGTCTGGTTCCTCTCAATGTTTCTTCCTCATTTCATCTCAGTGAGTTCTTCCTAGTCATGGTTGGCAACTGCTCACTCATTAGAGATAAACATATAGGAAATCTTTTTTAAATGTAAAATGTATATGTGTAATCTGTATATTCCTGTAAAACTGCTTTGGGACAATATCCACTGGTAAATGTTTTATACAAATTGAATCTAATTGAACTAAATTGAAGCATGAACTCATATTTATTACTTATACAGTGTTTTAAGGATTTATAACTAAAGATTTATCTATACCTTCTCTTGTCAGTAAGCAATTAGTGTCAGGGCGCCACCGGCTTCGACTCTCTTTGGCGCCCCGCCCACATATAGCGCTTTTCCATCATATTAACCACCAACACCTGAGCCTCATCTACCTGGTCTACTTAAGGACCTTGGCTCTGCTCTCGAGATTGTCCATTATTGCATGTTGTGCTAGAAGAGCTAGACTTACTCCGGAACTATGTGTGAACCTCGCATCTTCCAGGCGCTTTGGGAGCTTTCCCTTCTTTCTACGCTTACGCTATCGAAATTTTGTGGACCTCACCCATCCAGGGTGTACCACGGATAACTGTTCTTCACTTCGGTATCTAGGTTGGACTTTGTGGACCTCGTCCCTACCACGGATACACCTGCTGTTGCCTGTTTTCCCTTCTATCACTATTTCTATTATTTTAATTAAAACTCATTCGAACCGCTACGGATTTCACCTCCATTTCTTCTCACCTGAGAGAATAACGGACCTTCAAAACAACGCGAGTAGAAGAAATCGCCATACCTCCAATGGAGCCACAATCCGGCACTTCTTCGGACACGGTCCGCGAGTTCACCGCCACTTTCCGGGCTGCCTTCTCTCTAGCCACTGCTAGCCCAGTGGCCGCCTTATCCGTCGGCAAGCCCAATGGCTTCCAGGCATCGTTTTCCGGTGATGCGACCAAATGTCACGGCTTCCTGCTTCAGGTAAAGCTCTACTTTGAGCTTCAGCCCCACAAATTCCCATCTGATTGCGCTAAGGTGGCATTCCTTGTGTCACTACTCTCTGAAAGAGCGCTCGCCTGGGCGCAAGCTCCCTGGAGCATGGAAAGCCCGCTATCAAGCGGTACCACCGGAGCACTCTCAACGGCAGATCAGCTGCTCGGGTTACGCCAGGGTTTGGATAGTATCGCCGGCTACAGACTGCATTTCCGCACCTTGGCGACCACTAGCGGCTGGAACGAGACTGCACTCCTGAGTGTGTATCGCCAGGGACTTAACCCGAAAGTCAGCTATGCCAT
Source organism: Silurus aristotelis (assembly GCF_946808225.1). NCBI lineage: Eukaryota > Metazoa > Chordata > Actinopteri > Siluriformes > Siluridae > Silurus > Silurus aristotelis. Next base: position 2,635,643 of record NC_139576.1, read on the forward strand.
GGCAATTTATGATGACACTCTTGGTCTGAAAGCATTTATTCAACGATCGAGCGGGATGTCACAGCACCTCGCAGCCTGCCATCTGTCGGAAGTTGAGACCACCACCGTGTCGGTGCCACCACCGCCTCCCAAACCAGAACCTATGCAGGTGGGGTTGCAAAGGTTGTCTCAGAAGGAGAGGAACCACTGGCAGGTGGCTGAAATATGCCTCTACTGTGGAAATCGTAGTCATCGCATCCCTGAGTGCCCCATTAGGCCGCCCAGACCAGCGGTGAGTACCGTTGAGTTTCCCACCGACATTTCCTCACTCTCTAAACTGGTCATAACACTCCTAACCCCCACTCTTGATGTCTCTGTGTCTGCACTATTTGACTCCGGCTCGGCGGGGAAATTCATCTCCCAGGGATGCCTTGACCGGCTCCGGCTTCCCCAGGAGAGGGGCTCCCAGAAGCTAGAACCCAAACCATCCAAGGACACCGGCTGGTTCGGGGTTGGGTGAAGTACTGTGCCCCCCCCACATTACACTCAGAATGGGGGTGCTTCACTAGGAGGATATCCGGTTTCCACGGTCGCCGTCATCTTGGGGAGACCCTGGCTCACAAAGCATGCACCCCGATGCTCCTGGGAACCATGTGACATCTTAGAGTGGAGTCCGTGGTGCAAGGAACAGTATCTCACTCATCTCCCCATCAGTCACCGCCACACTATGACCGTGGCCGCCACCCGGGTGGAAGACGCTCCGGAACCAACCTGGGTGGAAATTCCAGTGGAATACAACAGCTTCGCATAGGTATTCAACGCCCAGGCCACCACTCATCTCCCCCCTCACCGGCCGTGGGATTGTGCAATATAACTTCTGCCTGGGGCCAAACTGCCTAAAGGCCGAGTATATCCCTGTCCGCTCCAGAACGCAAGGCCATGGAGGAGTATTTTTTGCAAGCTCTCTGCTATGGATTCATTACACTCTCATCCTCACCTGCCGCTTCCATCTTCTTCTTTATGGAGAAGGATGGCACGAACCCACGACAAGCCCGATGGGCGCTGTTCCTTACCCGTTTCCGGTACACCCTCACTTACTGTCCCGGATCGAAGAATGCTAAAGCAGACACCCTTTCCAGGAAGTACACCCCGGTAGAACCGGTCGAACCAATCATTTCCCCGAAACTGATCCTCGGCCCTATCCTCTGGGAGGAGCTCCGCATTGCCACTTGCCATGAAGCAGTTGAACTCCTCAAGAACACTCACGAGGGACCCGGGTCAGGCCATCCAGGGAGAAAACGGAGTATCCGGCTGGAACAGGCACGTTACTGGTGGCCCGGAAAAAATCAGGACATAACTGGATATGTAGGCAAATCAAATCAAATTTTATTCTTTACATACACATACATACAGAGTATGACATGCAGTGAAATGCTTGATACGACTGACCGGCATGAGGGAATAAGGTGGGGGAAGAAATGTGCAAGAATGTCCCACCTATGCTATGGCCAAGGTGCCCAGACACCTTACTGTCGGTAAGCTGGTACCCCTACCAACACCGCACTGTCCCTGGTCCCACCTCGAGATCGCCTTCGTGATGGACTTACCGCAGTCGGAGGGTCACACATGCATGCTGGTAGCGGTGGATCGTTTCTCCAAGGCGTGTTGCTTCATCCCGTTGAAGCGCCTGCTGCTGCTCTCGAAACAGCCGAAGGCCACTTTCATCATGTGTTCTGAAATTTCGGGCTCCCGGGGGACATTGTTTCTGACCGAGGGCCCCAGTTCACATCACATGTCTGAATGGCGTTCTTGCCTTGAATGGAGTATGCACAGAACTCATTGTGTCAGGACACGACAGGCCTCACTCCCTTCCAGTGCGTGTTGGGATTCCAGCCACCCCTCTTCCCGTGGTCGGAAGAGCCTTCCCACATGCCCTCCATGAACTACTGGTTCCGGGAGAGGAACCAGGTGTGGGAGTCCGACTGCAGAGAGCCCTTCGCGCTACCCGGAGACACGCCGATGCGCGCCGGCAGGACGCACCATCTTACCAACCGGGGGATCGGGTCTGGCTGTATATGAGGAACTTGAGGCTGAAGCTGCCATGTTGGAAGTGGAGTCCCCGGTACATTAGCCCTTTCCGTGTGGTGAGCCAGATCAACGAGGTGTCCCATCGGCTAGACCTACCTGCCAGGTACCCAATTCACCCCACCTTTCACGTGTCTTTATTGAAACTCTCATCTCCAAGAAATGCCGGGAGGGCCTCATCAACCAGAGGAGCATGGACAGCCCACGGTCTATGCTGTGCGGAAGATCCTGGAATCCCACCGTAAGGGTGGACGGCTGGATTACTTTGTGGACTGGGAAGGCTATGGTCCGGAGGAACGTTCCTGAGTTGCCCGGGTGGACATGCTCGACCCTGCTCTCCTGGGGGAGTTCCACGCAGCCCACCCGCTATGTCCTGTGCCCAGGCCCCGGGGTTGGCCCAGGCGCAGAGTTTGGGCATCGGGTGCCGCTTGGGGAGATAGCATCACTCTAAGATGCTCTCAGATTGTTAGTTATTACGCGTTGTGCTAGGAGAGCTAGACTTACTCCGGAACTACGTGTGGATCTTGCCTCTTCCAGGCGCTTCGGGAGCTTTCCCTTCTTTTTATGATTACGTTATCGGACTTTGTGGACCTCGCCCCTCTAGGGCGTACCCTGGATACACCTGCTGTTGCCTGTTTTCCCTCCTCTCACTTCATTTCTGTTCTTCTCATTAAAACTCGTTCGGACCGTTACGGCTTCCGCCTCTGTTTCTCCTCACCTGACAATTAGACTCTGCTACTGGTTTGCACAAATTTCTGTCAAAACTTTTATTCAACAATTATTCAAACCCTTTTTTTTCCCAAAGCAGATTACAGAATTCTCCATTATAAACATTTCCTCGGATTAGTCATGTACTTTTAGTTTTGCTACAATTGTTTCAATATGTTTTTATACCATAATAATAAGTATTATTTCAATTCAGTACTTATACCTTTTGTTTTCCACCTCTAAATGGGCTAAAATTCTGCTATTATTCATCTTCTAGTATTGTACTAGGAGATCCAGGTTCATACACACATCCCCAAATATTTATGACTTTCTAATTTTTTTTTTAAATGTAATTTTCTAAATGTGATTCTCATTATTCTGAAATTCTTTTTCAACACCAATATGTGTCTCTAAAGGCATACAAGATTATTTACAAGGTTCTAGGGGAAGGAAGATGAGCAAAGAGAAACTATTTAACCACATGATACAATAGCCCTCAGCATTTACTATTAAGGTTAAAGATTTTTTTTTTATGTTTATTATATTTATGAAACTCGAAGTTTGAATGAAGCTTAGGAATTATTTGAAGTTTGAATGGAACACCTAGTTGAAAGTCAGTAGGATTAAGACAGAGTATGCATGTGAATGAGAGGGAGGACATTGGAGTGGTGCGGTTGCAGGAAGAGAAGAGGTGGATTAGAAATGAGTTTATTAGAGGGACAGCACATGTAGGACGTTTTGGAGACAAGGTGAGGGAGGTGTGATTGAGATGGTTTGGACATGTGCAGAGGAGGGACATGGGGTATATTAGTAGGAGAATGTTGAGGATGGAGACACCAGGTAGGAGGAAAAGATAAAAGACCAAGGAGGAGGTTCATGGATGTGGTGAGAGAAGACATGGAGGTAGTTGGTGTGAAAGAGGCAGATATATCATACTGCATGACAGCATGGGCCCAAGCCACTCCTACTGCAACCAAATGCATATGTTCTGTATACAATAGAGCAATAAAAATTATGGACAAAAAAACAATTCGACACCATCACTGTACCATTTTTAAGAAATATAATTTAATGAATTTTGAGTGTTTTAGCAATTTTTGCTTTCTTAAATTAATTTATAAGTGCATTAATCATTTAGTACCTGAGCCATTAAGTTCATTTACTGAGAGACAGAGCAGCATTTAAGTCACTAGGAGTTTTACAAATCATGACTATAAAATCCCATACTGTAGGACCAGTTTTGGTCAGACTACCTTCTCTGTGAAGAGCTCCAAACTCTGGAACTCATTACCATCTGACAATAAGACTATACTGGACTTTAATGTGTTTACTTCCAGGCTAAACTGGTTAAAGACAAACCAAAGGTGCACTCATTTTTAACTAGTAGGTAAGAGTTGTATATGATATATGTGTGTATGTAAACTTTATGGGTAAATCTCATGGGTAAATTTTATTGTGTATGACTAGGGACGGGAATTGTCCATATCATGTTATTTGTTTAAATTAAAGTACTTTAGTATGTAAATTGTACTGTGTTTAGAGCCCAACCAGGGACAGGAGTTGAAAATTAGCATTTGCTATAAACTTTTTATGTAGCATTTCAGTGACAAGCTTGCTTTGACACTATGTATGTTGCATTGTCCCTGTCAAATAAATAAAATGAAATGAAAATGAAATGTAGAGGACAGAGTAGTAAGGAGACAGATGATCTCCTGTGGTGACACCTAGTGGGAGTAGCCAAAAGAAGAAGAGGAAGAAGAATGGAACAGCTAGTAATGGGTATCATGTAGGAGGTGTTTTGAAGAGACCTAGTCCTAAGCATGTACTGTTATAACCTTAATAAACTTGTGTTGCCTGCCCCCCGTTTCTTCCCACCTGAGCCAGTAAGATCTCCACAGCTTGCTTTCATTTCTTTAATGAAACAACAATGAGGAGCTGGATTCACTGTGAAGCTTTCCTTTTCCATCTCAGTAGATCAGTGAGCGTGTGGGGCTTGTTCTTGAACACTGGGGATTGTTTTGCTTATTTCTAGTCTTAATTAAAGTCATGCTTGACTTGAATTAATAAGTGGTTAATGGATGATTCATTTTTGACAGATTTTATTTTATTAATATTTTTTACCACAAAGTCAATTTACTGCAAACGCATTTAATCCTTGTTATAGATTTATTAAGACAGATATTAGAGACAAAATTTACAAATAAGTTTAGAAACTTGTAAAGATGAATAATGATGATGTCATAAGCTACAACACGTGCAGGTTACAACACTACAGCTACAACACGTGCTTAACTTCTCGAAAAAGTGTTCACCTGTACGTGAGTCATGGTCACATTTGGGAGAATTATGGTACAGTTCCAGGACAAACCCTTTCCTACAGGTTTTGTTTTGGTTCTTCACAACAGATATTACATGACCTTTTTTTATGCAAACTGTGCTCTAACCTGCCAGTGTGAAAGCATCACATATGCTCTGAGACCTGAGAGTGATTTCTGTGTTCTTAAATGTGATGTGAGAGTGACCATTGAACAAACCAAATTTTTCTCATTCTCTTACCTTTTGGTCACTGTGGTACCGTCCACCCATTTCCAGGTCCCTTCACTGTCTATGTCATTTGCACCAATCCAAGCACCTTGATTTCTTCTGCACACCTCAAAAAAGTCCTGGTGTGGAATAAATACTGATTTAGATGTTCCCATTCCATGACATACAGGAGAAATATGTCTTTCTTTAATAAATTAATGACATAAAAACCACAGTTCAAATCAGTTTTTAGATCCTGGGTGTTTCCTGGTTTCAAATCTCCGAATTGGCCTGTTGGAAGAAGCTCCTCCTCATTCTCTATGTGTTCGCTTTCAAGGAGCGGCACGCAACAAAGAAAAGAGTTCATTGTTGGAATGGCTGAGGTCCTTCACAATCTTCCTGGCCCTGGTCCTGCACCGTGTGCTGTAGATGTCCTGCAGGTTAGGAAGTTCGGTGTGGATGGTACGTTCAGCTGAACGCACTACCCTCTGGAGGGCTCGCCTGTCCTGCATGATGCTGTTCCCGAACCAGGAAGTGATGCTACCCGTCAGAACGCTCTCAATGGTGCAGGTGTAGAAAGTCTTTAGCACCTGAGAGGAAAGTTTAAAGTCCCCATAGCGTCCCAGATGGTACAGACGCTACCGGGCCTTCTTCACCAGGGTGTTAATGTTACAGGACCAAGACAAGTCCTGTGTGATGTGAACACCTAAGTACCGGAAACTGTACAGTGTCCTGAGGGTGCACAGCTCAGAAATTCTGGTCTTTCCACCAAGGTGATAGAGGACATTCTTCAGTCCAGAGCCCCCTTTATGAGGAGGTTGTATGCCATGAGATGGCATCTGTTCAGAGGATGGTGCGATTCGCACAGATTGGGTCCAGTTACACCCTTAGCCTTCAGTTCTGTGCCAGTGCAACCGATATCCCATTGTTCTCATAACTATATATCATTCTAAAGCTCTAAGTCTCAAGCAGTGATTTTAGATCACTGCTTTTCAATGGAAAATGTATAACAAATGTATTTGGTAAATTTATCTAAGCAGTACACACAAACAACATGCATAAAAAAAATGCAGTACCTACACAATTATTGTAATAAAGTGTCACAAACGCATCCACTTCTGCTAATCCTGGTTTATTTGGAAAGATGCGGGTCCACTGAACAACATGCCGCATTTTTGCTCTAACCAAACAATAGTGTTGTAATTTAGATTGTTATTCTTTTGTTTACATCACAATACTTCGTTTAGTGTATTGTCTGTATATGTTTCCAATGGCTGGTGGGCAGACACTTCACCCTGATAGCAGATAATTTCCCACTGAAGTGGATGGCTAAAGCAAAAGACACAAACGTCCATATAAAACAATGGATTCTCTTTTGCAGGACTCATTCCAGGTGCAACACAGAGCAGGAGCTGACCATGGCAATGCAGACGGCCTCTCCTGGAGATATTTACTCTGGTCCTAAAACCCACTAAAAGTAGGTTTGCAGCTGAGGGGGGTACTGTGATGACGGCACTTTGGCATGCAACCGCTGCAACACACTCTGAATATGACTGCAGGCATAGTGCTGAACGGACAGCGCCAGTTCAGCACCAGTTTTTGGAAAGCCAAAAGCAAATAACAGGTGGGAGGGCCAACGAAACCCAGACATGGCGGCAACTGATCAGGAGCATGGCTGCTCCTCACCATCCTTGAAAGCCTAACGCATATAAAAGGAGGCTGTGCGGCCTGAAGAAGGGAGCTTTGCCTTTACTTCAAACAAAACCTGTTTTTAAAATGAAATGTTGATTTGGATAGGCATTATTACTTGTTTAGGTTTATCAGACCCATTATAGTGACTCTTTATGAGAAGAAATGGTAATCAGACAGATAAAATTGGAGGGTCGAATCCACACGGGTGGGTTTAAAAAGCAATGAATTACATTTCTGAGTTTATACTGCCATCTACAGAAAAATACATACGTTTTCTTCAACTTGAAGGTTTGAAATTAGGATCAGTAAAGTGTTTGACCAAATTATTTCATGTTTTAACTGCCATCTTCAAGTCAAGTCAAGTCAAGTCAAGTCAAGTTTATTTGTATAGCGCTTTTCACAACAGACATTGTCTCAAGGCAGCTTTACAGAAATCAACAGTCAAGGTGAATAGTGTGTATTTATCCCTGATGAGCAGCCGTGGCGACTGTGGCAAGGAAAAACTCCCTTAGATGTAATGAGAAAGAAACCTTGAGAGGAACCAGACTTAAAAGGGGAACCCATCCTCATTTGGGTGACATCAAGAGTTTGATCATAAATCTTTCAACAATACAGAACACTGGAGAGTGAGAACTAACATGAGTACTGGAGTATAAGATTATAAGTAAATGTTCTTTCTCCAGTCTTTGGTATAAAAGTAGGAGCTACTGAGCTCAACATTTGTGATCATCACAGATCCAGCATCAGCTTCTCCATGCCAGAGCCTTTAAACACTTCAGGAGGTCCAATGTCAAACTCCACACATGCAGCGGGATCCAATTGGCACTGGTACATCTCTAGATGGTTCAGGATGTTTGCGAGTTTGGCATCTACTTCTTTAAAGTCCATAATCTTCATGAGGTGGGACGTGACTGGAGCTGGCCAAACCTCAGGAAGCCTCGGGATGGGGAGAGAAAGAGAAGCAGTGGAGAGGAATTAGCGTAGCTGCTGTTCATGATATTAACAGCACAAGTTGATAATGTGCATGTGATCAGATGTTCTGGAGCACATGGTTATGATAAGTGATGTGTGTTATGTGTGTTATGTGTAGGCTTTGCTAAAAAGATATGTTTTTAATCTACACTTAAACTGGGAGAGTGTGTCTGAGCCCCGAACACTGTCAGGAACACTATTCCAGAGTTTAGGAGCTAAATGTGAAAATGCTCTACCACCTTTAGTGGACTTTGCTATTCTAGGAACTACTAGAAGCCCAGAGTTTTGAGATCTCAGGGAGCCTGACGGATTGTAGCGTGTTAGAAGACTGGAGAGATACATGGGAGCCAATCCATTTAGTGCTTTATCAGTGAGAAGTAGTAGTTTGTAGTCTATTCGAAACTTAACCGGAAGCCGATGTAGGGATGATAGGATTGGGGTTATGTGATCATATTTTCTTGACCTTGTAAGAACTCTGGCTGCTGCATTCTGAACTAACTGAAGCTTGTTTATAAATGATGCAGGACATCTACCTAGTAATGCATTACAGTAGTCTATTCTGGTGGTCATGAATGCATGGACGAGCTTCTCTGCATCGGATATAGACAACATATTTCTTAGCTCAGAAATATTTCTAAGGTGAAAGAAGGCTGTTTTTGTAACTTGGTTGATATGATTTTTAAAAGACAAGTTGCTGTCTAAAATAACTCCCAGGTCTTTTACTGTTGAAATATAGTTGGGTATCATCAGCATAACAATGGAAGCTAATTCCATGCCTTCTAATAATATTTCCTATGGGAAGCATGTATATTGTGAAGAGTCCTAGAACTGAACCTTGCGGCACGCCATAGTTCACTAGCACTAGCCTGGATAGCTCTCCGTTTAAATCTACAAAATGGTAACGATCGGACAGGTAGGATTTAAACCAGCTTAATGCCTGTCCCTGAATACCGATGTAATTCTGTAAGCGATCAAGGAGAAGATCATGATCTATAGTGTCGAACGCAGCACTAAGATCTAGTAAAACTAACAGCGAGATGAAGCCTTGGTCTGAAGCTAAAAACAGGTCATTAGTGATTTTAACTAGAGCAGTTTCTGTGCTATGATGGGGCCTAAAACCTGACTGAAACTCTTCAAAGATATTATTCTCTTGCAAGTGGGAACATAACTGGGCAGCGACAATCTTTTCTAAAATCTTAGACATAAATGGGAGATTTGAAATGAGTCTGTAATTCAATAGTGTGTTTGGATCCAGATTAGTTTTTTTAATGAGGGGCTTAATAACTGCTATCTTGAGGGATTTAGGGATGTGACTTAACGATAGTGAAGAGTTAATAATATTCAGAAGAGGTTTACCAGCTGTATATAACACTTTCTTCAGGAGATTTGTTGGAATTGGATCTAACTGAAATGTTGTTGATTTAGCTTTGATAATAACATCATACAGCTCTTCCTGTCCTAAACATGTAAAACAGTGTTGTGGAGTTAAAGGTAACACTGTCTCAGGAGAGGGTCTCAGAGGTTGAACTGCCACAATTGTTTTTCTAATGTTATCTATTTTTTCAGTGAAGAAATTCATAAAGTCCTCACTACTAAACTGTGATGGAACACATTTTTCAGATCCCTGATTTGTAGTTAGTTTAGCGACTGTAGAAAAAAGGAACCTGGGATTGTTTTTGTTATTTTCTATGAGTTCGCTCAGATGTTCAGCTCTTGCAGCTTTTAGCGCCTGTCTGTAGCTGAGCATACTGTCTTTATACGCAACTCTAGATCTTCAGGAAATGCAAAGGGATCGGTATTGTCTCCAGCTGGGAGGTGTGGGAATGGGCACAACACAGTTATAGCACTCGGAGTGTACGTTCCACCTAATAAAAGTAAAGTGAACTGGAGAAATCACATTCCAATGTAGTGCTTATTGTCACCACAGATTTCAACCATGCAAACCTTAGGACTGTGCTCTATAACTTACATCAGCATGTGGACTTTGCAACCAGCTGGCAGATGTTCTTACTGACATCTTTAGCATCATTCTGAGCAGTGTAGATGGTTAGAATATGCTTTAAGGCACACATCCTTCTGCCTATGTCCTGGCTTGGTGACTACCGTCGTGTCGTTCACTTCCCTCTGCAACTGGATCATAGACTTTATAACTTAAAGAGTTCAAGCCAACAATATATCTCTAAATGTGGTTAAAGTAAAAGAGATACATTGGTTATTGACTTTAGGAGGACATTTAGTGATCACTCCCGAATATCACCGGCTGCTCCATAGAGATTGTCAAATTCCACACCAAATTCCTTATTTGTTATGTTACCTGTATGTACTGCAAAGTACACAAATATGTTGCAGTGTTGTAGCTTACCTGGGATTTTCAGCATTTGATAAACACAGTGATTCAAACATTTTAAGGTAAAAAGAATTTTTTATAATTGAGATTATTATCTATAATTGAGTTTTTACTTAGTAACTATTATAAATCAAATAAGTTAATTTTAATAATCCCACAATTGTTTTTACAATAAAACACAGAAAACATGTTTCAAATGTTTCAATTGTGGAAATGTACCATTTAAAGGAAAACATAACAGTGAATTTGAATTGAGATTTTGATGGCCACAACATGTCTCAAAAAATGTGGGACAGAATCATGTTTACCATTTGGGAACCAGTTGCTTGAATTTTGGGAGAATCAAATTGTCCTATTGTTGTCTGATACAGGATTCTAGCTGTTCAACAGTTCTAAGTCTTCTCTAGAGTATTTATTTTTTTGCTTTATATGTCAAAAGTTTTTAAATGGTGAACTGTCTAAACCAGGCCAGGTTACCAGCCAGACTGTTGTAATAGATGCAGTATGTGGTTTAGCATTGTTTTGCTAAAACATGCAAAATCTTACATGAAAAAACTGGAAGGAAGCATGTTTTTCCTCTTAAACTTTTATTTTCCTTTTAGCAATTGATGTAGAATATGTGCAAGCTGCTTATTCCCTTTACACTAATGCACTTCCACACCATCAGTCTCACCGCATTTCGTGATATAGTCACAAAATTGAATCTTTTGATTCTTCCACCTTATTCGTGTCACAAGCAAAGGAGGCTGAGGATCATAAATAATGCTGACAGAAAAGGCGAATATAATCTTTTTTTCCCATTTTTAATCAGAGAATAAGTCAGAAAATTAGGGTTACAGTTATACTGTAATAAATGTGTGTCTCTATTTAATCTTTTTTTTTTTTCCTTAATTAACCAGGAGAATATATTTACTGTATTTTGACCTGAAGGAAACATTGATTATAGTTTATAATAGTGAGTAGCTTACAGAATATAAAGCAATAAAAACAAGAATAAAATCTCCTTCTTAAATGTTAAGTAATGGAGCTTGAAGATTTAAAAATCAATAAAAAATTAGAAAACAAAACAGTACAGTGTCCGTGGAATCCAGTGGCAGAAAGAAACTTCTGGCTGAGACACCAAAAAATACATCCAACTGAAATACATTAGTCAGTGACACCACAAAAAGAGGGAAATTCATGTCCATTAACATGAACCAATAGATTAAATTTAATGGCTATCAAAAAATGCTCTAAGACTGGACTTTCTGAACCCAGGCAGTGTTTTTTATTAAAGAATCTGGTCTGTTTTAATGCAGTGCTGCAGGAGGGCCTGAAGATTTTTCCCCTAATTAAATTAAATTGCATTTCTTTGATGATATTATGTAATGTAGATGATGAGATGATTAAAGCCTTCACAAACATTACTCTGAAACTGTTCCATAATTTGTAGAAATAGGATTTTTGTAGATTTTTTATGAGAATGTTGATGGAGAAGTATAGAGAAGGTCAGATGGAGTTGCATTGTGTTTGTGGATTTAGAGAAAGCGTACGACAGGGTGGAGAGAGGAGTTGTGGTATTGTATGAGGAAGTCAGGTGTGTCAGAGAAGTATGTGAGGGTGGTGCAGGACATGTTTGAGGACAGTGTGACAGCAGTGAAGTGTGCAGTAGGAATGACAGACTGGTTCTAGGTGAAGGTTGGACTGCATCAAGGATCGGCCCTGAGCCCTTTCCTGTTTGCAGTGGTGATGGACAGATTGATGGACGAGGTCAGACTGGAGTCTCCCTGGACTATGATGTTTGCGGATGATATTGTGATTTGTGGTGAGAGTAGGGAGCAGGTGGAGAAGATCCTGGGAAGGTGAAAGTCAGTAGGAGTAAGACAGAGGACATGTGTGTGAATGAGAGGGAGAGCAGTGGAGTGATGCGGTTGCAGGGAGAAGAGGTGGAGATGGTGGAGGAGTTCAGGTACCTGGGGTCAACAGTGCAAAGTAATGGAGAGTGTGTTAGAGAAGTGAGGAAAAGAGTGCAGGCAGGGTGGAGTGGGTGGAGAAGAGTGATAGCAGGAGTGATTTGTGATAGAAGGGTATCTGAAAGAATAAAAGAGAAAGTTTATAGGACTGTAGTGATACCTGAGATGTTGTATGGATTAGAGGCAGTGTCATTGAGTAATAGGCAGGAGGTGGAGCTGGAGGTAGCAGAGCTGAAGATGTTGAGATGTTCATTGGGAGTGGCGACGATGGACAGGATTAGAAATGAGTTTATTAGAGGGACAGTGCATGTAGGACATTTTGGAGACAAGGTGAGGGAGGCGAGATTGAGATGGTTTGGACATGTGCAGAGGAGGGACATGGGGTATATCAGTAGGAGAATGCTGAGGATGGAGCCACCAGGAAGGAGGAAAAGAGGAAGACCAAGGAGGAGGTTTATGGATGTGGTGAGGGAAGACATGCAGGTAGTTGGTGTGAAAGAGGCAGATGTAGAGGACAGGGGGGTATGGAGACGGATGATCCACTGTGGAGACCCCTAATGGGAGAAACCAAAAGAAGAAGAAGATACTGTTCACATGCGCTTTTGCACTTCTCTACTGCTGCCACTGCTGTTTTTGCACTGCATTGTGTCTGTTTACAAATACTCTCTTGTTTATAATCCTTTATAGTCTTTTTTGCACATTACTGTATAATCTGAGTATAATAGGTATATAGTATACAATAGGTTACTGGTCGGCGCTATTTTGTGTTTTGTGTATCTGTCCGCTTGGTTGCACACGATGAACTTTATGTGGCAAGGACACTTAGTCCTTGCTTTGTGTTCTTGTTTAATATTTTGTTTAATGTAGCACCAAGGTTCTGGAGGAACATTTTCTTATTTCACTGTGTCACAATAAAAGCTTATTTACTTGACTTGACACAACACAAAAGCAATTTTTTTTCTCTCCATTAAACTAAAACCAGGCGAGCTAATTAATATGTGATTCTGCAATCTGAGATTAGTGAGGTGTTTGAAACCCTACCACCTTCTTTTACTGCCAGAGTAAACAAAAGGACATTTTAAGTGCATTAATGAGCGTGTAAAATACACTTACTCTTCACTTTACTGGGAACACATGTCCACATGCACATTCTAATCACTATCCATAAACTAAAGCAGATACAGGGCAAAATCTGTTCACACCAAGAGGTGGCAAAACTTTAACTGTGGAATTGAACTTGGCTTTAGATGGGTTGGTTTGACTATTTTAGAAATTTTTGATCTTCTGGGATTTTCATTAATTTGCTTGGGCTTGGGTTTTGTTGGTGAAAATGCTTTTTTTATTTTAGAGATATTAGAGAAAAATTGCCAGATTGGTTGAAGTTGCCAGGAAGCATGAAGTTATTAATATAAACACTTAGCACAGCTATTTTGAGTAGATTAGTGTCTTAACATGTCACGATTCCTGTCAACTGAGAACAGAAGCCTAAGGCTATAATGGGCAAACTTGACACTTGAAGAAGGAAAAAACACACCTTGTCTTTTTTTCAGTCTGAAACTGTCCACTTTGGGTGAGTTGCAGGATTCACATTCACAAGCTTTGCATCCAGACTGTTAAGGGCACTAGTAGAAGTAAACTTTCCAATTCATGCTTTTGTTACTATCTAGATTATCTAGATTAGACTACTGTAATGCTTAACTGTCTGGGTGTTCAAGTCAGTGCATAAATAAGCTTCAGTTAGTCCATAATGCAGCAGCAAGCGTCTTCACTAGATCTAGGAAATATGACCACATCACTCCTGTTTTAATCATCTACACTGCTCCCAATTACATCTCGCACTGATTATAAAATACTACTACTGACATGCACACACTCAGGTTTGTTGATTGTGGTGTGGTGGCGTCTCTGATCACAGAGATCCCTCATGTCTGTGTTACTTTCTGGTTCTCTCTTTTAGCTATGCTGCCATAGCGAGTCTTGCCGGAGTCCAAACTGCACAGTGTCCTTAACTTTTCTCTTTTCTCTCTCTCTCTCTCTCTCTCTCTCTCTCTCTCTCTCTCTCTCTCTCTCTCTCTCTCTCTCTCTCTCTCTCTCTCTCTTTCTCTCTCTCTATCTCTCTTGTTAAACATGCTCCTGTGGTACCAGTGACCACTCTGTTCCTGCCCCTCACCTCGGATCTGCCTCCTGGCCTGCCTCTGAATGGTGTTCTCTTCAATTATAGGCCACTCTGTGCAGCTGGGGATCTATTCAGATAAAAGGCCTGGGGATCCATGAAATTATGCAGGAACACAGGAGCTTTAAGGATGGATTTGGACTGTACGTAATGTCAACAGTCTGCTACATTGACTCAGGACTACAGTTTGCATCTGATCACCATGACTGCACCTTTATCTGTAATAAATGGGCATTCGGTGCAACCCAAATGAGGATGGGTTCCCTCTTGAGTCTGGTTTCTCTCAGGGTTTTTTTCTTATGCCATCTCAGGGAGTTTTTCCTCGCCACAGATACCACCAGCTTGCTCATTAGGGACAAACTTACACTTATAAAGAACTCTTCTTCTTCTTTATTTTCTTCAATCTGGTTAACAACTCTACGGCCATCTCTCCTAAACATCTCCATGCTTCTACTGGTTTGTCATCCGGTCCTATCGACTTTCCACTCTTCATCCTCTTAACCGCTGCTCTCACTTTCTTCACTAATCCTATCCACTTCCTGCTTCCCCATCATCCAACCTTCTCTCTCTCTCATTTTCCTTTTTCATCAGCTGCACATACACTCATAAAGAACAATTGTATTTATTCTTTCTTATCTGTGTAAAGCTGCTTTAAGACAATGTCTTTTGTTAAAAGTGCTATACAAATAAAAATGAATGGAACTGAATTAATGCTATCATGTTACTGTTTAGTAAAACGTACCTTTCCAGCCTTTTTGTGTCCTGTCCCAACTTTTTACAGTTACAGCTACAGTTTTCTGTTTAGAAATGGGGACATAAGTCACTTATTTCTGATTTCATGGGGTATTTATAAGGGTTTTAATACAAACAAGGTCATAACTGGGTTATTTCCCCTTAATGAGTTCAATTATGAAGTTTGGCAGTGATGCACTGGTTCACAATCAGTCTGTTCCCAGCAGGTTTGGCTCAGTGATTGGCTGAAATTGTGTATGGTATCTTAATTGTGGTTGGTATCTTAAGTTTGTAATCTAGCAAACCAGTGTTGATTTATTTATTAATGAAGACTCAAAGCACTTTTGTATGTTGTTTTGAGTAAAGGCATCTGCTAAATGCCATAAATGTAATGTAAATACTTCCCCGTGAGTGTAATTAGAAGGCTGATTGGAGAGTGTTGCCTATAGGGACGAGGTGATTTTTTCTGGGAAGTTTTAAGCTTAAGTTTGCAGCTATAACGGGGAGAGAAAAAACCTTTGGTCGCAATAAGGTTGTGACCACTTTAATTCAGGTTTTGTGTGTAATACTCAGAACAACAGATCATTTATGATTAATTCTTTTTGAGCTTGCTGCTACACGCAGCATTTAACTTTATTGTTGTGACTGATAGCGAGAGAGCATTTAGCCTGACCACTTTATTACAGTCACTTCATTTAGTTTACGGGAGGACGTGGCTGAGCGGAACCGGTACCAGACTGGGGTTAACTGGGGGTTATCAGGAGAAGGAATTATACCCTAGACCAGGGGTGTCCAAACTGCAGCCCACCATCCAATTTGAATTGGCCCATATCAAAATCTAAATATATGGCCCCTAATATTTGCGCTTAAATGTTATGCTTACAGAACAACGTGAAGGCAAGGAAGACCACCCCTCCTCCCACTGACCAGGTGCTCTGTCTA
This sequence comes from Silurus aristotelis, assembly GCF_946808225.1. NCBI lineage: Eukaryota > Metazoa > Chordata > Actinopteri > Siluriformes > Siluridae > Silurus > Silurus aristotelis. Next base: position 2,651,748 of record NC_139576.1, read on the forward strand.
ACCACAGCTGAAGTAAGAAAAACTCTATGCAGAGTTAACCCACGGAAGTCTGCTGGACCAGACAACATTCCTGGCAGAGTGCTCAGGGAATGTGCAGAACAACTAGCAGATGTCTTCACTGACATCTTCAACATCTCCCTGAGCAGTAATGTTGTTCCCAGTCTGGATCGGGAACAGCATCTCCAGCACCACCACACTGAGCACTGGGGCCCCCCAGGGCTGTGTGCTTAGCCCACTGCTGTTCACTCTGCTGACTCACGACTGTGTAGCAATGCACAGCTCAAACCACATCGTTAAGTTTGCTGATGACACGACTGTGGTGGGTCTAATCAGCAAGAACGACGAGTCAACATATAGAGAGGAGGTGCAACGGTTAACTGCCTGGTGTGGAGCCAACAACCTGTCTCTGAACGTGGACAAAAATGAAAAAGATGGTTGTTGACTTTAGGAGAGGACAGATCGACCAATCTCCACTGATTATTGATGGATCCTCAGTGGAGATCGTCAAGAGCACCAAATTCCTTGGTGTTCATCTGGCAGACAATCTCACCTGGTCACTTAACACCTGCTCCATCACCAAGAAAGCCCAGCAGTGTCTTTACTTTCTGAAAAGGCTGAGGAAAGCTCATCTCCCTTCCCCCATCCTGTCCATGTTCTACAGAGGAACCATTGAGAGCATCTTGAGCAGCTGCATCACTGCCTGATTTGGGAATTGCACCGTCTCGGATCGCAAGACCCTACAGAGGATAGTGAGGACAGCTGAGAAGATCATCGGAGTCTCTCTCCCCTCTATCATGGACATTTACACTACACGCTGCATCCGCAAAGCACACAGCATTGTGGACGACCCCACACACACCCGTCACACACACTCTTTACACTCCTGCCATCAGGAAAACGGTTCCGAAGCATTCGGGCCGCCACAACAAGACTGTGCAACAGTTTCTTTCCCCAAGCCATCAGGCTTCTCAATACACAGAAATGAAACAGAACACACACACACACACACACACACACACACACACACACACACACACACACACACACACACACTCAATGTGTGTACCGAACTGTACAACCTGGACTAAACACTTAACACACACTCATCTCAATCCATTCCACAACCATTCAATTATTTATTTATTATTTATTATACTCGACCGTACCACACTCCTTAACTGCTGTTTTTTGCACATTTATCACTATTATACTGTTTACATGCTGTTTTTGCACCTTTGACTGTATTATAGTATAATGTTTACATGCTGTCTCTTCACCTCTTGACTGCTGCTGTGCTTTTGCACTACATTGTTCTGTTTGTTCTGTTTATATTTACTCCCAGTTTTTACATTTTGCATTTCACCTCTCACAGTACTGTATAATTTGAGTTCGCAGTAGGTTTACTAGTCGGCGCTATATTGCTTTTTTGTCTTGTCTTGTGTTGTCTTGTGCTTTTTGTCTGCACTGTTTGCACCAGGTTGCACTCGATGCACTTTATGTAGCTTGTGTTGTGTTGTAGCTTCATGTTGTTTAGTGTAGCACCAGGTTCCGGAGGAACGTTGTCTCGTTTTTACTGTGTACCACTGTGTATACTAGAAATGACAATAAAAGCCTCTTGACTTGACTCTTGACTTAAATGTCCCCTAAAAATCCACACATTTTGGATGTGCCCCTGCAGCACCCATGGTACCTGGATTCATCTAGACATTACGCTAGTAACTTGGATCCTTTTTGGTGCATAATCACCAGAAAATGTAAAGTAATAGACATAAATGCTTCATTTATCACTTAAAATGAATAATACAAGTGTTTTAAAAGTTTTATGAAATCTGTTAGTGAATACATAGTTTAAAATGTTATTCCTAACATTCCTAAACATTCGGTCCCCCTGCGGATTCCTGCGGATTAAGATAATCCGCAACTTGCTGTTAGTTAGGGTCCAAACTAGAACCTGCAAACCGTGAATTATCAGTGATTGACTGTATTGTACTTCTAAATTTAATGCTTTCTTGAACAAGGCAGCACCTCCACAACGCAAGCAATCAAAAAAAAATTGCTCAGGGTCACCAGAAAAGGCTGAATCAAAGAGACGTGCCAAACTAAGGCTGCCACCTGGCAACCTTTTTGTAAAAGTTTTAATGAAAATCCACTGATGGAGACTGTGATGGAGGCTTTTTTCCTTTAAACATGTTCAATTATCAAATGTAATTTTCCTGCATTTGATTGATTTTACCAATAATAGGCATTAAAAGTAAGGCAGTACCTCATGTCTAGTAAGTGGCCCAGTTTATTTTTCTGTATGTGGCCCTCAGGAAAAAAAGTTTGGACACCCCTGCCCTAGACTTTTGGGTTATTTTATTCCTGTCTTTATTGATTTTGTTTTTTGGTTGCATTTATTCAAACAATGACTTTGTCAATTGCATTCATATATATATATATATATATATATATATATATATATATATATATATATATATATATATATATATATATATATATATATATATATATGTGTGTGTTGATTGAGGTTCTCTATAGGGTCACTGCTATCCGTCACAGAAATACATCTGAAGGAGGGAAATTATTACTAATTCGAGAGACACAAATTTAGAACCCGGTGCTCCACGCAATTGAAGGTTAATATATTAATGCTGCATATATTTATATAGATTATAGTTTTAAAAGGGAATAAATGAAAAAAAAAGTCATTAGTTGTTTAGTTTGTGGGGAAAAGAAAGAAGTTTTTTTGAAAGCCAAACATTTACAGATATCTCATTTTACATATTTTGTGTGAATTAAGAAATTAGACAAATACTTTTGTACTTAGTTGCTTTTCTTAAATAAACAGTCATTTCAGTTATTGTAAAAGTGTTAACATTTTATGCTTTTATTAATTTAATATGCTCAGGATAAATGGAAAGAAACATTAAAATGTAAAAAGAGGTTTATTTCAAAATTATAATTTTTACAATGTTGTAATTTAGGTTACGGTGACCCCAAAAATTATTAACGTGAAGCAAATCTTAACAGAAAATAAATGTAAATACAAAAAAAAAAAAATCACATACTCAGTTGAGAAAACTTTATCTGGAGTTCATTCAGTTTCTTCTGTAATTTATCTGGATTCCTCTTTAATTCAATGAGAAAGTCCTCTGTCTTCCTCTGGAGTTCATTCAATTTCTTTTGTAATTAATTTGTCTTCCTCTGGAATTTATCAGTGTTCCTCTGGAGTTGATTTAGTTTCATCTGGGTGTCCTTTGTCTTCCTCTGGAATTCCTCTGTCTTCCTCTGGAATTTATCTGCCAAATTGTTGTGACTGGTCTGTAACTGGTCTATCTCTGTAGTCATGTTGTTATACCTGGTCTGTATCTGGTCTCTCTCTGTAATCATCTTGAACCACAGCATTGCGATGGCAGCCAGCATGAGAAGCACCAGAGTCAGGAGACACACCACAGCCAGTCTGTAAAATCTGCATCCTGAGCTGTTCGGCTCTTAAGAAAGTGATTTATTCTACATGTAATTTCTAAGTAATATTTTGAGTTCTATCAGGTAAAGATTTGTGTGTGTGTGTGTGTGTGTGTGTGTGTGTGAGAGAGAGAATGTGAGCATACCTGAACTCGGAGTCTCTTTAATGCTTGTATTCACTTGAATTTCCTTTGCTTCTTCAATCCTGGAAATCTCTTCATATAAGTTTGTGCCGTCCTCTAGATCAGCCGATATTCTGTCTTCCAAGAAATCAATGTTTTCATAAATTGAATTACTCATCTCTTTGCAAAGACACTGGAACTACAACAATGCTGAAAATGTATCCACAGTCTTTAGCTCTCTACTGTTTTTTTTTTCAGAACAGGAAGTTAAACGGTGAACCTGTTGTAATAAGTCATTCGATGGTTAGCATGTGGTTAAAAAAAAAAAAAAAAGCACTTGATTTTTTATTTTTAGCTAAACATATAAAGTTATATTATTTTGCATATTTTGTGTAAATTAAGACATTGTTTATTATATAGTTACTTTTGTATTTAGTTTGAGTTTTTCTGAAATTAACATTCCTCCTGCACTAAATGTAAATGTCTATATGATACACTTATTTTTATTATTATATCATTACAATAAGCTCAGGATAAATAAAATGGTGTAGGGGTGATCCTGAAGGAAGCGTACAGTAAGAGTGTAGTGGAGGTGAAGAGAGTTTCTGATAGGGTGATGATCGTGAAGGTGGAAGTTGAAGGGATGATGATAAATGTCATCAGTGCCTATGCTCTACAAGTTGGCTGTGAGATGGAGGAGAAGGAAAGATTCTGGAGTGAATTAGATGAAGTGGTAGATGGTGTACCTCTGAATGAAAGATTCACTGCTCTCAGTGATTGGTACAGACTTTAATGGACATGTAGGTGAAGGGAACAGAGGTGATGAGGAGGTGATGGGTAGGTATGGTTTTAAGGAGAGGAATGTGGAAGGGCAGATGGTGGATTTTGCTAAAAGGATGGAAATGGCAGTGGTGAACACGTATTTTAAGAAGAAGGAGGATCATAGGGTGACGTATAAGAGTGGAGGAAGGTGCACACAGGTGGATTATGTTCTGTGCAGGAGATGCAACCTGAAGGAGATTGGAGACTGTAAGATGTTGCAGGGGGACAGTGTAGCTAGACAGCATCGGATGGTGGTCTGTAGGATGGTTTTGGAGGTGAAGAAGAAGAGGAGGAGAGTGAGGACTGAAAGCAGAATAAGATGGTGGAAACTAAAGGAGGAAGACTGTAGTGTGAGGTTCAGGGAAGAGGTCAGACAGGAGCTCGGTATTGGTGAAGAGGTGCTGGATGATTGGGAAACTACTGCAGGAGTGATGAAGGAGACAGCTAGAAAAGTACTTGGTGTAACATCTGGAAATAGAAAGGAAGACAAGGAGACGTGGTGGTGGAATGAGGGAGTGCAGGAGAGCATTAAGGAGAAAGAGGTTGGAGAAACAGAAGTGGGATCGACAGAGTGATGAGAAAAGTAAGCAGGAGAACAAGGAGATGCGGCAGCAGGTAAAGAGGGATGTGGCGAACGCCAAGGAAAAGGCATATGAGGAGCTGTAGGAGAAGTTGAACACTAAGAAAGGAGAAAAGGATTTATACCGATTGGCCAGGCAGAGAGATCGAGCTGGGAAGGATGTGCTGCAAGTTAGAGCAATAAAGGATGGAGAGGGAAATGTGTTGACTAGTGAGGAGAGTGTGTTGAGAAGATGGAGGGAGTATTTTGAGCAGCTGATGAATAAGGAAAATGAGAGAGAGAAAAGGTTGGATGATGTGGAGATCTGAAGCAGGAAGTGGATAGGATTAGTAAGGAGGAAGTGAGAGCAGCGATTAATAGGATGAAGAGTGGAAAGTCAGTTGGACCAGATGACATACCAGTAGAAGCGTGGAGATGTTTAAGAGAAATAGCAGTGGAGTTTTTAAATAGATTGTTCAACAAGATTATGGAAGGTAAGAAGATGCCTGAGAAATGAAGGTGCTCTACCAGTTGTTAAGAATAAGGGAAATGTGCCGACCTAAAAGAACTACAGGGGAATAAAGTTGATCAGTCACACCGTGAAGTTATCAGAAAGAGTAGTGAAAACCAGGCTGAGAAAAGAGCATCTGTAAGCAATAATATGGTTTTATGCCGAGGAAAAGCACCACAGACACAATTTGTGAAGACTGTACCTGGGGTCAACAGTACAAAGTAATGGAGAGTGTGTTAGAGAAGTGAAAAAAAGAGTGCAGGCAGGTGGAGTGGGTGGAGAAGAGTGATAGCAGGAGTGATTTGTGATAGAAGGGTGTCTTCTTATGACATTTATTGTTAATCCTCTCAAGGTTTCTAGACTCAAAAGGCAACCCATCCTTATCTGGGTGGCAGGGAATGTCCATTAATTATAGGGAGAGTTATGCTCTCTAATGCAAGCGCAGAACGTAAATGCACGTTTTGGTGTGTCAGAGCCGCCTGTGTAATAATTGGCCTAATTTGCAGCACAATCGGCTGAAGCCAATTATTTTAAAAATTACAAAATAATTTGGAGGCCCTAGTGAGTATCAATGTAGTGTGTCAGCTTCCAGTGATGACAGCCTACATCCAGTGCCATTCACACTACCACTCAGCCTAGTAGATTAGCAGGGCGAAGACATCAAGTGTCCCGGGGTGAAAGTACATGCAATCTGAGCTAGAAGATTTGTTAGAGCTTTTGTGCAAACGCAAGGTGCAGAGAGTTGCACATATTAAAATAGTACACAATAAAACAAACATACCACAAAGTCCTAAAATGTAACAAGATCCAAACGCACAGCAAGACGCAAGCTCATACCTGCATTCACTACCATCCCAACCAGTCATGACCTTATTACCATATGACTCTGATTTAATTTTGGCCAGTCTAGTCCTGCATTTTTCTTCAAGCAGATCATTCCAGAGAATAATTAAACCTGTTCTAAAAATAAGAAAAACTCTTCTGTCAGCACCGTTTATGTACCTTAATCCTTCAAACTGGCAGTTATTAAATTCCTAATTAAGAAACCTGACCTTGACCCTGTCAGCTGTCCAACTACAGGCCAATATCAAACCTCTCCTTTATATCCAAGATTCTAGAAAAGGTTCTAGCACAGCAGTTCTGCTCACATCTACTTTGGAATATTTTTTAAAAAATGTATCAGTCAGGATTTAGGCCTCATCATAGCACAGAGACGGCGCTAGTTAAAGTAGTAAATGACCTGCTATTAGCCTCTGATCAGGGTTTTGTCTCTTTAGTTTTTTTGCTCGACCTTAGCGCAGCTTTCGACACCATTGATTATACTATCCTCATTGCTGGACTAGAGAATGTTGTTGGAGTAAAGGGAACAGCTGTTTTTTGGCTCAGGTCTTATTTTCTCTAGGTGCTATTATTTTATTGATGTAAATGGTGAGTTCTCCACACTCTCCGAGGAAAAATTTGGTGTTCCGCAAGAATCCGTCTTAGGCCCACTTCTTTTCTCTTTATATATGCTGCCGTGGGTGAAATTATATATAAACATGGTATTCACTTCCATTGCTATGCTGATGATACACAACTGTATATTTCATCAAAGCCAGATGAGAGAGATCAGCTTAACAATGTTAAGTGTGTAAAGGACATTAGACAGTGGATGATAACTTCCTTCTGCTTAATTCTGATAAGACAGAAGTACTTTTACTAGGACCACATGCAGCTAGAAGAAAACTTTCCAATTAAGTAGCATCTCTGGATGGTATTTCTGTCTCAGTGTGTACAGCAGGCAAAGTCCTTGGTGTGATTATTGACCCGAGTCTTTCCTTTGAGTCTCACGTGAATAATATTACCAGGATCGCCTTCTTTCACTTTAGAAATATTGCTAAAATTAGAAATATGATGTTTTTACAGTATGCAGAACAACTAGTTATGATAGATTGGATTACTGTAACGCTTTACTGTCTGGGTGTTCAAGTGAGTGCATAAATTAGCTTCAGTTAGTTCAGAATGCAGCAGCAAGAGTCCTCACTTGATCTAAAAATATGACCACATCACCCCTGTTTTAATCAGTCTACACGGCACCCGATTAAATCTCGCATTGATTATAAAATTCTACTACTGACGTATAAAGCACTTAACGCTCTCACACCACAGTATCTGAGTGCACTTCTGTACCAGTATGCCTACTTAGATCAAAAGGTGCAGGCTTTTTGTTAGTACCTCGAATTATGGACATTACAGCAGAGGGCAGATCTTTCTCTTATAAAGTCCCAGAGTTATGAAACAATCTTCCAATCAGTGTTCGGGACTCAGACACAGTCTCAGTGTTCAAGTCGAGGTTGAAAACGTATTTATTTAGTCAAGTCTTTTATCAGTAGATTTTTCTGAGGTAAAGGAGCAGATCTGGAGGGATCATGGATATGGAGTGTTTGGTCAATGGTCAACTGGGATACTTGTATGCTGTCGTCCTCTCACTCTCACATGTTCACTCTGGTTTGTTGACAGTGGTGTGGTGGATCGTCTCTTATCCCAGAGATCCCTCATGTCTATGTTACCTTCTGGTTCTCCCTTTTAGTTATGCCGCCAGATTGAGTCTTGCCGGAGTCCCCAACTGCACAGTGTCTTTAACTTTCATACAACAATATGGATACTTAATAATCCATATTCTTCTCTCCCTGTCATCTAATCTTCCTCTCAGTCGAGTTAAACAGGCTACTGAGGTTCCAGTGACCACTGTTTCTGCTCCTCTTCTCTCCTCGGATCTGCCTACTTCATCCCGGGCTGCCTTTGGGTAGTGTTCTCTTCGATTAGGCTATTTTATGCAGCTGGAAATGGTTTCACATTATCGTCCTGGGGATCTATAAAATTCTGGAGTAAGAACAGGAGCTTTGAGGATTTGGATTTGGACTGTAGTTAATGTCAACTACATTGCTGCAATATGACAGGAAAAGGAGAGCTTTTCAACCTCCACAGAGGCTTCCTGAACAATGCTACATATTTCTCTAACTCATTTGAGGAAATGCCTGGCATGTCAGCAAAGTGGATTGGATGTGTGCTGCATTCTTTGCTATTGATTTGGCAGTAGCAACCATTTTCTGGCTGTCTGTAGAGTAAGATTACCAAACACATACTGAAACCAGCTGTTAAAGGAAACAACCGTGGGACAGGAAATGATCGGTCATACAACACAAAGCTTTGCATATTATGAACACAAACATCTTGAACAATGACAAACTAAACTGAGATAGTGTTCTGCCTGTAAACAGACACTGCAATGCTCCAAACCATGTCACTGGACAAATCACAGAGAACATTGCAATCGATATTTAAATCTAAATAGAAATGCTTGCACCTACAACAAAATATAAAGTAAACAGATATACTTGTGCTGCCTTTGTAGGAAAGCAGTGTTACATCCAAGGCCAGCTTGCTGATGCATTATGGGATACAGGATCTCAAGTTTGTATAGTATATGAACTGTGGAAAGATGAGCACTTGGCAAATATCACATTGAGAGATGTTGCAGAGGTTATTGACAGACTTTAAGTCCTCTATTTCAAAACAACATATGGGCAGGACATCCCTTACAGAGGGCAGATTGAAGTGACTTGACTCAACAATCAGCAGCCATGTGTTCAAGTTCAAGTTTATTTCTTTAGCACTTTTCACAATGGGCAAAGCAGCTTAACAGAACTTAAGAATTAAGGTAAATAATGTGTATTTATCCCTGATGATGAAGACTTAGGAGACTGTGACAAAAAAAAAAAAATAACTTAGATCTTATGATAAAGAAACTTTGAAAGGAACCAGACTCAAAGAGGAATCCATCATCATTTGGGTGATATCAAGACTGTGATTATAGTCTTAAAACAATACAAAACACCAGAGAGAGAGAACTAACATGAGCACCACAGTGTGTGTCCAAACTTTACATGAAGTGGAATCCAATTAGCGCTGGTGGGAGGTGGGACACGACTGGAGCTGAAGTAACTTAGGGATGCCTCGGGATGGGAGTAAGAGCAAGAGAAGCAGTGAAGCAGAATTAGCGTAGCTACTGTTCATAATATTAACAACCACAAGTTGATAATGTGCATGTGATCAGGTATACTGGAACACAAGGTTATGATACGACAGACATATCTTCATGGATGAGAGCTCACCAACTAAAACTCAACCCCAGCAAAATAGAACTGCTGGTCATCCCAGGTGATTCATCTCCAGGTCAAGATCTCTAAATAACACTTCATGACTCTCTGCTCTCCCCTTCTGCCACTGCTCGTAACCTTGGGGTAACTATAGACAATGAACTGTCCTTCTTCTCACACGTCACTAATGTTGCTTGTTCTTGTCGATTTCTTCTCTACAACATCCGAAGGATTCGACCATTTCTGTCCACACAGGCTGCCCAGGAGCTTGTTCAGTCTCTTGTAATTTCAAGACTCGACTACTGCAACTCTCTGGTGGCAGGTCTTCCCCTGAACGCTATTCGTCCACTGCAAATGATCCAAAATGCAGCTGCACAGCTTGTGTTCAATCTGCCCAAGTTCTCCCACACCACCCCACTGCTGCGCTCCCTTTACCGGCTTCCATTAGCTGCACGTATCAGATTCAAAACACTGATGCTTGCCTACAGGGCCAAAAATGGACCAGCGCCATCTTACCTCAGAGACCTCATCACATCTCGCACTGCACCACGCTGTCTGAGATCCTCCAGCACTGCTCGACTGGTACCACCTTTGTATTAATTATTTAATATTATTTATATATAAATATATATATATATATATATATATATATATATAAATATATATATATATATATATATATATATATGTATATATATATATATATATATATATATATATATATATATATATATATATATATATATATATATATATACATACAGTGGGTACAGAAAGTATTCAGACCCCCTTAAATTTTTCACTCTTTGTTATATTGCAGCCATTTGCTAAAATCATTTAGGTTCATTCTTCTTCCTCATTAATGTACACACAGCACCCCATACTGACAGAAAAGCACAGAATTGTTGACATTGTTGCAGATTTATTAAAAAAGAAAAACTGAAATATCACATGGTCCTAAGTATTCAGACCCTTTGCTCAGTATTTAGTAGAAGCCCCCTTTTGATCTAATATAGCCAGGAGTCTTTTTGGGAAAGATGCAACAAGTCTTTCACACCTGGATTTGGGGATCCTCTTGGGGTAAACGTTGGTGGACAGCCATTTTTAGGTCTCTCCAGAGATGCTCAATTGGGTTTAAGTCAGGGCTCTGGCTGGGCCATTCAAGAACAGTCACGGAGTTGTTGTGAAGCCACTCCTTCGTTATTTTAGCTGTGTGTTTAGGGTCATTGTCTTGTTGGAAGGTAAACCTTCGGCCCAGTCTGAGGTCCAGAGCACTCTGGAGAAGGTTTTTGTCCAGGATATCCCTGTGCGCATTCATCTTTCCCTCGATTGCAACCAGCCGTCCTGTCCCTGCAGCTGAAAAACACCCCCACAGCATGATGCTGCCACCACCATGCTTCACTGTTGGGACTGTATTGGACAGGTGATGAGCAGTGCCTGGTTTTCTCCACACATACCGCTTAGATTTAAGGCCAAAAAGTTCTATTTTGGTCTCATCAGACCAGAGAATCTTATTTCTCACCATCTTGGAGTCCTACAGGTGTTTTTTTAGCAAACTCCATGCGGGCTTTCATGTGTCTTACACTGAGGAGAGGCTTCCGTCGGGCCACTCTGCCATAAAGCCCCGCCTGGTGGAGGGCTGCAGTGATGGTTGACTTTCTACAACTTTCTCCCATCTCCTGACTGCATCTCTGGAGCTCAGCCACAGTGATCTTTGGGTTCTTATTTAGCTCTCTCACCAAGGCTCTTCTCCACCGATAGCTCAGTTTGGCCGGACGGCCAGCTCTAGGAAGGGTTCTGGTCGTCCCAAACGTCTTCCATTTGAGGATTATGGAGGCCACTGTGCTCTTAGGAACCTTAAGTGCAGCGGATATCTTTTTGTAACCTTGGCCAGATCTGTGCCTTGCCACAATTCTGTCTCTGAGCTCTTCAGGCAGTTCCTTTGACCTCATGATTCTCATTTGCTCTGACATGCATTGTGATCTGGAATGTCTTATATAGACAGGTATGTGGCTTTCCTAATCAAGTCCAATCAGTATAATCAAACACAGCTGGACTCAAATGAAGGTGTAGAACCATCTCAAGGATGATCAGAAGAAATTGAAAGCACCTGAGTTAAATATATGAGTGTCACAGCAAAGGGTCTGAATACTTAGGACCATGTGATATTTCAGTTTTTCTTTTTTAATAAATCTGCAACAATGTCAACAATTCTGTGTTTTTCTGTCAGTATGGGGAGCTGTGTGTACATTCATGAGGAAGAAGAATAAACTTAAATGATTTTAGCAAATGGCTGCAATATAACAAAGAGTGAAAAATTTAAGGGGGTCTGAATACTTTCCGTACCCACTGTATATAATATAATTTATACCAGCAAGTAACCATTGTACTGTCCTGTAATGATTGAAGTGTACAACACAAATATAGTAAAAAGGAAAAAAATAACAATTGTATAAAGTAAAACATACCCTGCTGAAATGTCTGGCATAATGATGACTCGTGGAAAATTCTGGCATCATGCACAGATCCTGGCCATTTTGCCTCGACATTGGTAATGATTTGGGTTGCCTCACATATTACCTAGTTAGTATAAAAAGTAATGACTTTAATGATTTTAAGAAGGGAAAAAATTAAGTTGTTACCTGCACATTGATACTATGAATAGATTTCCTATTAACACAGACTCCCTCATTTATTGGTGGAGCTTTAATAGGAATGTGAGTGCCATCAGTGCACCCAATTACATTTGGAAACCCTGAAACAGAAAGTTATGGAAGTATAAAGTGTGTGCGCGCATAATGAATACATGTATAGATATAAATAATATGACTAAATATTAAATATATATATATATATATATATATATATATATATATATATATATATATATATATATATATATATATATATATATATATATATATATGTGCCAGACATACTGTACGAATGGATTTACACACAGTTGCCTTGCCCACATGCTCTGAATCGCCCACACGGTTTGTCACATTTGCGATATGCGGTTTTAAAAGACGTTATAAATAAACTAACGAATCGTTTGAAAAACGATAACGCTCTTTTAAATATTCATTAGTATATGCAAACACATCAATACGCGGTCTTATAACCCTCTCCCGACGAACAAATCCTCGTATAATTTGTGCTTCTACGTCCACAGGATCCTCATCAAAAGGGCACGCCAAAGTTACACTAAAACATAACCTGCTCCCGAGCAGGTTATCTTCAGAGAGTCAGTTGCTATGGTTACATACATACCCAGAAAGTTACCTCCGTTTTTGGAACCGAAAGTTGAGGTTATCCACGAACTTACCCTTAAACATACCCAGGTATGTCACATAACCTGCTTCCTGGAATACCCCCCAGGTAGATTGTTGCTTTCAAGAGGTGGCTTATCCTTGTGCATTCAATACCCCCCTCCCCCTTTGCTTTAGTTATTAATGATTCCATTTGCATTAACTTTAACAATGTGTGTCAATTTGTTAACAAGATGTGTGTAGCTATGTGTGCTACTGATAACTTATATGGGCATATATAATATGAGGTTTATTTATTGTGTAGTTTTGGTTTTTGCTGATTATAATAAAGTAAATTGTTTGTATGCTTTCTTTGTGAATGTTTTCTCTTGTTCATGCTAACATAAGATAAAAACTTTCCTTTTTTAGTAACTTCTAAATGAGGTCTCAGATTTTCTTTTGGTAATATAATAGTATCCTTCCTTTATGTGGTTCCCTGGATGATAATCCTGATGGAGCAAAGTCATGCATGACAATTGGCTAAATAGAAATATAGTATAGTCCCTGCTTGCCACATAAAGGAATGTTGGCATGTTGGCAGGGCTAGAAAGCCCTGTATGGGTTTTGCAAAATAAGTCATCTATTTTTATTTGTGTCTAAATTGCGATGGACTCGCATTAACAACTGACTAATAGGTGGTTCATTTTTTTTTTTCAGTTTTTTGTGAAAGTAAATAATTTCTGCCACTAGGCTTTTTTTTAAAAGCCTACACATATTTATTGTTTTTATTGTTTTCAATCATTACAACATTCATTTAAGGCAAAATGTAAAAAAATATATATATATTTTTTATTTAAATTTAAAAGTGTTAAGATTCTCCATAAAAGTAAAAATGTGAAATATATATTAGATCATAATGTGGGTCACAAATATTGGTTATAATAATAATAATAATAATAATAACAATAATAATAATAATAATAATAATAATAATAATAATAATAATAATAATAATAATAATAATAATAATAATAAATCAACCATCAGCATTATCACTATTAAGCTTTTTCCAGAAACTTTCCACCAGTATTAACCTAAATCAGTTTTTAGTATTAATATACAACATTTTACATATTAATTCTTTTCTCACAGATCCAAATATATTCCCTATCACAGGAAACATCATACCAATTTTCGCGCTCAGTACGATAGCCAGACACTGCACAGTCCTCACGGTTCCCGGCATTGTTGGGTTCATCCTTTTGCCAGAACCTGAAAGAAAAGAACCGGTTTCAATGTACTTTTGTTAATGAAAGAATGCACAAAATCGAGAGGGGATGAAAGTGTTGGGTAAGTGTTTATTAAACAAACAGACAGATAATCCAAATTAGCAGACATAAAGGTCAATGTTTAACAGGCAAAGGTTGGGCAATTAGTAAAGAACGTATGCAAAACACGATTGAGAAGCAAGTAAATGAAAGCAAAATAAAAAATGGAAAGAATGAACATGACCATGAAATAAGTGGTTTGGTAAATTGTGATTTGTACAAGTTACATTGCAAGACACAACTCAAACAAAGGGATACATATAGACACAATACTAAGTGCTCAAATGAAGAACATCTGCGATGTAACACACGAAGACAAGAACCAATGATATGCACAGAAGACACAAACCAAAACAAGGGCACATGAAAACAAACAGAGCAAAACATGCAAGATACGTCCTTCATCAGTCATCATCATCATCTGCGATCCCCTCTATCTGGTCCAGTAGCAGGGCTATGAAACAGTCGGCGCGTTCTTATAATCGACATCGCTCCCTTGTCAACATTAATATGACTGACTCTGTGATTAAGCATACCCCTACTGTCAATGGAACAAATAAACACTGCGCCCTCCTAAATTGTTGATCTATCTCAGACAAATGAATGAGCTAATAGTTGACAATAAATTTGATATGTTATTTCTCACAAAGACTTGGCAGGTACCAGATGATTTTATCCAGCTGAATCTGCTTACCCCTACTGGATATCGACATATGTCAGAACCACGTACAACTGGTAAAGGGGTGGTCTCGCTGTCATTTTTCGTGCGTCTTTATCTATCTCTAAACTGGTTTTTCACAATACCACGACATTTAAATACATGGTTATGAAGTTTGGTATCAAACATCCCGTTGTACTTATATTAATTTAAAGACCACCTAAACAACAAAGTGATTTTTTTTCAGAACTCAGTGAACTACTAACCCAAGCATGTGCTGTGTCATCCCAAGTTATTCTTCTTGGTGATTTCAACATTCATGTTGATACTGCTTGCTCCACTGCTACTCAGCTAAATGTTGTCTTTGACTGTTTTGACCTCATCCAGCATGTTAATTTTCCAACTCATACTCATGGTCACACGCTTGATCTTGTTTGTACATCTGGTCTGAATAATATCTCTGTTGACAGTTTAGCCACCCCTCTTTCTGACCATGGACTCATCTCCTTTGATTTTACATCCATCTGTCCAGTCAACCACATCAAAAATCTAACCATACGTTATCGTCATTTAAATACTGTTGACACTAGCTCCTTTTGTGATTCTGTTGCCTCCTCTGCTCTTCCTGATGTGCTAAATTTAAACTGCCCATCTATGATTTATGACAAGTATTGCTGTACTGTTGAAAAATTGTTGGATAAGTTTGCCCCAACTAAGATTAGGTCTGTTCCTATGTCCCATTCCTCCCCGTGGTTCAATGCAAAACTTCGAGTTTTGAAGGTAAAATGTAGACAACATGAACGTCTCTTCAGGAAAACTGGTTTAACTGGCCATTTTCTAATATACGCTGAATGCCTTCAGCAATACAAACTGGCTTTAAATACAGCCCGCTCTTCCCATATCTCCAGCATCATTAACAAAGCAAGCAATAGGCCCAAAATATTATTTAGCACAATTAATAAACTGACTCAAGCAAGGTCCCCTGTTGGTCTAGTGGTTAAGATGCAGCGCTCCCACCGCTGCGACCCGGGTTCGATTCCCGGTCAGGGAACCATCCCCAGCCACTCTTAGTGCCGGTCCCAAGCCCGGATAAATTGGGGAGGGTTGCGTTAGGAAGGGCATCCAGCGTAAAACATGTGCCAAATCAAACGTGCGGAGGATCCGCTGTGGCGACCCCTAACGGGAGAAGCCGAAAAGAAAGTTTTTAATAAACTGACTCAAGCACCAAAGCACAGCCTTAGTGACTCTGAATCCATGGTTATTTGCTGCTCTTTTTTGAACCATTTCCAGGGTAAGCTAGATACTCTGTATGCAACATTTGTGGAGGAACCAACTACCGATGAGCATATGAAATCTCAATCTAATAATTCTATGACAACGCTAGCCCTAACCAATTCCTCATTAATCACTGAGTTAATACAAAAGTCTAACTCCTCATCATGCACTCTTGATCCTGCACCTACTTTCCTGCTAAAAGACTGTACATCGGCGATTTCTGCCCCCATCTCCCACCTCATTAATATGTCATTTATCTCCTCTACTGTACCTGTGTCACTTAAGACTGCTGCTGTTACTCCCATACTCAAAAAGACTAATCTGGACCCGGCAGACTTATCCAACTACCGCCCTATTTCCAACCTGCCATTTGTATCGAAGATCATGGAAAAGGCTGTGGCCTCTCAGCTGCAGTCATTCCTAGCTGGTAAAAACCTCTTAGATATTTTTCAATCTGGCTTCCGCCAAAAGCATAGCACGGAGACTGCGCTAGTAAAGGTTGTTAATGATCTTTTACTCATTGGAGACTCAGGTAGTCTCACTATACTTCTGTTATTAGACCTCAGCTCTGCCTTTGATACTGTCTGTCATTAGATCTTATTTAGCGGAATTTGGCATATTAGGCTCTGCACTATCCTGGTTTTCCTCTTATCTCACGGGCAGGCAATATCACATCTCCGTACACAATTCCAAATCTCCTACTGTCTTACTTAAACAGGGTGTCCCACAGGGCTCTGTTCTTGGCCCACTACTATTTATTCTGTACATTCAGCCACTTGGCAACATCATTTGTAGACATGGTTTTAGTTATCATTGTTATGCTGATGATATTTAGTTATATACTGCTTGTCAACCAGATTCTGCTAATGTAAAATCCTCACTCTCCTTTTGTGTTAGCGAGTTAAAACAATGGCTACACTCAAATTTTCTTAGCCTGAATCTGGGTAAAACCGATATTCTGATAACTGCTCCCCCATCTCTAATAAAAAACAAATCTTTGGACTTTAGTCTTGATCTGGATGCTTCTACAATTTTCAGCTACTGTTAGAAATGTCTTTTTTTTTATCTGCAACGCATTGTCAAACTTCGACCAGAAATGATGCGTAAACATTAGTGCATGCTCTAAATACGTCCCGTCTCGACTACTGCAATTCACTCTTCTCTGGTCTATCAGCTCACTCAATCTCATGTTTACAGTACATACAAAACTCGACTGCCAGAATGTTACCCTCCAATAAAAAATCTGCCCACATTACCCCTATATTATTTGATCTTCACTAGCTGCCAGTCTCATCTCGCATAAAATATAAAATCATACTGCTCACTTATAAGGCACTAAATGCTCCCCCCCCCCATCTTTCCGATCTTCTCTTATCCTATGTTCCTTCACGATCACTCCGGTCTTCAAATTCTGAACTTCTATGTGTTCCTAGATACCGTCTATCCTCTGCGGGATCCTCTGCACCACTTTGACTGAATTTAAATCAAGGCTTAAGACCCACCTTTTCAACCTCCACTATCAGTCAATGCATATGTGTTAGGAGTCTTTCATTTTTCTGAAATGTGGTGTATGTTTCATGTACTATGTAGTGTTCTTTCTCTTGTCCTGTATGTTTTTGTGTCTGTGTTGTCTCTGCTATTAACTCATGCAGCTGCATGTGTTCCTTCGTCCTGGGCAAATGTCCGACGAATATGTTTATGTTTATGTATGTTCATTATATTACATCTGTCTTGAAATATTGAAATATTGTACCCTGTAAAGCGTCCTTGAGCTTGGGAAAGGCGCTATATAAATTAAACGTATTATTATTATTCATTCATTCATTTTCTTCCGCTTATCCGTAATTCGGGTCGTGGGGGCAGCAGTCTAAGCAGGCCCCCGCCTTCGACTGCTGCCCAATCCTCACAGCACCGTCCCTTACGGTCCCTCCTGCAGGTGGTGGTTACCTTTCTCAGAAGAACTGGGATTCTATGGATTTTACCTTTTGAGAATTACTTGGACTCTGTGGACTTCACCTTTTTGAGGGTTCATACAGATTATATGGACTTTCATGTTTCGGCTGGGATCAGTGCATTAGTGTATGTGTGTTCTGGGATCTTTCATTAAAACCTCGTGTTGTGTCGGCTTTCGGCTAAGTTTCTCCACCCTGACAGTGAGGTTGTTTTATTGGTCTTTCACTATTATTACAGGTTCTTAAATATAATTCCAGTTCAAACCACATAATTGAAAATTAACTAAAAATAAATCTTGTTAATCAGGTCAAGACACAGTTCAATGTGTTTCTCTGCTAGAGTGGACAATCAATGAGTACAGAGGGTCTTCTGCACTTAAACAAAGACAAATAATACCATTGAAAAGAAAATCCTTTTGGAAGGAAATTTATTTAAAAATCTGATTTTTTCTTTTTTTTAAGAGTTCTAATTTAAGTACTTGATGTCAGGAGTTGCCGTTGTCCAGTCTTTACATGGACTTGATACAGAGCACCTGAGTGGCCTGTGAGGATATATATATATATATAATTTATTTATTTATTTATTTATTTATTTATTTTTGATGACTGTCTTTGCTGAATGAGATTTTAAAAACTGGTTTGCCTGTTTTTCTGATCACAATTCCAGCCTAACATTTAAGATTTACAGTATCTGCATTTATCAATAAAGATCTGCAATTTTATCTTCCTGCATGAGTGTGCTTTACGTAACAAATGGAAGAAATGGGGTTGTCTCAGACCCTGCATCTTATGTATGGTGAAATACCCTTACCCTCTCACCCTGGTACACTTGGCACTAGAACTCTGCCAGGCAAGGAAATTTACTAAAGTAGATCTATTTAGTGCCTACAATTTGGTGCAAATTATGGTGGGGGAATGATTTTAGCAAATGGCTGCAATATAACAAAGAGTGAAAAATTTAAGGGGTCTGAATACTTTCTGTACCCACTGTATATATATATATATATATATATATATATATATATATATATATATATATATATATATATATATATATATATATATATATATATATATATATATATATATATATACTGTATATATATGTTCCCATAGAAGACAATGTCCTGGGGTGGAATAAACACAATAAAAAGGAGAAGAGGTCATTAAAAGGTTGATTTGTTTTAGTAATTAAATACAAAAAGTGAAAGTTGTATATTATATAAATTCATCACACAGAGACTAATATATTTCAAGTGTTTATTTCTTTTAATTTTGATGATTTTGGCTAACATTTAACAAAAACCCAACTCAAAAAAATTTGAATACTCCATAAGACCAATACAACAATTTTTTTTTTGTAAATTGTTGGCCTTCTGGAAAGTAAGTTAATTTACTGTATATGTACTCAATACTTGGTAGGGGCTCCTTTTGCGTTAATCACTGGCTCAACTTTGGCGTGGCACGGAGGTGAACAGCCTGTGGCACTGCTGAGGTGGCAGGGAATCCCAGGTTTCTTTGACAGTGGCCTTCAGCTAATTTGCATTTTTTGGTGTCTTGTTTCTCATTTTCCTCTTGACAATATCCCATAGATTCTCTATGGGGTTCAGGTCCGGTAAATTTGCTGGCCAGTAAAGCACACCAACACCATGGTCATTTGATGAACTTTTGGTGCCTGGTAGATGACTGTGCTGACCTAGGACTTAAACACAGTGGACCAACACCAGCAGATGACATGACTCCCATACCACCACTGACTGAGCAAACTTTACACTGGATCTCAAGCAACTTAGATTCTGTGCCTCTCCTTTTTTCTTCAAGATTCTGGGACCCTGATTTCCACATGAAATGCAAAATTTTCTTTCCTTTCATATGAAAGGTAACTTTGGTCCACTGAGCAACAGTCCAGTCCTTTTTTTTTTTGCCCAAGTAATACACCTCTGACATTGACTCTGGTTCAGGAGTGGCTTGACGAGGAATGCATCAGTTGAAGCACTGATTCTCCACAAATTTTTGAATGGGCTTCATTTCACCTTTTTCTACCACATTTTTTCCTTTCATTCAACTTTATATCTGTGTGTGTGTGTGTGTGTGTGTGTGTGTGTGTGTGTGTGTGTGTGTGTGTGTGTGTGTGTGTGTGTGTGTGTGTGTGTGTGTGTGTGTGTGTGATGAATCTATATAATATAATTTACACTTTTTTGTATTGTATTGAATTACTAAAATAAATAAACTTTTTAATGATATTCTAATTCATTTAGATGCACCTGTAATTTGTTTTTCAAAGGTATCTGTATTTGAAAACATGCTTAAAAGTGTGTGATTCATTTGAAAGGCAGCACTGAACAAACCCAGTGTTACCCACTGCTGATTACAGTACCGTCCACCCATTTCCAGACATCCTCAGTTTCCATGTCATTTGCACCAATCCAAACATCCTTCGTTCTTCTCCACATCCCAACAAGGTCCTGGTGAGGAGGAGCAAGTGATTATAAATCCTAGTAAACTTGCCATTTAAAGGGGTCTTCAGTGTTACAGCTTTGTACAATACAAAACATTGTTGTCCTGCATGAATTGAGTGTTGCAAGCACACCATTTTCTAAGTAGTCCCTTGATGAATCAAGAAACAATTATTCATTAATCAAGAAAATCTTTACCATGAGATGCTTGAGCACATTATTTAAATGCATTTGGACTGACTAATACAGGAGAATGCAGCTCATTCCAAATGATCATTATATTTTGAAAAAAAAAAAAAAAGCAAATCTCCCACTATTTTTCTATTTGGCTATATAGCCATTTAAAAAGTTTTTCAGCCGATCATTTTTGTAGCAGCTTTAAGTAGAGTTAATTAGCTTAGATTTATAATTATAGTTGGTTACAGATGTGGCCATTAAAAAGGCACATTTTCCTCCCGAATTCCAACACATTAAAATTCAGTGTGTTGTACTTAACAGAATATTCTCCAAATGGTGCATGGAACAACACACTGTATCTACAGGCCAGACCAAATAGCTTTGCAATTACACAAGTATTTATCTTTGACTGTTTGTTAAATATGCTTATAGATTATTACTGTACGTTACATTTAAAAAATAGAATTAACATAAGTATCAGTCTCTGATAAATTATTAACTGCATTTAATGTAATTGTTGGAAAACATCCACAATCAAATATAAATAAATTAGTATTAGCCAAATATTTGATAATATAAAGACATTAAGAAATTCTCTGTTTCTCTTTTACTGGCAAACCTTTACTGCTGTACCATTGAGAGCATCCTCACTAACTGCATCTGAAAACTGACCCAAAGAATCATTGGCACTCAGCTTCCCACTTTGGAGAACATTTACAGTAAACTCTGTCTGCAAAGGGTGAGGGGCTTTATCAAAGATCCCTCTCACCCCAACCAGGAACTATTCACACTTCTTCCATTGGGCAGATGCTACAGGTACCTCAGAGCCGCACAAACAGACTGAAGAATAGCTGTTTCCTGTAGCTGTTACTGCACTGAACTGCAATACTGCATTGTCACTTTCTGTGTATTTTACACTATTTATCCACTACACATTTTTTTGCACCATCCATAACTCACATTTGTACTACTGTACATTTCACTCATATTTATACTGTATTTACTGTATCATATACACATTCATACTTGTACATAAATATATGCCATTGAGTATATGTCTGTTTGCATAATCTTTGCAAGGTATATTGTATATTACTATATATGCAATGTATTACTACCTTCTGCACCTTCTGTACAATAATCACCCTCATCCATGTGTGTGTGTGTGTGTGTGTGTGTGTGTGTATGTATATATATATATATATATATATATATATATATATATATATATATATATATATATATATATATATATATATATATATATATATATATACACACCTCATACACTATTATCTATTATCTATTGTAAATAGGCAATTATGCACTTCTGACCAGATGCTAACTACATTTCATTGGCTCTGTACATGTACATTACACAATGACAATAAAGTTGAATCTATTTAAGTCTATTTCATTTTAAAGAAATGCTGTAAATTCACACTGTAAATTGAGTTTGTTAAATGGGACAGGATATTTGCACTTTTGCACTTTAGTGAACTTTAGTTATTGTAACACTATTTTATGTTCTTAGTAGAGTTCAGCAGACTAAAATATAAATAATCCTATAAATAATACACTAGAAATGCTACAGTAATGTTCAAACACCCTGATAGTAAACATGTAGAAACCATTAATAAGTGAATCATTAATGTTATTTATATTTGAGTATATACTTATATATACTTAAAAAAGTGGTTCTTACACTTGTATGCGCATCTGCTATTACGCACCCGCATATTATTGGCTTTAATGATATGATGTAACTGAGAAGGAAACACGACAGCCACCTACTGAGAATTTACTTCCCCATAATCACCCATAAATTGTCCACATGACCTGCATTGATAATAAAGTACTATTAACTTATGAAGCGCTGAATGATCTTCTGCCTCATTCCTTGTGCAAATGCTTGTTTACTTACTTACTTGTTCTTCTACGCCTAGTTTTATTAAACAATGCAGATTCATTACAATTAGTGTCCATGATTTAGATGCAGTGTCAGTGTATCTCTCTCTCTCTCTCTCTCTCTCTCTCTCTCTCTCTCTCTGTGGGTTTCTGTCTTTTACACTAGAGGTGTTATTTCTGTTGAGGTTTCTGCTGATGCCTGTGGTGTTGACACTTTTTGCTCTGTAGACTGTTCTTGCTTGAAATTTTGAACAGATCTTCTAAGATTAGATGATCTCATTTGAATAGCCTTCAGTTCATTACATAACTTTATTTGGCTACTAAAACTATTTAACTTACAAAGGGCCCTAATGCTTGTATTGAGGTTTGGCTTTAGAGCACTCACTTGTGTTTGAGAACTGACTCATGACTGTTTTGTTCTTGTGTTTCCCAGAGGAGACCCAGGGGTTACCCAGATTGTTGTTTTCAAGGTTATGTCCTTGTCTCAGCTCGGGGAGATTATTATTTTTACACTGACGCATCTATCTCCTACATTAGGGACAAAATTCTAAATTGAGTTTTCTCTAAAGTGGCGTTGTGACAATTTCTCTATTCAACTCCTTAACCATTTCTTAAGCTCTATATACTTACAGTCAAAATAACCTAAACATAATAAACACAAAACATGAACCCTTTATCATTTAACCATTAGCAAAGTGTTTGCTCCAGTCATATTGGAGAAAGCTAGTTTTACAGTTACATTTGTAAGTCAGAGAAACTCATTTACATTTGTGAACTTTGTCATCATATCTAAGATATGGTAATATTTAGCACAGTATATTAGATTGTTGAAATTTTTCAGGGTAGACGAGAAATAAACCAATTGTGATCTGCAACAGCTTCAGTGTTTTACAATCAACAAACTCCGCTTCAGTTAAAATAATATGTTCTCTCTTCATATTCTTCTCTCTTTTACCTGTTCCTCACTGCTGTTTATGATCACCAGGTCTGCTCCTCTTTCCTGGCAGTCCTTTCTGCTCTCACTCCAGCTCTTCGTCTCACTAGAGATGTAATAAATACTGGAGTTGAAGTATAGCCATTTTGGTGTGTCAATGTCTTTCTCTGTACAAACAGAAGGAGCACTTTAATCACAGCACTGTGTTACAACCACAAACTGAACTCCTATAACGTTTTATTCACCATGTCTTATAATAAACTTACATTTTGTAATAAATCATTGTTCAGAATATTTGTTATAATAATCACATACTCAGTTGAGAGAACTTTTGCTGGAGTTCATCTGTCTTCTTCTGCAGCTGGTCTCTTTCTTCAGCAACACTTTTGCAACTGGTCTGTATCTGGTCTTTTGTAGTCCGTTTGAACCACAGTATTGCGATGGCAGCCAGCAAGAGAACCACCAGCATCATCAGACACACCACAGCCAGTCTGTACCATCTGCACCCAGAGCTGTTTGGTTCTAAGGAAAGTGATTTATACTGTATATATTATCTAGAATATAGAATATCTACTTTAGAATACAATCATCATATTTAGAGTTAAATCAGGTAAAATAAATGGGTGAGCATACCTGAAGTCATTTCTTTGCTTGTAGGCTCTTTCATTTTTATTTCATCTTCATTCACATAGCTGTCTTCATGGGTGTTTGTGCTATCCTCTACATCAGCTGACCTTCTGTCGGAGTTTTTATAAAACAAATTACTCATCTCCTTATATAAACACTGGAACTACAGCAATGCTGGTAAAATAACTGCAATCTATTTAACTTGTAGCTCTTTACAGTCTCTCCTGCAGCCTCCAGCTCAGAAAAAACTGTCACAAACAGAAAATATGAGTACTTATCTCAACTTCCTTTTTTTAAGTCTCTAGACTCATTAACACATGCATACACAATAAGGACAAAAGTATTGGGACACCATATGTGGTTTTTCTCCAGACTGTTACCACAAAGCTGTAGACTCAATTGTACAGGACGTCTTTAGATAGCGCTATAATACAATTTGCAATTACTAGAACTTGCTCCTTGAAGATCTGGTTTACATGCTTTGGAGAGGAAGAGCTCCTGCTATAGAGCTTTGTTCTCATCCCTACTGAACACCTTTGGGATGAATGTGAATGCTGACTGCACCCCAGGTCTCCTCCCCTACATCAGTACCTGCCTTTCATAACACCCTTGTGGCTGATGAACACAAATATCCATAAACACACTCCAAAATCTAGTTTTTAGGAAGTATGCCCATATAAGGACTGCTAATGGTAGACTTGTCTAGGCTTGAACTGCACAGTGTGATTAGAGACATGGTGAATGTAAACTGGGATGTGCTTCAGGATGGACCAAGGCCAAACTGTCAAAACACACTTTTTATAAAAGATAAATTACCTACTATCGCTATCACATGCTTACAATTGTTCAGGATTCAAACTCCGTGGTCTAGGCTGAAAACATAAATTTTTTCAAGTCTTTCTTAGTAGGTTTTTCTGAGGTAAAGGAAAAAACCTGGAGGGATCATTTGCTATAGATTATTTTGGAGAACTGGGATGTTTAGATGTCACTCTCCTCAATCTCACACATTCACTCAAGTTTGTTGGTGGTAGTGTGTTGGGCCATCTTATATTGCAGAGCTCCTTCCTGTCTAGGTTACCTTCTGAGATTTGTTTTCATATGTGGAATATGTAGATTACTTCAAATAATTGTCCTAGAGGCCACGGATGAGATGTTGAGCTGCAACAGGGAGAAGTGTAAATCACCAACACTTTCTGTTTGAGATAAGATATACCTAAGATATACCTTTATTCATCCCACAGTGGCGACATTTCTCAACCCATCTTTTCCATGGAATGTGTGAGCAAGTAGAGGAGTGAATACACTAGGCTGTATTTAAAAGTAGGAAATGTTATATGTGCAAGCACCATTTAAAAAAAAATGCAATTTCATTTAAGAACAACCAAACACAAACTTACTTATTAGTAATTGCAGTACCGTCTACCCATTTCCAGACTCCCTCATTGTCTCTGTCACTCGCACCAGTCCAAGCACTTTCACCTCTTCTCCACACACCAACTAATTCCTTATGAGAAAGAACAACTGATTAAGCTTTCTAGTAAACTCAAACATTTTAGAATGAACCTCTAGTGACAGAGCTGGGTACAGAGGAAGAGTGCTAAATTAAAAATGTCCAGCTTGAACTGTGGGTTGCCAGCAGCACATTTTCTATCGAGTCCTTTTTAATGTAAAAAAAAAATTAATTTCAAATAAAAATTATGGGATGCTTGACCACATTGATAAAATGCATTAGTACTGACTGGCGCATGGAATACATTTATAAAATGCCATTCTGATATTTTTTTTTTTCATTTGAATATTTAACCATTCACCCCTCCTTGAACTGCCACCTTAACGTGGTGGAGGGGTTTGAGTAACCGAATGACCCTAGGAGCTATGTTGTCCGGGGCTATATGCCCCTGGTAGGGTCTCCCAAGGCAAACAGGTCCTAGGCGACGGGTCAGACTAAGAGCGGTTCAAAAAACCCCTTATGAGACAGAACAGATCAAGAACCGTGACGTCGCCCGGTATGGCGCAGCTGGGGCCTCACCCTGGAGCCAGGCCGGGGTTGGGGCTCGTATGCGAACGCCTGGTGGCCGGGCCTTCCCCCACGGGGTCCGACCGGGCTCAGCCCGAAGGAGCGACGTGGGGCCGCCTTCCCGTGGGCTCACCACCTGCAGGAGGGACCTTAAGGGGCCGGTGCGAAGAGGATCGGGCGGCAGTCGAAGGCAGGGGCCTCAACAACCTGATCCCTGGACACGGAAGCTAGCTCTAGGGACGTAGAATGTCACCTCGCTGGCGGGGAAGAAGCCTGAGATTGTGCGTGAGGTTGAAAGGTTCCGACTAGAGATAATCGGGATCACCTCTACGCACGGCTTGGGCTCTGGAACCACACTCCTCGAGAGAGGATGGACTCTTCACCACTCTGGAGTTGCCCATGGTGAAAGGCGGCGGGCTGGTGTGGGTTTGCTTATAGCCCCCCAGCTCAGCCGCCATGTGTTGGAGTTTACCCCGGTGAATGAGAGGGTCGTTTCCCTGCTCCTACGGGTCGGGGATAGGTCTCTCACTGTCGTGTGTGCCTACGGGCCAAACGGCAGTGTAGAGTACCCGGCCTTCTTGGGGTTTTCTGGAAGGGGTGCTGGAAAGTGCTCTGACTAAGGACTCCGTCGTTCTACTGGGAGACTTCAATGCCCACATGGGCAGCGACAGTGACACCTGGGGGGCGTGATTGGGAGGAACGGCTGCCCTGATCTGAACCCGAGCGGTGTTCAGTTATTGGACTTCTGTGCTAGTTACAGTTTGTCCATAACGAACACCATGTTCAAGCATAAGGGTGTCCATCAGTACACGTGGCACCAGGACACCCTAGGCCGTAGCTTGATGATCGACTTTGTGGTCGTTTCACCTGACCTGCGGCTGTATGTCTTGGACACTCGGGTAAAGAGAGGGGCGGAGCTGTCAACTGATCACCACCTGGTGGTGAGTTGGATCCGATGGCGGGGGAGGAAGCTGGACAGACTTGGCAGACCCAAGCGTACTGTGAGGGTCTGCTGGGAACGCGGAACCCAATGAAGCACGGTATAGCACGGTGTATAGCAATCTTCCCATTAGTGACTCAAAGCTGGAGAAGTTACGAATATAAACTAAAAAAGACCCACAGATCAAGAGACTGAAAGGGGTCATACAAAGAGAATGGCCAAAGGTAAAGAAAATATGTCCCCCCACAAAGAACTCTCATACCTGTATTGAATAATCTTCAAAGGTGAAAAGATTGATGTGATTGCAAGCCTTAGTACAAACATGTTGTCACATATACATGCAGGTCACCTGGGCATTGAGATGAGTAAGCAGAGAGCCTGTGAAATCATGTTCTGGCCCAGGATGGGGAAAGACATAGAGAACATTTGTTGCAAATTTCCAATTGGGCTGATGGGGTCATATGATGTCAATATTAAGTTCATAAAATGATCCCGGGTTTCTGCGTATTTTTGTATTTTTTTTCTGTGCATTATGTTTTTCCTGGGATTAGAAATGAAAGCAATTTTTTTTTTTGTCCAGATCCTAGGAAAGAAAACAAAATTATAAATAGTTGTTTTTTTTTCTTCGAAAAAGCTTAACAACTTTTCTGACCTGTTTTGGCCAACGTTTCTCAAAAAGTCTGTCTTGTAAATCTCCTTGTAAGTGTATCTGCAATTAAATCAATTTAGTTTCATTCATTCATTTCATTCATTCATTTTCACCCGCTTATCCGTAATTCGGGTCTAATGACTGCTGCCCAATCCTCACAGCACCGTCTCTTACGGTCCCTCCTGCAGGTGGTGAGCCCACGGGAAGGCGGCCCCACGTCACTCCGACATCACAGTCCTTGATATTTTTCTCGTAAGAGACCCCTGGAGCATAGAGGGTTAAGGGCCTGCAGGTAGTTGCTTTGAAAGAGGCAGATGTAAAAGGACAGAGTAGTAAGGAGACTGATGATCTGCTGTGGTGACACCTAGTCACCTAGTAATGGGTATCATGTAGGAGGTGTTTTGAATAAACCTAGTCCTAAGCATGTACTGTTATAACCTTAATTACCTTGTGTTGCCTGCCCTCTGTTTTTTCCAACCTGAGCCAGTAAGATCTCCACAGCTTGCTTTCATTTCTTTAATGAAACAAGGATGAGGAGCTGGATTCACTGTGAAGCTTTCCTTTTCCATCTCATTAGTTCAGTGAGTGTGTGTGGGGCAGAGGTGGGAAGTAGCGGAGTACAAATACTTTGTTACTGTACTTAAGTAGATTTTTCTGGTATCAGTTTTTTACTCCACTATTTATTTTTCAGGCAACTTTTTACTTTTACTCATTACATTACATACTGATTAGTGATGTAATTTTCCATGAATCTGCTCTATTAGCGATTAAAATATGACTTATCTAGTGAATGTTAGCTTGTTTACAATAGCTTGTAGCATAGTGCACTGACACGAACACACCAAAGCCGTTTCCTATGCAATGTTTTATTTGGGACGACTTGGTATAATGTTAACATTAACACACAATTAGCATACTGTTTATCTGTGCATTTACTAAATGAGCACTGTGCTACATCCGAACTGACCCCACTGTATTTTTATAATCAGTTTCTATGTCAGAGCCAAGACTTCTTTACTTTCACTTAAGTAAAAAGGTATAATCAGTACTTCAACTTTTACCCGAGTATTTAAAAACATGAGTATCTGTACTTCTACTTAAGTAATGGATGTGTGTACTTTTGCTACCTCTGGTGTGGGGCTTGTTTTCCAACACAAGGGAATTGTTTTGCTTATTTCTAGTCTTAATTAAAGTCATGCTGGACTTGAATTAATAAGTGGTTAATGGATGATTCATTTTTGCCAGGTTTTATTTTATTATTATTTTTACCACAAAGTCAATTTATATTTTATCTTAGCAATTTTAAGATTTTCACTCATATCAAATATTAAGTCTTTTCTCACAGATCCAAATATATTGTTGTTACCAGAAACATCAACCCATTTTCCATTCTCAGGGTAATAGCCAGACACAGCACAGTCCTCTTTCTCAACATTGTTTGGTTCACCTGGATTCCAGAACCTGAAAAAAGAGAATTGGTCTTCACCTTCTTTTTATATAGTTTAATTGACCTTAAATCATTATTACAGGTTTAATTAAAGACAATTGTCATTAAAAACACTATTATATTGTCTGAGTCAACGAAATGTCATCGTTCCATGATTTTACCCACTGTGACTCACCATAAACCTTATGCACTAAACACTGAAAATAAAGATTTTTTTGAGGATACAGTTAATCGATAAGAATTCATGGTACCTACAGGTTGTGAAGATGCATAATGATGTCATTAGCTAAAACGTGCGCAGGTTACTGAACTTCCTGAACAAGTGTTCACCTGTACATGAGTCATGGTCACATTTGAGTGGATTATGGCACAGTTACCAGGGCAAATTTTTTATGCAAAGTGTGCTCTAAACTGCCAGTGTAAAAGCTTCACATATGCCCCTTAGACCTGAGAGTGATTTCTGTGTTCTTAAGTGTGATGTGAGAGTGACCATTGCACAAACCCAATTTTTCTCATTCTCTTACCCATTGGTCACTGTGGTTCCGTCCACCCATTTCCAGGTCCTTTCACTGTCTCTGTCATTTGCACCAATCCAAACACCTTCATTTCTTCTGCACACCTCAACAAAGTCCTGGTGTGGAAAAACAACTGATTAGATGTTCCCATTTCATGACATACAGGAGAAATATGTCTTTCTTTAATAAAATAATTACATTTAAAACCACAGCTCAAATCAGGATTTTCTAATCGATTGATAAGAAGGTGTGCATCATTTTTATAACCATAACATGAACAATACTTTAACATTAATGTGCTCGTTCTAAAAGGGAATTGTTTCTATAGTAACAGCTTACTTTTTCAATAAACGTCTATCAATCTTGTATTGTGATTCTGGTGTGCAATAATCTAAAGATACGGATCCCATTCAGGCTTCTAACATCAATAAATAGTTTAGAAATATACTATTTAATTATATAATCTCTAAACTTTTCCTTTTTTTTTTTTTTTCAATAATTTATTGAGCTATTCAAACACGAGCCCTGATGGTTACGAATGAAGAAACACTATTAATGTACAGTATGTATTGTATCTGTTGTTCTAACACCACCAAAATATTCTGTTACTCAGAAACACCCAAACTGCCAGAGCAGTGAGAAAGAGAAGGTGAGAAAAAAAAAGAGAGACATGAATAAGTCTATTTTATACTGACTGCAAAAGACCATAAAATATTTGCTGAAGAAGACACACAGGTGATTAAACACTGCCCCTGAGGATTATCTGGTGTTCACAGAAACACAGTGGATACAAAATTAGTGTTTTAACCAACTGCAAATGTGCTGCATTACTTTAAATTTAACAAACATTCACTTACTCAGTTGAGAAAGACGTTCCTTCTCAGCCATGTTGTTGTAACGGGTCTGTAACTGACTTTTTTCCATATTCAGGTTGTTGAAACTGGTCTGTAACTGGTCTCTCTCTATAGTCAGGTTGTTGAAACTGGTCTCCAACTGGCCTCTTTCTACAGTCAGGTTATTAAATTTGATGCACAGTATGGTGATGACAACCAGCAAGAAAACAACCAGCATTAACAGACAAAACACAGTCCCTCTGAAACATCTGTATCCTGAACTGCTGGGTTCTAAAGATAAACATCAATCAATCAATAAAACAATCAATCAATTAAATCTGCATAGGATGATGTAATTCATTAAAGTAGTTTGTATGTGTAGATAAATGTGAGTGTGTGAGCATACCTGAAATAATTCCATTATTGCTTCTTGAAATAGTTCCATCATTGCTTCTGGTCTCTTGAGTTTCTGGAACTTCATTTGCATATATGTCTTCATAAGAATTTTCTTTGTTCTTTGGATCAGCTGCCCTGCTATCTGCAGAAACTCCTGAGTAATTTTCATAAACTTCTTCATTCATCTTTCTTTGTGTTCCCTCTCATAAAGATGCTGAATGTACAAAAGCCTTCAATGTATTTTAGATCTCGATCTCTACAGTCTCCGCTTTAGCCTCCAAACTAAGATCAACTCCCTGTGACTACTGTCTCTAAATTTTTGTTGTACATAATACAGGAAGTAGAAGTCGCATCTTATCCCCCACACAGCAACACATTCACAATGCCATCGCTATACCAGTTTGTTTATTAGCTTCCTGTTAGTTTCTCTGGAGCTAAATTTGACCTTTCAAAAATCACTCACACTACATTAATAGGCTAATGCCATTTTAAAGAATGACCCTTTGGAAGGGTATAACTGTATAGTTTTCTAGAAAAAAATTATGCTGGCACAAACAAAACAGAAACTATGAAAAACATTAAGGAGAGAGGATGTAGGATTTGGAAGCTTCTACCAATTGGTAAATTCAAGATGTTTTTTGAATTTCTCAAAGGTGTCCAGTGAACTTGGTATCTGTTTGGTATTTATTGTCAGAAATATCTTCTGGCTAATTACTATTACTGTACCTACCATAAAAACATGAAAACACTAGAAAGGCAAATATAGATTTGGTTTAATGTTTTAACAAAGGAAGAAAAAGATACTTTACAGAATGTATATTAAAACAATATTTTTTTACTAATCTTTACTAATTCATGTAATATCATTCTATTGAAACTGTTTCATGTCTTTTTTAACATTTGGCTATTGATCCAAAAGTATTGGAAAACAGAACAAATCAGATTTAACTTTACAAAGGCAAAAATCCTTATGAAAAGATAATTTACTGTTCTTCTTTTTTTTTTGACTGCTCTCGTTAGAGGTCACCACGGCAGATCATCCATCTACAAATGACTGTCCTCTACATCTGACTGCTTCAAACCAACCACATGCATGTCTTTCCTCACCACATCTATAATCCTCTTCCTTGGACTTCTTCTTTTTTTCCTGCCTGGAGGCTCCATCCTTAGCATTCTTCTACCCCTTGTACCTTGTACCCTTTTACCCTCAATTACACCTCTCTCAACCTTGACTCCCAAAGCATCCTCTAATAAACTTGTTTATAATCCTGTCTATCATCGTTACTCCCAATGAATATCTCAGGATCTTCAGCTCTGCTACCTCCAGCTCAACCTCTTGTTTTTTACTCAATGCCATTGTCTCTAAACTATACAACATTTCAGGTCTCACCACAGTCCTATAAACTTTCCCTTTCACTCTCACAGATACTCTTCTATCACAAATCACTCCTGTCACTCTTCTCCACCCACTCCACCCTGCCTGCACTCTTTTCTTCACTTCTCTAACACACTCTCCATTACTTTGCACTGTTGACCCCAGGTACCTGAACTCCTCCACCTTCTCCAACTCTTCTCCCTGCAACCGCACCCCTCCACTGCCCCCCCTCTCATTCACACACATGTACTCTGTCTTACTCCAACTGACTTTCATTCCCTTTCTCTCCAGCGCATACCTCCACCTCTCCAGGCATTTCTCCACCTGCTCCCTACTCTCACCACATATCACAATATCATCCGCAAACATCATAGTCCACGGAGACTCCTGTCTGACCTCGTCTGTCAACCTGTCCATCACCACTGCAATCAGGAAAGGGCTCAGAGCCGATCCTTGGTGCAGTCCAACCTCCACCTTGAACCAGTCTGTCATTCCTACTGCACACTTCACTGCTGTGACACCGTCCTCATACATGTCCTGCACCACCCTCACATACTTCTCTGACACACCTGACATCCTCATACAATACCAATATTATATTCACAATAGAACACAGAAAATGGTTTAAGTGTGGAAATGTACCATTTAAAGGAAAACATAACAGTGATTTTGAATAAAATTTTAAATTGAGAATTTGTTGGCAACAACACGTCTAAAAAAATGTGGGACAGAGTCATGTGTATTTTGGGCATTTGGGAACCAGTTGCTAGAATTTTGGGAGAGTAATATTGTCCTATTCTTGTGTGATACATGATTCTAGCTGTTCAACAGTCCTGAGTCTTCTCTGGTGTATTTTTGTAATTTTTTTTGCTTTTTTTGCTAAATGTTTTTAATTGCTAAAAGGTCTAAACCAGGCCAGTTCAACACCCAGACTGAAATATGCAAATAAGTCTGAAATAAGTCTTACTGGAAAACTGGAAGGAAGCATGTTCACCAATTGATGGTGCCTTTCTACAGTATATGTCAAGTCAAATAGCTTTTATTGTCATTTCAACTATATATATGTGACACGTTACACAGTGAAATGAAACAATGTTCTTCCTGAACCCTGGTGCTACATACAACAACAATCACAGAAAACACAGGGTTAAGGACTATTAAGTGTCCTCACCACATAAAGTGCATTGTGTGCAACCTGGTGCAAACAGTGCAAAGACAACACAAGACAGTGCAAGACAAATACACAAAATAGCCCACCAGTAAACCTGTTGTATATTGCACACTGCAGTGTGCAAGTTGTTTATTCCATTGCCACTAATGCACTTCCATACCATCAGTCCTACAGCATTTCCTGATATAGTCACACATTTGCAGCATGTTTGGCTCCATCTCCATAGCAAAAGAGGCTAAGGTTCATGGCTAATGCTGACAGGAAGGCCAAATAAAAATCCCACCCCAACCCCCCCCTTTTAATATCAGAGAATAAGGCAGAAAATATAGAGTTGGGGTTACAGTTAAACTGAAATAATTGTGTGTCTGTAATTAATGCAGTCTCCTTAATTAACCAGTAGAACAGGGCTGGGCAATTAATTTCGATAGGAGGCCACATGAAAATATCTGAACTGTGTTGAAGGGCCGAACCAATGATATCTTGAAATTAATTCTGCTCAATATTAATTTTATCTCATTGTAAAAAGCAGTTAAATATTTATTTTTATAAGCTGCTAGTAAGTAAAGTATTAAAGCGATTAAAGCAAGTGATAAACAGTAAAAAAACAAAAAAAACCATAACTTTCATTTTATTTTTAACTTGTTAACCTTCACAAATACTAAATAGGTGTTTTGCAGTATTTTAAAAATAAGCAGCTGAATAACTTTATACAAAAAGCAATAAGTGCTTTTGATGTTTTCAGTTTAGTTTACTTGTTCAGTGAGAAAAATCCAGTCTGTCTTGGGCTTGAACAAGTTCACTGAAATCTGGCTGAATGTCTGAGGTGGCTATGCGAAGGACAGCTGAGAGGTGATCATCAGTTATAGAGGATCTGTAACAGCATTTGTAAAGTTTTGTAAGAAGCGTTTGTTGAATTTGCAGCTTGGCTAGCAAAGCCTCCAACTCCTTTGCGCGCTCTTCGCCAGATAAGCTCCTATATTTCTCCTCGTGTTTGGTCACGTAGTGGCAATTCGGATTGTAATCTTTAAACACAGTGACTTGTGTACCACAAACTAAGCACACGGCTTTACCTTTGATTTCTGTAAAGAAATATTTAGCAGTTCATGTCTTGTTGAAAACACAGCATTCGGAATTACCTTTCTTTTTTTAATGCGGGTTGACATTTTTTGGGGGGGCCAGGGGTAGCTGGCTATCCTTATGCATTCCTTTCCTTCCGGACTCTACACTCTCTCCACAACTGCGCTTTCTCCCCAAAGCGCACCCCGGATTACCCCTATCTTCCTGTGCGTTCATTCTTGGACTGTGTGGACCTCACCCCTCCAGGGCGTACCACGGATTCCTAAGATCCCACTCTTTGGATTCCTAAGGACTGCCGTGTGTGTTTGTGTGTATTTCTCTCTCTCAATTTCTTTATTAAACCTGAGCGAGCTGTACTCCGGCTTCCGCATCCCGTTCATTCGCTCTCTGACAGGAATTGAACTGAATTGAAGCATGACCTTAATTTATATTTATATTTATAACTAATAGTGTATTAAGGATTTATAACAATAGATTTATCTAGAACATCTCGTGTCAGGAGCTATTAGACTCTGCAACTGGTTTGCACAAATTATCTGTCAAAACATATTGAATTAAAAGCTGATTTAATAAAATATAAATTTTTGCCTGCATTTTTGTTTGTTTTATTGAAATAATTTTGCCACAAAGCAGAAAGCAAACGCATTTTCCTTTCTGGAACTTCAGCTGCGAAAAGCTTTGGGAACGCCCCACATTGTCCACGCTCTGAATCGGGTGTAAAACCCAGCCAATACGCAAGTCGTGACCTCATCGGCGGGCGACTTCGTGTAAACCAGGAAGCTACAAAATGGCAAAGCGATGGTAGCGGCATTAGGATCTGTTGCTCAGGTAAGCGCTTTGTGTGTTAATCTGTGCAACATGGCAAAACGGACAGGCTTTCGCATGTGTGTTCCTCCTTGCCCCCGGTTCATTATGGGAGGGGATACTCATGAGCTGTACGTTGTTTGTTTGGGAGTGGAGAATGTTCAATCGTCTCTCTCGGCTCACTCAGTACCCACTCAGTACTATCAAGGTTTCGAGAAGATCTTTTCTAACCTTAGATATATGGAGGGAACATGCATTCCTGTCTAAAGGCCCCATCTTGGCAGCGCCTTGTTATTGCGTAATGCTACAACAACCGCATCCCTCACGGGGTGGGACAAGGTTCCCTCACTGGGGCTCGACACCATGGTGCATACATGGCTGAGGCTTCATCTGTACACCTTTCTTATCATTGCGCTGCTCCCGGGAGTTCTGGAGAGAATCCACCAGGATGGAGTACGTCTCCTTCTGGTAGCACCCTGTTGGCCAGGCAGACCGTGGTTTGCGGACCTGCTGTCCCTCCTCGGGACCTCCTTGGGAAATTCCTCTAACAAGGGATCTCCTCCTGCAGGCCTCTCTACTAAGTTAGTTGAGACCACCCTCTATTCCAGAGCTCCCTCCACCAGGAGGTCGTATGTCACTAGATGGCAGCTGTTCTCCACGTGGTGTGAGCACGCCTGTGTGGGATTTGGCTATCGTGTTGGCGGCTCTATCTGAGCCCCACTTTAAGCCTTTGGCTGAGGTGGCCCTTATATATCTGCCGGTTAAGACCGCCATCCTTTTGGCGATATCCTTCCTTAAAAGAATAGGGGACCCACAGATCCCCATCCTGGAGCTTACTCCTGGCATGGCCAGTGTGTTCCTCTACCCTAGAACTGGGTATGTACCTAAGATCCCTACGGCTTTCTTTACGACCTGTCATGTTGCAGGCATACTGCCCTTCTCCCCTACTAGTTTCAGACCAGGAGAAGCAGAATCGACTGTGTCCAGTGTGAGCACTGGGTACATACATCCACAGGACAAGTCCTTGGAGGAAGTCGGAGCAACTGTTTGTCTGCTATGGCCCTCATAAGAAAGGTATTCCTGCCAATAAGCAGACTCTCTGGATGGGTTTTTGGTTGGTTATGGGTCCTCTGGTCTTCCCAAGCCATTCTGAGTCAAGGCTCATTCAACCCGGAGTATGGCGGCCTCTATGGCCTTGTCGGCAGGAGTGACCCTGCAGGACATATGTAACGCTGCAGGTTGGTCCACCTCGTTGACATTTGTCAGGTTTTACGACCTCGACATTAGAGCCACTCCTGGCTCCTCTGTCCTGCAGGCTGGTGTTGCCCAGACACTCTAGGCAGGGACTGGTCAGTATGGTGCAATGGTACACTGGTTCCCAAAACGTTTTGACACAGCTCGAGTTCCTGAAAGGGAACGTCTCTAGGTTACAGATGTAACAATAGTTCCCTGAGGAAACAAGACGCTGCATACTCCCTGCATCGCTGTAAGTGCTTACCTTCACCTTTTTCAGCTAATGCCGCTAGCATCACTCCGCCATTTCATAGCTTCCTGGTTTATGTCTCCTGCCGATGACGTCACAACTTGCCTATTGGTCAGATTTTACACGTGATTTAGAGCGTGGACAACACGGGGCTTTCCCAAAGAGTTTCGATGCAGCGTTTCGTTCCCTCAGGGAACTAGGGTTACATCCAAAACCTACAGACGTTATTACTTATTATAAACTCATTAACACAAATATCAGAGACAAAATTGCTTAAGAAATTTAAATGGAAATTCAAAAACAATAATAGTAAGATCAATTGGATATTTGTAAGGTTAGGATTCTATATAAAAGTAGAAATATGAGTAGAAATACATAAATTGAGGTTTAAAATGTTATGACCGAAATTGATAATGGTCATCAAGCTGAATTTTTTTTTCCTAGAAACAAGATGGAGCTTCACTTGGTTTTCCTTTCAACCAGTATGTTTATAAAAGCAATAAAAACATTCTAATTAATTTGTGTTTTTCACTCATATGCAACATTTCACATATTAAGTCTTTTCTCACAAATCCAAATATAATTTATGTTACAAGAAACATCATCCCATTTTCCGTTCTCAGGGTAAAAGCCAGACACAGCACAGTCCTCATCCCCGATACTGTTTGGTTCACCCGGATTCCAGAACCTGAAAGAAGAGAATCGGTCTTGACCTTTTTATGTAGTTTTATTGACCTTTCATCATTACAGGTTTGATTTAAGACAATTTTCCCTGAAAACTATATTATTTTGTCTAAATCAATGAAACTTCATCGTACCATGATTTTACACACACTGTGACTCACCATAAACCTTATACACTATACACTGAAAATACACATTCATATAGAGTGGGGGAAATAATTATTTGATCCACTGCTGATTTTAAAAATTTACCCTCTTACAAAGAAATGAACAGTCTAGATTATTTGTTAGGTTTATTTTAACAGAGACAGAATATTTTTTTTTTCATATAAATTTTATATAATATATAATATTAATATATTACAATTATTTATTTTTATAATTTTTATATTCTTTCTCTCTCTGTTATAATAAACCTACTATAAAAATTCTGGACTGTTAATTTCTTTGTAAGAGGGTAAATTTAGAAAATCAGCAGTGGATCAAATAATTATTTCCCCTCACTGTACCTTATTCACCAACCCAGCCATTAGGAGGGCACAAGCCAGTGCACTCTTAGTGCCGGTCCCAAGCCCGGATAAATGGGGAGGGTTGCGTTAGGAAGGGCTTCCAGCGTAAAACATGTGCCAAATCAAATATACAGATCACAAATAAGAATTTCATCCCGGATCGGTCGAGGCCCGTGTTAGCAACGACCGCCACAGGTATCGTTGGCCAACAGGGTACCGGTGGAAATTGGGCTACTGTTGGCCGAAGGAGGAGAAGGAGAGGAAGAAGACTTCTACAGAGACGGCAGGGAAAGGAGAATTGTAGGAGAGTGGAGGTTAGGGTTGGTACTTTAAATGTTGGTACCATGACTGGTAAAGGGAGAGAGATAGCTGATATGATGGAGAGGAGAAAGGTAGATATGCTGTGTGTTCAGGAGACCAAGTGGAAAGGGAGTAAGGCCAGGAACATTGGAGGTGGGTTTAAACTGTTCTATTATGGTGTGGATGGAAAGAGAAATGGTGTAGAGGTGATTCTGAAGGAAGAGTACAGTAAGAGTGTAGTGGAGGTGAAGAGAGTTTCTGATAGGGTGATGAACGTGAAACTGGAAGTTGAAGGGATGATGATGATAAATGTCATCAGTGCCTATGCTCCACAAGTGGGTTGTGAAATGGAGGAGAAGGATAGATTCTGGAGTGAATTAGATGAAGTGGTAGATGGTGTACCTAGGAAAGAACGATTGGTGATTGGGGCAGACTTTAATGGGCATGTAGGTGAAGGGAACAGAGGTGATGAGGAGGTGATGGGTAGGTATGGTTTTAAGGAGAGGAATGTGGAAGGGCAGATGGTGATAGATTTTGCTAAAAGGATGGAAATGGCAGTGGTGAATCTGTATTTAAAGAAGAAGGAGGATCATAGGGTGACATTTAAGAGTGGAGGAAGGTGCACACAAGTGGACTATGTTCTATATAGGAGATGCAACCAGAAGGAGATTGGAAGGTGTTGGCAGGGGACAGTGTAGCTAGACAGCATTGGCTGGTGGTCTGTAGGATGGTTTTGGAGGTGAGGAAGAAGAGGAGGAGAGGGAGGACTGAGAGAAGAATAAGATGGTGAAAAACTGAAGGAGGAAGACTGTAGTTTGAGGTTCAGGGAAGAGGTCAGACAGGGGCTCGGTGGTGGTGAAGAGGTGCTGGATGATTGGGTAACTACTGCAGGAGTGATGAGGGAGGCAGCTATAAAAGTACTTGGTGTGACATCTGGAAATAGAAAGGTAGACAAAGAGACTTGGTGGTGGAATGAGGAAGTGCAGGAGAGCATAAGGGGAAAGAGGTTGGCAAAACAGAAGTGGGATTGACAGAGTGATGAGAAAAGTAGGCAGAAGTACAAGGAGATGCGGCAGCAGGTAAAGAGGGATGTGGCGAAAGCCAGGGAAAAGGCATATGAGGAGCTGTATGAGAGGTTGAACACTAAGGAAGGAGAAAAGGATTTGTACCGATTGGCAGGCAGAGAGACCGAGCTGGGAAGGATGTGCTGCAACGTTGACTGACGAGGTCAGACAGGAGTCTCCCTGAACTATGATGTTTGCGGATGATATTGTTATTTGTGGTGAGAGTGGTGAGCAGGTTGAGAAGAGCCTGGAGAGGTGGAGGTACGCGCTGGAGGGAAGGGGAATGAAAGTCAGTAGGAGTAAGACAGAGTACATGTGTGTGAATGAGAGGGAGGGCAGTGGAGTGGTGCGGTTGCAGGAAGAAGAGGTGGAGAAGGTGGAGGAGTTTAGGTACCTGGGGTCAACAGTAAAAAGTAATGGAGAGTGTGTTAGAGAAGTAAAGAAAAGAGTGCAGGCAGGGTGGAGTGGGTGGAGAAGAGTGATAGCAGGAGTGATTTGTGATAGAAGAGTATCTGCAAGAATGAAAGGGAAAGTTTATAGGACTGTGGTGAGACCTGCGATGTTGTATGGATTAGAGACAGTGGCATTGAGTAAAAGACAGGAGGTGGAGCTGGAGGTAGCAGAGCTGAAGATGTTAAGGTTTTCGTTGGGAGTGATGAGGATGGACAAGATTAAAAATGAGTTTATTAGAGGCACAGCCCATGTAGGACGTTTTGGTGACAAGGTGAGCGAGGTGAGATTAAGATGGTTTGGACATGTGCAGAGGAGGGACATGAGTTATATTGGTAGAAGAATCCTGACGATGGAGCCACCAGGAAGGAGGAAAAGAGGAAGGCCAAGGAGGAGGTTCATGGATGTGGTGAGGGAAGACATGCAGGTAGTTGGTGTAAAAGAGCCAGATGTAGAGGAGAGGGTGGTATGGAGACTGATGATCCGCGGTGGCGACCTTTATGGGAGCAGCCGAAAAAAGAAGAAGAAGACTGTACCTTATACACCAAAATGAAAATAAAGAAGAATTCATGGTACCCACAGGTTGTGAAGATGAATGATGATGATGTCATTAGCTACAAAATGTGCAGGTTACTTAACTTCCTGAACAAGTGTTCACCTGAAAGTAAGTCATGGTCACATTTGAGAGAATTGCGGAACAGTTCCCAGGCAACCAAATTTAAACCCTCTCCTACAGGTTTTGTTTTGGTTCTTCATGACAGATATTACATGACCATTTTTTATGCAAAGTGTGCTCTAAACTGCCAGTGTGAAAGCTTTACATATGTTCTCAGACCTGAGAGTGATTTCTGTGTTCTTAAATGGGATGTGAGAGTGACCATTGAACAAACCCAATTTTTCTCATTCTCTTACCCATTGATCACTGTGGTACCGTCCACCCATTTCCAGGTCCCTTCACTGTCTATGTCATTTGCACCAATCCAAGCACCTTGATTTCTTCTCCACACCTCAACAAAGTCCTGGTGTGTAATAACAAATGATTAGACGTTCACATTCCATGAAATACAGGAGAAATGTCTTTCTTTATTATATTAATTACATTAATACCACAGCTCAAATCAGGATTTTCTAATCAGATTGATAAGAAGGTGTGCATCATTTTTTATAACCATAACATGAACAATACTTTACTATTGATGTGCTCGTTCTAACAGGGAATTGTTTCTATAGTAACAGCTTACTTTTTTTTAATAAACATCTATAAATCTTGTAGTGTGATTCTGGTGTGCAATAATCTAAAGATACAGATCCCATTCATGTTTCTAACATCAATAAATAGTTTAGAAATATACTATTTAAATATAAAATCTCTAAATTTTTTTTACAGTACACTACCTGTTCCTCAGTGCTGTTTATGATCACCAGGTCTGCTCCTCTCCTCTGGCAGTCCCTTCTGCTCTCACTCCAGCTCTTCTTCTCAGTAGAGATGTAGTAAATACTAGAGCTGAAGTTTCTCCATCCTGGTGTGGTAATGTCTTTCTCTGTACAGAGCGAAGATCAAACCACAAACCCTGAACCAGTCCAACACTACGATATGTTTATGTTCACC
The DNA here is from genome assembly GCF_946808225.1 of Silurus aristotelis. Taxonomy (NCBI): domain Eukaryota; kingdom Metazoa; phylum Chordata; class Actinopteri; order Siluriformes; family Siluridae; genus Silurus; species Silurus aristotelis. The sequence continues at coordinate 2,693,255 of NC_139576.1, forward strand.
TGCATGACTAAATACATGCGTCACATTGTGACATTATTTATTACTTCACTATAAAACACCTCAGCCAATTATTTGTTTCTTTATTCTTTATACATGAAAAATTTATCCAGCTATTCAAACTCTAAACCCCTGATGGTTAAGAGTTAAGAAACAATAGAAATGTACAGTATGTATTGTATCTGTTGTTCTAACACCACCAAAATATTCTGTCACCCAGAAACAAACAAAATGGCAAGAAGTAAGAAAGAAGAAAGAGAATGTGAGAAAGAACAGAGAGACATTAATAAGGCTATTTTATACTGACATCAAAAGACCATAAAATATGTGCAGAAGAAGAAACCCAGATGATTAAACACTGCCCCTGAGGATTATCTGGTGTTCACAGACACACAGGGGATACAAAATTAGTGTTTTAACTCATTACAAATGTGCTGCATTACTTTAAATTTAACAAACATTCACTTACTCATTTGAGAAAGATTTTTTTCCATATTCAGGTTGTTGAAACTGGTCTGTAACTGGTCTCTCTCTACAGTCAGGTTATTAAATTTGATGCACAGTATGGTGATGACAGCCAGCAAGAAAACAACCAGCATTAGCAGACAAAACACAGTCACTCTGAAACATCTGTATCCTGAACTGCTGGGTTCTGAAATTAGAAATCAAACAATCAATTAAATCTGCGTAGGATGAGTGTGTGAGCATACCTGTGTGTGAGTGTGTGAGCATACCTGAAATAATTCCATTATTGCTTCTTGAAATAGTTCCATCATTGCTTCTGGTCACTTGAATTTCTGGAACTTGATTTGCATATATGTCTTCATACGAATTTTCATTGTCCTTTGGATCAGCTGCCCTGCTATTTAAAGAAACTCCTGAGTAATTTTCATAAACTTCTTCATGCATCTTTCTTTGTGTTCCCTCTCGTAAAGATGCTGGATTTACAAAAAACCTTTAATGTATTTTAGATCTCGATCTCTACACTCTCCACTGTAGTCTCCAAACTATAATCAACTCCCTGTGACTACTGTGTCTAAAGTTTTGTTGTACAGGAAGTAGAAGTCGCATCTTATCCCCCACACAGCAACACATTTACTATTTCATCACTATAACACTGTTTATTGGCTTCCTGTTTCTCTGTAACTAAATTTGACCTTTCAAAAATCACTCACACTACATTAATAAGCTAATGCCATTTTAAAGACTGACCCTCAGAAGGTTATATCTTTATAGTTTTGTAAACATTATTTATGCTGACTCAAACAAAAGACAAACTTTGAAAAACATTAAAGAGAGAGGATGTAGGATTTGGAAGCTTCTACCAATTGGTAAATTCAAGATTTTACTTTAATTTCTCAAAGGTGTCCAGTGAACTTGGTATCTGTTGGGTATTTGTTGTCAGAAATATCTTCTGGCTAATTACTATTACTGTACCTACCATAAAAACATGGAAACAGTAGAAAGGAAAACTCTTCTCCAACACACTCTCCATTACTTTGCACTGTTGTCCCCAGGTAACTGAACTCCTCCCCCTTCTCCATCTCTTCTTCCTGCACCACTCCACTGTCCTCCCTTTCATTCACACACATGTACTCTGTCTTACTCCTACTGACTTTTATAATAAGCATACATAGTAATACATGATTTCTTTTTTTTTTCTCTTCTCCACTGCCAAAGAAAACATGCTCCTGAGATTCTTATGTTCGTCTTCTTCGTGGAGGTCTCATTAATTGGAAACCAACTCATTGATTGGACTACAATTAATATGAACAGTTTTACTATGATGTGTTAGAACTACAATTGCCACAAACAATTTTACATGCAACTCTCAATCATTGATCTACTAAACACCTCAACAAAACAGAACCTATAATGAACTTCTTGGTTACACAGTTGAGCTTTTTGACCACATGCTGGACCTTGCAGTACTTTCTGCTCTCACTCCAGCTCTTCTTTCTAGTAGAGATGTAGTAAATACTGGAGCTGAAGTATCTCCATCCTGGTGTGTTAATGTCTTTTTCTGTACAAATTAAAACAAACTTTCTAATAACAGCACTCTGTCATACCTTGGTTCATCGCTGGGCACCTTTTTCCACCAATAGACGTGCATGAATGTTATCCTGTCATCACTGCTACAAAGGATTCTGCTATACGTATCTCCGCTCCGTGGATCATCTCCACTCCGTACCGTGGATCATCTCCGCTCCGCTTCGTGGATTATCCCCGCATTATGGACCTAACCCACTTGATGGATCGTAACTCTCTCTAGAAACATGATCGAGCTACTCCCGCTTCCGGTGGTCCCTACCCTGACAGTTCTCCAACACTGGTGATTTATTATTTTTTTTGCTTATTTCTATTCTTAACAAAAGTTACACTGTAACTGAATTTGAAATTTATTAATGAATGATTACTTTTTTGCTGGAATTTTTAAATTTTTGACACAAAGCAAATTTTCTGCAAACAAATGTATTACTGGTTATAGACCATTAACACGAATATCAGAGACAAACTCTACAATTCGCTTTCAGAATTTAGATGAAACTTTGAAAAGCACATTTAGTAAGATAGAAAAGTAGAAATATGAGTTCACTTTTTTTCCTAGAGAAAAAAAGAAAAGAGAAACAAAGCGATTTTTTTTCCTGGGGAATCACTTCATTTCTCTTTCTACCAGTATGTACATAAAAGCAATAAAAACATCAAAATTAAACCTTTTTTTTTTTCACTCATATGCAACATTTCACATATTAAGTCTTTTCTCACAGATCCAAATATAATTTTTGTTACAAGAAACATCATCCCATTTTTCATCCCCAGTGTAATAGCCAGACACAGCACAGTCCTCATCCCCGTTACTGTTTGGTTCACCCGGATTCCAGAACCTTAAAGAAGAGAATCTTCACCTTTTTATACAGTTTTATTGACCTTTCATCATTATTACAAGTTAATTAAAGACAAATAAAAACACAGTCACTCTGAAACATCTGTATCCTGAACTGCTGGGTTCTGAAGTTAGAAATCAATCAATCAGTCAATCAAATCTACATAGGATGATGTAATGCATTCAAGTAAAATAATTTGATGTGTGAATAAATGTGTGTGAGCATTAATGAAATAATTCCAATAGTGGAATATTCTGGAAATAGGTCCCCTGGTGGTCTAGTGGTTAAGATGCAGCGCTCTCACCGCTGCGACCCGGGTTCGATTCCCGGTCAGGGAACCATCCCCAGCCACTCTCAGTGCCGGTCCCAAGCCCGGATAAATTGGGGAGGGTTGCGTTAGGAAGGGCATCCAGCGTAAAAACATGTGCCAAATCAAACGTGCGGAGGATCCGCTGTGGCGACCCCTAACGGGAGAAGCCGAAAGAAAGTGGAATATTCTGGAAATAGTTTCATTATAGTTGTACATCATCCTATGTATTATCTACAAGCGATGATGTAATGCACTGAAGTAGTTTATATATGTATAGAAGTATGAGTGTGTGAGCATACCTAAAATAGTTCCATCGTTCTTTCTGTTGATTTGAGTTTCTGGGACTTCTTTCATGTAGACATCATAAAAATTCTCTTTGTCCATCAGATCTGCTGCTTTGCCATGTGCAATAACATCAGAGTTATATTCTTTACCGAGTTCACTAATTTTTCCTTGTGTTCCCTCCCGCAAAGCTGCTGATCTGCAAGATGCCTCGAATATTTTATAGGTAAAGATCTCTATAGTATCCACTGATGTCTCCAACTGAGATCAGCTCTCTGTGGCTATCTACAGATTTGCTGATCACAGGACAGGAAGTTGAAATTCTATCTTCTTCCAACCCAGAAAGACTTTCAGTATCCTGTCACTCTACCAGTCTATTTATGGGCTCCGGTTACAGTTTATTATTATTATTTTTTTTTTTTTGGGGGGGGGGGTGTAGCACGTGTTATACCACATATGGACGTCGGTGCAACCGCTAATCGTGCGGAAAAAATATGTAAAACATCATACACACTGATCTGCTGGAGAAGATACGCGATCTCGGCTTGCTTCGAGAATCAGGTCTCATGCCGTGAAGCTGAATTATTTAGGGGGGTATTATTTAGGCAAGCTGAATGTAAACCCCCTGCCTGAATTCTACCCCCCCTCTATTTCTTTTTCCTTTATACTCAGAGTTATCGAACTTGCTGTGATACACCTACACAAGTAATAATGTATGTGTAAAATACTACATTTATGCGAACAACATGGACAGCTGTATTATTTAGGGGGTATTATTTAGGCAAGCTGAATGTAAACCCCCTGCCTGTATTCTTCAAACCCCCCAGTTCTATGTATTTTTCTTCCATAAACAAATATCTGTCAATTAAAAATAAACAAAGTTTCACTTTTCACTTTTTTTTATTTTATTTGTGTGCTGTCTTTGGTTTGCAAAGCATTAAATAAGATTTTGTGATCCTGTAAAATAAATAAATGTATAAGTATTAATTGAATATTAATGGACAAAGTCGAAAGTAAGATATTTTCTAATAGTTTGGAAGGTTTACAAATGCAAATGAGTTTTTACCTGTGTAATTAATCTTTAATGACAGATATTGGCATTAACACTTTATTTTCAAGATATAAGTGTGTAAAATAATAATTTCCAGGTGTAAACAGCAGGACGTGAAGAAAACAACTTTTAACAACTTTCTTTCAACTTGTCATTCTGAAAGGTAGATATGTTCCTATTGACACATTATAGCCAGATTTACAGTAGAGTTGACTGGGGGTTGATTACACTCGTGTTGAATTCTTTAGGTGTAGCAAAGATTATAAGACAACTAGCTGGAAGTCATGAAAGTTCAAAAAGCTTTTTGTTACAAATGAAATCAAACTAAACCAGAGGTGGAAAGTAATAAATTACTGTACATGTACTCACGAAACTGTACTTGAGTAGTCTTTTGTGTACTTTTACTTGAAGTATTTCAAGTAATTAACTATATCTAAATCATATCTGTTACTGAATAATAAAATACAATAAAAATGATGCAAGGAAAATCCTGCAACGCAAACTACTGCACTGATTTGATTGATGGGCAAGAAAGAAAGATGGAGACGGAGTCATATGTCACCACCGCTGTATCTGTTTCACCATCACCTGCAATCTCCAAAAGAACTGCATCACCTGTCTAAACAAGGGTTTCACCATCACCTGTCATCTCCAGAACAGCTACATCACCTGTGTCTGTATCTGTGTCATCATCACCTACCACTAGAGCAAAAGCAGTACAGCACCGCCTCATCAGCAGTAAGTCAGCAGAAGAAGAGCTATAAACTAATGAAAGCTAACAGACATGTTTTCTCATACTTATTATTTTCTTATGATATTTATAAATACAGTTGTTCAAGAGGCATGGGCAGGAAAAAATGCCTATGTGTTGCTCTCCAGAATTGGGCCGTATAAAATATTTTTTGCAGACATTAACAAAATCGCTCCAAGTAATGAGCTTGAAAGTGAGGTAAGTGAGGTTTAGCATTTTAAAATGTTTTGCGGTTGAAACTGTAGATATCAAATGTTAACATCCACTGCTAACCCCACACTGTTTTGTTTCCTTGTTTAAGGTTATTAATGCATACAAATTTCTTCTTGTGAGGCGTTTCAGTGCACAACCAAAAGAGCAGGCATTCCAAATTGACTCATATGAAATGACGAAAATTTGGAATGGAAACAAATCCAAATTAAAAGTTGGTTTGCTCTGGTTTATTTATGTACCAATTATGAAACATTAAATTTGAACATATTTCAGTCCTCTTTTTAAATTTCAGGTTGATCCCACAATGTACAAGTATCTCATTGGCATTGTGAATGACCACCACCACTGGACAGATGTGGTAAACAAATGAAGTGTTCTTAGACATGATATTTTAAACCTTGGAAATAACTTCCAATATTGTGTTCTGCATAGTGTATGCCATTTGATTAAATGTTAGGTGGTAAACTTTTAAGCTTCTTTTTAAAGGTAGATTTACCAAAATAACATTAACAGTTAATATTAAAAGAAACAACAAATGACCAGAGTAAATGGGGCAGATAAGTTAAGGATGTAGCTGTTCCAGCAAGTGCAAAACAAGGTGTCTGGAGAATATACAAAACATAGTAGATTCCTTTAAAAAGAGGTTGTTTAACTTTTTATTATAATGTTTATGAAGACATTTTACCTACAAGAAACTTCATTTAAACATAAATTGTTAATATTGAATGCATGTCAATCTCTTCATTATCTAAAATCTAAATTCATTACTGTGTAAAATCTTAAAAGGTTATGCTGCCATCTCAAAGGAGGGCTTTGTTCCTAGATCCTCTGGGAGAAAGTTCAGCAAGACTGAGACAATGCCAGGATGTAACGAGGTAGTTGAAGTTGTTCATCCCAAAAATGTGCTTCTGTACAAAATTCACCTCTACAGGAAAATGACTTATTCCAGTATCACAATCATGATGATTTGATATGTTAAGGGCTTTTATGCGACAAAAGGGATGCAATTTTTCAAGGTGGTCCTGCGATACACCGCCTCACCCAAAACAGCAAGGTGGCACATCATGTGGCATCTTTGCTTTGAAAGTAAGTGATTTAAAATAGATAAATTATTTAATTACCCTGAACTTATGATCTTGGAGAAGGACAATTAAGTTGGTAATTATAGTGTTTTATTTCCCTTTATAATGAAATTGCTTTTTATTATTTTCCTCTTTTAGTTTGCTGAATTTGTACTTAGAGAGGAGCCAATTGTTTTAATTAACACAAAAGAAGGAGTGGAAGACTTGAGAAAGGAAATAGCTGTCACTCTTCTCCAAAACGGTGGTATGTGTAATGTACAGTATCAGTCGTAACATTACTATTTCAAATATTTATTAAAGAAGAATCTTATTTTCAATAAGCCTGCATTTATTTGATCAAAAATAAACTGAAATATAAAAAAATAATAATGTGTTGTGAGATGCTATACAAATGTAAAATAATGGTTTTCTATTTTAATATATTATAAAATATAATTTATTTCTATGATGCAAAGCTGAATTTTCTTCAGCTGTTACTGCAGATTGAATCAATGGTGGAAACAGTAGTGCTGATTATATATATATATATATATATATATATATATATATATATATATATATATATATATATATATATATATATATATATATATATATATATATATATATATATATAATTAAATTTTTTTATTATTTTATTTTTTTTAAGAAAATACACTACAAGTTTGGGTCAGTGTTGAATTTTTCTTTTTTTGTTTTGAAAATATAGAATACCTTTTTTCAGCAAGGACGTGTAAAATAAATAAAAAGTGATTGTAAAGGCTTATAATTTTGGAAAAGATTTCCATTTTAGATGAATGCTGTTTTTTTTTTTTTTTACATTCTTAAATTAATCCTGAACAAATCATAGCAGCCTCTAAAAAAAAAAAAAGGAGCACAACATGATCACCATTCAGCAGTAAGAATACCTGCCTCTTCACTACATTTCCTCACTAGTCATTAACTGCACATCCTTCTTAATCACCACACCTATCTGCCATCATCCTCACCAACTCATTTGACTACCTGCTTGTTTAGCAGAAATGTACCTGTACCAAACGTTGAAATAGAATATATTTTCTTTTGAAATGTACATTTTGAATGTAAATTCACTGACTGTAAATTCAATGCAAATCATATAATCTTCTCACTTGAATTGGTTATTTTAGACGACCTGAGCAGCTGTGCCATGTCTGTGGGGAGAAAAAAGTGGTGATAATATCTGGGTATTACTGTTTTCTATGGGCAAGATTATTCACTATCTATTACAATTTCATTATTGGTTACAGTGTCTGTCTAGTGCCTTGAAGAAAATGATGTCTTCTCTACATTTCAGATTGCCTGTGACTGCTGCAATCGGTGGTACCACCCATCATGTATCCAGGCGACATCACAAGTGCACTTTTTGTGTCATTCCTGTCAAAACTAGAATTAAAAGAGTAACACTTTTTTATACACTTCTTCTATTAGTGGATTTTTATTTTGTATGGTTTTGCAAGTTTTACATGCATGAGATTGGGATATTTGTACATTTTGAAAAATAGAGCTGTCTGTATAAATCGAACAAAACTTTGTGCATTAAATATTAATACTTGTGTAGGTGTATCACAGCAAGTTTGATAACTCTGAGTATAAAGGAAAAAGAAATAGAGGGGGGGGTAGAATTCAGGCAGTGGGTTTACATTCAGCTTGCATAAATAATACCCCCCTAAATAATTCAGCTGTCCATGTAGTTCGATTAAATGTAGTATTTTTTTCACAGCAAGTTTGGTAACTCTGAGTATGAAGGAAAAAGAAATAAGCAGGGGGGGGGGGGGTTAGGTTATGTCCATGTTAATAAAAGAAAATTAACTATTTAAATATTTTTTTTTTTTACCTGTGTATCCGAGTAATTTAAGTAAGTCTAGGTATTAACGCAAAATAAATACGCGGTTAGAATTCACGCAGGTGGTCTTAAAAGCAAATGATTACATTCCTGAGTTTATTCTGCCATCTACAGGAAGCTGTACACGTTTTCTTCAAATTGATCTTTTGGCGTTAGGACCAGGAAAACATTTGACCCAATCTTCCGTGTTTTTAGTGCCATCTACAGGAAATACGACGGTACTGTGCGCGTGCACGCGTAGGGGGGTTGATTTCAGACGGGGGTTTGAATTAAGCACAACACCCCCCCCCCCCTTCCTCACATTGGTTTGACCCACTGCCTGCTTTCCCAGTTCATCTCACCTTCTCTACACACACGAGTCAGGTGTGTGTTCATCTCACCTTCTCTACACACACGAGTCAGGTGTGTGTTCATCTCACCTTCTCTACACACACGAGTCAGGTGTGTGTTCATCTCACCTGCTCTACACACACGAGTCAGGTGTGTGTTCATCTCACCTGCTCTACACACACGAGTCAGGTGTGTGTTCATCTCATCTTCTCTACACACACGAGTCAGGTGTGTATTCATCTCACCTGCTCTACACACACGAGTCAGGTGTGTGTTCATCTCATCTTCTCTACACACACGAGTCAGGTGTGTATTCATCTCACCTTCTCTACACACACGAGTCAGGTGTGTGTTCATCTCACCTGCTCTACACACACGAGTCAGGTGTGTGTTCATCTCACCTGCTCTACACACACGAGTCAGGTGTGTGTTCATCTCATCTTCTCTACACACACGAGTCAGGTGTGTATTCATCTCACCTGCTCTACACACACGAGTCAGGTGTGTGTTCATCTCATCTTCTCTACACACACGAGTCAGGTGTGTGTTCATCTCACCTGCTCTACACACACGAGTCAGGTGTGTGTTCATCTCACCTGCTCTACACACACGAGTCAGGTGTGTGTTCATCTCACCTGCTCTACACACACGAGTCAGGTGTGTGTTCATCTCATCTTCTCTACACACACGAGTCAGGTGTGTATTCATCTCACCTGCTCTACACACACGAGTCAGGTGTGTGTTCATCTCATCTTCTCTACACACACGAGTCAGGTGTGTGTTCATCTCACCTTCTCTACACACACGAGTCAGGTGTGTATTCATCTCACCTGCTCTACACACACGAGTCAGGTGTGTGTTCATCTCATCTTCTCTACACACACGAGTCAGGTGTGTATTCATCTCACCTTCTCTACACACACGAGTCAGGTGTGTATTCATCTCACCTTCTCTACACACACGAGTCAGGTGTGTGTTCATCTCATCTTCTCTACACACACGAGTCAGGTGTGTGTTCATCTCACCTTCTCTACACACACGAGTCAGGTGTGTGTTCATCTCATCTTCTCTACACACACGAGTCAGGTGTGTGTTCATCTCACCTGCTCTACACTCACGAGTCAGGTGTGTGTTCATCTCACCTACTCTACACACACGAGTCAGGTGTGTGTTCATCTCACTGTCTCTACACTCACGAGTCAGGTGTGTGTTCATCTCACCTACTCTACACACACGAGTCAGGTGTGCGTTCATCTCACCTTCTCTACACACACGAGTCAGGTGTGTGTTCATCTCACCTGCTCTACACACACGAGTCAGGTGTGCGTTCATCTCACCTACTCTACACACACGAGTCAGGTGTGTGTTCATCTCACCTGCTCTACACACACGAGTCAGGTGTGCGTTCATCTCACCTACTCTACACACACGAGTCTGGTGTGCGTTCATCTCACCTGCTCTACACACACGAGTCAGGTGTGCGTTCATCTCACCTACTCTACACACACGAGTCAGGTGTGTGTTCATCTCACCTTCTCTACACACACGAGTCTGGTGTGCGTTCATTTCACCTACTCTACACACACGAGTCAGGTGTGCGTTCATTTCACCTACTCTACACACACGAGTCAGGTGTGTGTTCATCTCACCTGCTCTACACACACGAGTCAGGTGTGTGTTCATCTCACCTGCTCTACACACACGAGTCAGGTGTGTGTTCATCTCACCTTCTCTACACACACGAGTCAGGTGTGCGTTCATCTCACCTTCTCTACACACACGAGTCAGGTGTGCGTTCATCTCACCTGCTCTACACACACGAGTCAGGTGTGCGTTCATCTCACCTGCTCTACACACACGAGTCAGGTGTGTGTTCATCTCACCTTCTCTACACACACGAGTCAGGTGTGCGTTCATCTCACCTTCTCTACACACACGAGTCAGGTGTGTGTTCATCTCACCTGCTCTACACACACGAGTCAGGTGTGTGTTCATCTCACCTTCTCTACACACACGAGTCAGGTGTGCGTTCATCTCACCTTCTCTACACACACGAGTCAGGTGTGTGTTCATCTCACCTGCTCTACACACACGAGTCAGGTGTGCGTTCATCTCACCTTCTCTACACACACGAGTCAGGTGTGCGTTCATCTCACCTTCTCTACACACACGAGTCAGGTGTGCGTTCATCTCACCTTCTCTACACACACGAGTCAGGTGTGCGTTCATCTCACCTTCTCTACACACACGAGTCAGGTGTGCGTTCATCTCACCTACTCTACACACACGAGTCAGGTGTGTGTTCATCTCACCTGCTCTACACACACGAGTCAGGTGTGCGTTCATCTCACCTACTCTACACACACGAGTCAGGTGTGTGTTCATCTCACCTTCTCTACACACACGAGTCTGGTGTGCGTTCATTTTCACCTACTCTACACACACGAGTCAGGTGTGCGTTCATCTTACCTTCTCTACACACACGAGTAAGAATCACCCATTCCATTTGTTTCTATTCCATTTCCATATGAATTGAATTCTTCATTTTGATTGGCTGTAACAACTTCCTTTTCACATAAATGTAACCTGGGTATGATCTTTTGAAATTCTTAATTTTTAGTCACATTTTTGTCTGCAATAAAAAAAAATTTAAATTCTGCAATTCTTCAATATGTTCATAATAAAAAAAAAAAAAACATAACAATTGTAGGTTCTTAGTACGAGGCGATATCAAAAGGTTTCAAGACTAGTTTTGTAGCACGCCAACAGATGGCAGCACGAGGCTGTACGCACAGTCACAGGGAGCACCGACCTTCATACCTTCGGAACCATTTGTGTTTTTCCCCAGTTTAGGATCAGTAGCAGGACACGGGGTTCATACGCATTTTGGAAAAGTATGAAAAAGTATGGAATTTGATTCGAGTGATTTCCAGGTCTGGATTATTATGCGGGGGGTTAAAAAGAACACAGAATATTGCAAAATATTTGTGTTTCCATACTATTACTGTACTCTGTTTATATAATGTAGTTTAGTTGTAGTTTATATAATTAGTTGGTAAAAAAAAAAAAAGGACTTTCTGGATAAATCTTGATAAATTCAGAAATGCCGTTTTTTCATCCAAAACCTTTCCGCGTCCACACTTTTGCTTTCGGTCGTTTCCCAAAAGTTGTTCATCCACATGGAATCGTCTGAAAACGCTCACATCGGAAGGCCAAAAAACGGAGAGAGAGAAAAAAAGGGCAAAAACGGAGAGGAAAATACGTCAACGTATTCGTGTGGAAATCGTCAAAAGGTGTTTTTGTTAATGGAGTTCTGCTGCTGTAGAATTGAAGGTTGTAAAAATGACACTTATAAATGATCAACATGGCGCTGTTTTTGGAATTGCAGTTTTAATAGAATGCTGTGTGTGGAATGTGGTTTGTGGTAATTTCTATACGCTGCAGTAGCTACAACCTTCCGCTCATAAAAATAGGAATTTAAACTCATCATGTCAGATGTTAAATACGGTCTTTAAAATCTGGAAAAGTATTGAATTTTAAAGTGAAAAAAAAAAAAAGTGTAACCTTGAGGACAGGATTTATGATCAAACTCTTGATGTCACCCAAATGAGGATGAGGTTCCCCTTTTGAGTCTGGTTCCTCTCAAGGTTTCTTCCTCATAACATCTAAGAGAGTTTTTCCTTGCCACAGTTGCCACGGCTGCTCATCAGGGATAAATACACACCATTCACCTTCACTGTTGATTTCTGTAAAGCTGCTTTGAGACAATGTCTGTTGTGAAAAGCGCTATACAAATAAACTTGACTTGACTTGACTTGACGAGTCTGGTGTGCGTTCATCTCACCTGCTCTACACACACGAGTCTGGTGTGCGTTCATCTCACCTGCTCTACACACACGAGTCTGGTGTGCGTTCATCTCACCTACTCTACACACGAGTCTGGTGTGCGTTCATCTCACCTGCTCTACACACACGAGTCAGGTGTGAGTTCATCTCACCTTCTCTACACACACGAGTCAGGTGTGCGTTCATCTCACCTGCTCTACACACACGAGTCAGGTGTGCGTTCATCTCACCTGCTCTACACACACGAGTCTGGTGTGCGTTCATCTCACCTGCTCTACACACACGAGTCTGGTGTGCGTTCATCTCACCTTCTCTACACACACGAGTCAGGTGTGTGTTCATCTCACCTGCTCTACACACACGAGTCAGGTGTGTGTTCATCTCATCTACTCTACACACACGAGTCTGGTGTGTGTTCATCTTACCTGCTCTACACACACGAGTCAGGTGTGTGTTCATCTCACCTTCTCTACACACACGAGTCAGGTGTGTGTTCATCTCACCTACTCTACACACACGAGTCAGGTGTGTGTTCATCTCACCTACTCTACACACACGAGTCAGGTGTGTGTTCATCTCACCTTCTCTACACACACGAGTCAGGTGTGTGTTTATCTCACCTACTCTACACTCACGAGTCAGGTGTGTGTTCATCTCACCTTCTCTACACACACGAGTCAGGTGTGTGTTCATTTCACCTACTCTACACACACGAGTCTGGTGTGCGTTCATCTCACCTACTCTACACACGAGTCTGGTGTGCGTTCATCTCACCTGCTCTACACACACGAGTCTGGTGTGCGTTCATCTCACCTGCTCTACACACACGAGTCTGGTGTGCGTTCATCTCACCTACTCTACACACGAGTCTGGTGTGCGTTCATCTCACCTGCTCTACACACACGAGTCAGGTGTGTGTTCATCTCACCTACTCTACACACACGCGTCAGGTGTGCGTTTATCTCACCTGCTCTACACACACGAGTCAGGTGTGTTCATCTCACCTGCTCTACACACACGAGTCAGGTGTGTGTTCATCTCACCTGCTCTACACACACGAGTCAGGTGTGTGTTCATCTCACCTACTCTACACACACGCGTCAGGTGTGTGTTCATCTCACCTACTCTACACACACGAGTCAGGTGTGTTCATCTCACCTGCTCTACACACACGAGTCAGGTGTGTGTTCATCTCACCTGCTCTACACACACGAGTCAGGTGTGTGTTCATCTCATCTACTCTACACACACGAGTCAGGTGTGTGTTCATCTCACCTTCTCTACACACACGAGTCAGGTGTGTGTTCATCTTACCTGCTCTACACACACGAGTCAGGTGTGTGTTCATCTCACCTGCTCTACACACACGAGTCAGGTGTGTGTTCATTTCACCTGCTCTACACACACGAGTCAGGTGTGTGTTCATCTCACCTGCTCTACACACACGAGTCAGGTGTGTGTTCATCTCACCTGCTCTACACACACGAGTCAGGTGTGTGTTCATCTCACCTGCTCTACACACACGAGTCAGGTGTGTGTTCATCTCACCTGCTCTACACACACGAGTCAGGTGTGTGTTTATCTCACCTGCTCTACACACACGAGTCAGGTGTGTGTTTATCTCACCTTCTCTACACACACGAGTCAGGTGTGCGTTCATCTCACCTGCTCTACACACACGAGTCAGGTGTGTGTTCATCTCACCTGCTCTACACACACGAGTCAGGTGTGTGTTTATCTCACCTGCTCTACACACACGAGTCAGGTGTGTGTTTATCTCACCTACTCTACACACACGAGTCAGGTGTGTGTCTGCGGCTCAGTTTCCCATGCAGTGTTTTATTTGGGACGACTTGGCATAATGTTAACTGAACATTAACGGCCACAATTACCATATTGTTTATCTGTGCATTTACTAAATAAACACTGTGCTACATCCGAACTGACCCCACTTTATTTTTTGTATAATCAATTTCCATTCTGTTCTTAAGTGTCTTAATTAATTTGTAAATAAAATGTTAAATCTTTTTTTAATTCCTTGTTTGTATTGTTGTGATTATTTTTTTTATGATAGTTTTACTTTATTTATGTAAAGCAGTTTGAATTACCATTGTAATTGACGCAGTCTCCATGCTACAATAATAATGATAGAAACAAAGTTTTTCACTGTGGGGACACTGTGTCTTTATACTGTAAGTACAATTTGACTGTATTATTTGTGTCCCCCTACAAAAATTGCTCATGAGAAATTTTATATTTATTGTCCCCCCCTACTGTTAAATGAAATTTACGCCCATGCCCAAAATATTACTGTATAAAATGTTTTTTTTTGTCAACCCGAAAAAGACCTTAAAGAGACATCAAAACGTTTAATTTTATGTTTGTAAATAAAAAAGTTTTGGTATATTAACATTAGTATTGTAAATTAATTATTATACATCCTTTATCATCGATTATACAAATTTAAAAAGTCATTTACGTTTTTTTCATTCTTTTGGAAAAGTAAAGGCAAAATCACCCGATACATCAAACTTACCACTTACATTACATCCCATTTTCAAACACTCATAAAAATCTTTTCTTTATTAGGTTTGTTAATTCACTGTTGTTCACTGTTATCCCTAAATTGCTTTAATTCAAAATACATAGATTCAATAAACATAAACCCTAACATTTTGCAAAAATACTCAATTTAGGTTTGTTGTACAATTCACATGATTCTATTGAATTGCTTAAACTGAATATACTTACAGAGCGTATTCTATTCTGTTGTTAATAAAAATCAAAACAGATAAAATACTGACTGCTGAATCACCCCAGGAATACAGAATGCCATGGACTGATATCTTTTTTTATTTCAAATTGATTCTGTCGATATTGATTATGGTCTATATCAAGCAAATGTAGTCTATTTGAAGGATGAAACGCACCTAAAAATGACAAACTAATTAAGAACATATACTTTTTTAAAGCAAACCAAACTGCTAATGATCTAAGAGATGTTGCAAAGGCATTGGTAAATAATCACCCCTAAGGGAAAGATGAAGATATTCTACTAGAAGTAATCCACCTAGCAGGAACATTAAGAAACCAAGAAAAGGTAGGTCAAATACCTACCTAACCTCCCAAGTGGTCAGGATGCTTCAGGCAGTGAAATGCTCATGCAGCAATTGTTGGATGAAGTGAAGGGAAAAAAAATCAGATTCAGTCTTTATCTATCAGAAGATGATTCTGTCCTTAAAAATACAGGATGTTGTGATCAACAAGTCTTCTGTAAACCAGATACTTCAGACTTCAATCATTTTTAGAGAAAGTCAGGTAAAGTGAAATTAAAAAGTTTGCATTATGTGTATTTGTATCGCTCTGACCCGAGCTACTGAGCATTTTGGGATATGCGAAGAAAGAATTTCATTGTGCTATAATATATATGTGACAAAAAAAGGCTATTCTATAAACATGATAGTTACATGTTAATTTGACCATTTTGTTTTACAATTTCAGCTTTATCAAGAATTCAACAGGGTGGTTGGGAAGAACCTAAAAGAATTCTATGCCTCCCTGGATCGTCATTGGCCACAGCTGATGAGCTATCAAAAATCATGCTTAAATTGTTTACTGTTGTTTACTGTTTAACTGCACACTGCCATAAGCATTTTTTTGTATAATATATATATATATATATATATATATATATATATATATATATATATATATATATATATATATATATGTATATATATACAGTATATTACACACACTTTATTTATCTGTTTTTATTTTTTATTTTTATTCTCTTTTTCTCACCCCATTTTATTCCCTAATGCCGGACCGTCGTAAAAAACATTTTACTGCATGTCATACCCTGTATGTATGTGTATATGACAAATAAAATTGTATTTAATTTGATGTTTATTTGTATTGCACTTTTAACAATGAACATTGTTTTAAAGCAGCTTTACACAGATAATGTGGTGATAAAAAGAAATATTTTCTTTATAAGTGTAAGTTTGTCTCTGATGAACAAGCCGGTGGCGACTGTGGCAAGGAAACACTCCCCGAGATTGCATAAGGAAGAACTAGGAACTAGGAACTCAAGAGGGAACCTCATCCTCATCTGGGTTGCACCGAATGTCCATTTATTGCAGATAAATGATGTTGCAGTTTAAGCAATCTTCTGCAAGAAGCCAAGGTTTGTACATTTAAATTGATGCCGTTGTTTGATTAATTATAAAAAGCAGCCTGATATTATTACTTTAAGTCTCAGTAACAGAAATTGCAATCCTTTCATGTTGAAGGCATCTCTGACCTCAGCCCTCGCTGACATGTGATGTGTTGCCATTAGAAGGCTTCCAGTACTTCTTGGTGATGATCCAACTAAGTTCTTCAGAGTATGCTTTATTTTTCTTAAATTTGCATTTATTCAACTCAATTCATTTTTGTTTGTAGAGCTCTTTTTACAATGGACACTGTCTGAAAGCAGCTTTACACAGATAATGTGGTAATAAAGAATAAAAAAGTTTGTTCTTAATAAGTGTAAGTTTGTCCCCAATGAATGAGCCGTTGGCAATTGTGATTAAGGAAAAACTCCCTGAGATGGCATTAGGAAGAAACATTGAGAGGAACCAGAATCGAGAGGGAACTTCATCCTCATCTGAGTGGCACCAAATGTCTATTTATTAGAGTTAAACTTTGTTGAGGTGTGAAGTGATGATCAAATCCATCCTCAAAGCTCCTGTGTTACTCTGCAATTTCATGGATTCACAGAGTGTCCTCCAATCAAAGAGAACACCAACACCATCGAGAGGTAGGCTGGGATGAAGTGAGTGGATGTGAGGAGAGTAGAGGGGCAGAAACAATGGTCACTAGTACTTCATGAGCAAGTTCAATTTGACTGAGAGAAAGAGAGAGATAGAGTAAGAAAGAGAGAGAAAGAGAGAGAGAGAAAGAGAGAAGGGGGTGACAGGGAGAGAAGGATATGGATTATTAAGAATTATGCTGTAGTGGAATGAGAAGCCCTATCAATTAAGTGGGCCATAGAGGAACTGTGGTACTACTTGGTGGGCAATAGATGGCTAAAGCAAAAGACACAAACGGCCATATAAATCACTGGTTTCTCTTTTGCAGGACTCGTTCCACTGCAGAACAGAGCAGGAGCAGACCATGGCAATGCAGACGGCCTCTTTTTTTTTCATTCATTTTCTCCTGCTTATCCGTAATTCAGGTCACGGGGGCAGCAGTCTAAGCAGGCCCCCGCCTTCGACTGCTGCCCAATCCTCACAGCACCGTCCCTTACTGTCCCTCCTGCAGGTGGTGAGCCCACGGGAAGGCGGCCCCACGTCACTCCGACGTCACGGACCTTAATATTTCCCTCGTAAGGGACCCCCGGAGCATAGAGGTTTAAGGGCCTTGCTCAAGGGCCCAAGAGTGGCAGCATGGCGATACCGGGGCTTGAACCCCAGACCTTCCGATCGGCAACCAAGCGCCTTAACCGCTGAAACCACCACTCTCCCAGGCAGACGGCCTCTCCTGGAGATATTCATTATAGTCCCAGAACCCACTAACAGTAGGTTTGTAGCTGAGGGGGGTACTGTGATGACAGGATTCTGGCATGCAACCGCTGCAAGGAATACACTCTGAACATACCGTAACTGTAGGCATAGTGCTGAATAGACAGCACCAGTTCAGCACCAGTGTTTTAAAAAGCCAAAAAGCAAATAACAGGTGGGCAGGCCAACAAAACCCAGACATGGCGGCAACTGATCAGGACCATGGCTGCTCCTCACCATCCTTGAAAGCCTAGCGTATATAAAAGGAGGCCTGTGCGGCCTGAAGAAGGGAGCTTTGATTTTAATTTAAACAGAACCTGTTATTAGAATGAAATGTTGATTTTGGACTTTCCCTTCCGTGGACTTTCTCCCTTCCGTGGACTATCTCCGCTCCGTGGATTATCCCCGCATTACGGACCTTGATGGTTCATAACTCTCTCTAGAAACATGATCGAGCTACTCCCGCTTCCGGCTCGTGGTCAGTACTCTGAAAGTTCTCCAATACTGGTGATTTTTTTTTTTTTTTTTTTTTTTTTTGCTTAATTCTAGTCTTAACAAAAGTTACTTTGTAACTGAATTAAAAATGATTCATGGATCATTCATTTTTTGCCAGATTTTAGAAATTTTTGACACAAAGCAAATTTTCTGCAAACATTTTTATTACTTGTTATAGACTCATTAACACAAATATCAGAGACAAACTCTACAAATCGCTTTTAGAATTTAGATGAAACTTTAAAAAGCACATTTAGTAAGATAGAAACAAGTTGGGGAATCACTTCTTTTCCTACCAGTATGTACATAAAAGCAATAAAAACATTAAAATACAAAAACTTTTTTTTTTTCACTCATATGCAACATTTCACATATTAAGTCTTTTCTCACAGATCCAAATTAAATTTTTGTTACAAGAAACATCGTCCCATTTTCCGTTCCCAGTGTAATAGCCAGACACAGCACAGTCCTCATCCCCGTTACTGTTTGGTTCACCCGGATTCCAGAACCTTAAAGAAGAGAATCAGTCTTCACCTTCTTTTTATAACAGTTTTAATTAAAGACAATTTTCATTAAAAACATTATTATTATGTCTGAGTCAATGAAACTTCATCATACCATGATTTTACACACTGTGACTCACCATGTACCTTATACACTATACACTGAATATACACATCCATATACTGTGAGGGAAATAATGATTTGATCCACTGCTGTTTTCGTAAATTTACCCCCTTACAAAGAAATGAACAGTCTAGAATATTTATGGTAGGTTTATTTTAACAGTGAGAGAGAATATTTTTTAATATAAATTTTAAATAATGTTCAATATTATTTTCTTACAATTATTATAATTTTTTATTATTATTTATTATTTTGAAATTCTTTTTCTCTTTGTGATGATTGAACAAACCCAATTTTTCTCATTCTCTTACCCACTGATCACTGTGGTTCCGTCCACCCATTTCCAGGTCCCTTCACTGTCTCTGTCATTTGCACCAATCCAAAGATTTCTTCTCCACACCTCAACAAATTCCTGGTGTGGAAAAACAACTGATTAGATGTTCCCATTCCATGGCATACAGGAGAAATATGTCTTTCTTTAATGAAATAATTACATCAATGCCACAGCTCATATCAGGATTTTCTAATCAGATTGATAAGAAGGTGTGCATCATTTTTATAACCATAACATAACCAATACTTTAACATTGATGTGCTCGTTCTAACAGGAAATTGTTTCTATAGTAACAGATCCCATTCAGGCTTCTAACATCAATAAAGAGTTTAGAAATATGCCATTTAAATATAGAATCTCTCAATTTTCCCTTTTTTACAGTACACTACCTGTTCCTCACTGCTGTTTATGATCACCAGGTCTGCTCCTCTCCCCTGGCAGTCCCTTCTGCTCTCACTCCAGCTCTTCTTCACAGTAGAGATGTAGTAAATACTGGAGCTGAAGTATCTCCATCCTGGTGTGTTAATGTCTTTCTCTGTACAGAGCGAAGATCAAACCACAAACCCTGAACCAGTCCAACACTACGATATGTTCATGTTCACTAAATCCACTGTCACATGGTGATATTATTTATTACTTCACTATAAAACACCTCAGCCAATCATTTGTTTTTTTATTCTTTATACTTGGAATAATTTATTGAGCTATTCAAACATGACCCCTGATGGTTAAGAATGAAGAAACACTATTAATGTACAGTATGTATTGTATCTGTTGTTCTAACACCACCAAAATATTCTGTCACACAGAAACACCCAAAATGCCAGAGCAGTGAGAAAGAGAAGGTGAGAAAAAACAGAGACATGAATAAGGCTATTTTTATACTGACATCAAACGACCATAAAATATGTGCAGAAGAAAAAACAAAGATGATTAAACACGGCCCCTGAGGATTATCTGGTGTTTACAGACACACAGGGGATACAAAATTAGTGTTTTAACTCACTACAAATGTGCTGCATTACTTTAAATTTAACAAACATTCACTATACTCAGTTGAGAAAGACGTTCCTTCTCAGCAGCCATGTTGTTGTAACGGGTCTGTAACTGACTCTTTTCCATATTCAGGTTGTTGTAACGGGTCTGTAACTGACTTTTTTCCATATTCAGGTTGTTGTAACGGGTCTGTAACTGACTTTTTTTCCATATTCAGGTTGTTGTAACGGGTCTGTAACTGACTTTTTTTCCATATTCAGATTGTTGTAACGGGTCTGTAACTGACTTTTTTCCGTATTCAGGTTGTTGTAACGGGTCTGTAACTGACTTTTTTCCATAGTCAGGTTGTTGTAACTGGTCTGTAACTGGTCTCTCTCTATAGTCAGGTTGTTGAAACTGGTCTGTAACTGGTCTCTCTCTATAGTCAGATTGTTGAAACTGGTCTGTAACTGGTCTCTTTCTACAGTCAGGTTATTAAATTTGATGCACAGTATGGTGATGACAACCAGCAAGAAAACAACCAGCATTAGCAGACAAAACACAGTCACTCTGAAACATCTGTATCCTGAACTGCTGGGTTCTAAAGTTAGAAATCAATCAATAAATCAATTAAATCTGCATAGGATGATGTAATTCATTAAAGTAGTTTGTATGTGTAGATAAATGTGAGTGTGTGAGCATACTTGAAATAATTCCATTATTGCTTCTTGAAATAGTTCCATCATTGCATCTGGTCACTTGAGTTTCTGGAACTTCATTTGCATATATGTCTTCATACGAATTTCCGTTGTCCTTTGGATCAGCTGCCCTGCTATCTGCAGAAACTCCTGAGTAATTTTCATAAACTTCTTCATTCATCTTTCTTTGTGTTCCCTCTCGTAAAGATGCTGAATGTACAAAAGCCTTCAATGTATTTTAGATCTCGATCTCTACAGTCTCCGCTTTAGCCTCCAAACTATAATCAACTCCCTGTGACTACTGTGTCTAAAGTTTTGTTGTACAGGAAGTAAAATTCGCATCTTATCCCCCACACAGCAACACTTTCAGTAGGTCATTGCTATAACACTTTGTTTATTGGCTTCCTGTAAGTTTCTCTGTAGCTAAATTCGACTCTTAAAAAATCACTCACAGTACATTAATAAGCTAATGCCATTTTAAAGACTGACCCTCTGAAGGTTATATCTTTATAGTTTTGTAAAAATTATTAATGCTGACTCAAACAAAACACAAACTTTGAAAAACATTAAGGAGAGAGGATGTAGGATTTGGAAGCTTCTACCAATTGATAAATTCAAGATGTTTTTTTAATTTTTCATAGGTGTCGCTGGTAGCTGTTGGGTATTTATTGTCAGAAATATCTTCTGGCTAATTACTATTACTGTACAAAATTGGGTTGAATGTGTAAAAAAAAAAAAAAAAGAAGAAAAAAAAAAGAAACTTTACAGAATAAATATTAAGATATATATATATATATATATATATATATATATATATATATATATATATATATATATATATATATATATAAACATCCTTCATTTTCTTCCGCTTATCCGTAATTCGGGTCGCGGGGGCAGCAGTCTAAGCAGGCCCCCGCCTTCGACTGCTGCCCAATCCTCACAGCACCATCCCTTACGGTCCCTCCTGCAGGTGGTGAGCCCACAGAAAAGCGGCCCCACGTCACTCCGACAAAAATGCTTATAAAAAGATAATCTTCCTCTTCTTCTTTTTTTGGCTGCTCCCGTTAGGGGTCACCACAGCAGAACATCCATCTACAAATGACTCTGTTCTCTACATCTGACTCCTTTAAAGTCCTGCTATTACTCTTCTCCACCCACTCCACCCTGCCTGCACTCTTTTCTTCACTTCTCTAACACACTCTCCATTACTTTGCACTGTTGACCCCAGGTACCTAAACTCCTCCACCTTCTCCACCTCTTCTCCCTGCAACCGCACCACTCCACTGCCCTCCTTCTCATTCACACACATATACTCTGTCTTACTTCTACTGACTTTCATAATAAGCATATTTAGTAGTCAAGTCAAGTCAAGTTTATTTGTATAGCGCTTTTCACAACAGACATTGTCTCAAAGCAGCTTTACACAAATCAACAGTTAAGGTGAATGGTGTTAATTTGTCCCTGATGAGCAGCCATGGCGACTGTGGCAAGGAAAAACTCCCTTAGATGTTATGAGAAAGAAACCTTGAGAGGAACCAGACTCAAAAGGGGAACCCATCCTCATATGGGTGACATCAAGAGTTTGATCATAAATCTTTCAACACAGAACACTGGAGAGTGAGAACTAACATGAGTACTGGAGTATAAGTTTATAAGTGATGTTCTTTATGCAGTCTTATACAGTCTATATGGTTAGTAGCTCCTAGTTTTATAAACTCAGCATTTGTGATCATCACAGATCCAGCATCAGCTTCTCCATGCCAGAGCCTTTAAACACTCCAGGAGGTCCAATGTCAAACTCCACACATGTAGCGGGATCCAAACGGCACTGGTACATCTCTAGATGGTTCGGGATGTTTGCGAGTTTGGCATCTACTTCTTCAAAGGTCCGTAATCATCACGAGGTGGGAGGTGACTGGAGCTGGCCAAACCTCAGGGTGTCTCGGGATGGGGAGAGAAAGAGAAGAAAGAGAAGAGAGAAGTGGAGAGGAATTAGCGTAGCTGCTGTTTATGATATTAACAGCACAAGTTGATAATGTGCATGTGATCAGATGTTCTGGAGCACAAGGTTATGATGTGATGTGTGTGATGTGTGTTATGTGTAGGCTTTGCTAAAAAGATATGTTTTTAATCTACACTTAAACTGGGAGAGTGTATCTGAACCCCGAACACTGTCAGAAAGACTATTCCAGAGTTTAGGAGCTAAATGTGAAAATGCTCTACCACCTTTAGTGGACTTTGCTATTCTAGGAACTACTAGAAGCCCAGAGTTTTGAGATCTCAGGGAGAGTGGCGGATTGTAGCGTGTTAAAAGACTGGATAGATACATAGGAGCCAAACCATTTAGTGCTTTATAAGTGAGAAGTAATAGTTTGTAGTCTATTCGAAACTTAACCGGAAGCCAATGTAGGGACGATAGGATTGGGGTTATGTGATCATATTTTCTTGACCTTGTGAGAACTCTGGCTGCTGCATTCTGGACTAACTGAAGCTTGTTTATTAATTTTTGTTTATGAACTAGTGGTTACAGAACATCCGTCTAAATGCAGGTTGAGATGCTGGAGCTTCTGTATACTAGTTTTTGGGCCGATGAGCAAAATCTCAGTCTTATCAGAATTTAAAAGTAGAACGTTATGGGTCATCCAATCTCTTATTTCCTTAACACACTCAGTTATCCGGTTAATTGAGCTGTATCGCCTGGTTTAGATGAGATATATAGCTGAGTATCATCAGCATAACAATGGAAGCTAATTCCATGCCTTCTAATAATATTTCCTAACGGAAGCATGTATATTGTGAAGAGCAGGGGTCCTAGAACTGAACCTTGCGGCACGCCATAATTTACTTGCATTAGCCTGGATAGCTCTCCATTTAAATCTATGAAATGGTAACGATCGGACAGGTAGGATTTAAACCAGCTTAATGCCTGTCCCTGAATGCCGATGTAATTTTGTAAGCGATCTAGGAGGAGATCATGGTCTATAGTGTCGAATGCAGCACTAAGATCTAGTAGAACCAACAGCGAGATGAAGCCTTGGTCTGAAGCTAAAAACAGGTCATTAGTGATTTTAACTAGAGCAGTTTCTGTGCTATGATGGGGCCTAAAACCTGACTGAAACTCTTCAAAGATATTGTTCTCCTGCAAGTGGTTACATAACTGGGCAGCGACAATCTTTTCTAAAATCTTAGACATAAATGGGAGATTTGAAATTGGTCTGTAATTCGATAGCGTGTTTGGATCCAGATTAGGTTTTTTAATGAGGGGCTTAATAACTGCTAACTTGAGGGATTTAGGGACATGTCCTAACGATAGTGAAGAGTTAATAATATTCAGAAGAGGTTCACCAGTTGTATATAACACTTCCTTCAGTAATTTAGTAGGAATGGGATCTAACTGACATGTTGTCGATTTAGCTTTGGCAATACCATTATACAGCTCTTCCTCTCCTATACATGTAAAACAGTGAAGTTGTGGAGTTGAAGGTAACACTGTCTCAGGAGATGGTGTCAGAGGTTGAACTGCCACAATTGTTTTTCTAATGTTATCTATTTTTTCAGTGAAGAAGTCCTCACTACTAAACTGTGATGGAACACAATTTTCAGAGCCCTGATTTGTAGTTAGTTTAGCTACAGTACTGAAAAGGAACCTGGGATTGTTTTTGCTGTTTTCTATGAGTTTGCTCAGGTGTTCAGCTCTAGCAGCTTTTAGCGCCTGTCTGTAGCTGAGCATACTGTCTTTATACGCAATTCTAAATACCTCCAATTTAGTTTTCCTCCATTTTCTCTCCAGATTACGTGCTGTTCTCTTGAGGGCATGCGTATGACCATTATACCAAGGTGCAGGTGCTTGTTCTCTAACCTTTTTTAACCGGATGGGGGCAACGGTGTCTAATGTGCTAGTAAAGATAAGGTTTATGTTGTTAGTTATTTCATTAAGATTATTAGCAGTTATGGGTTTAGTGAGAAATTAAGATAAATCAGGCAGGTTATTTATTAATCTGTCCTTAGTGGTTGGAACAATAGTCCTACCAGGTCGATAACGTGGTGCAACATGGCTAATCTGCTCTACCGGTAGTGTGTACAGTATAAGGTAATGGTCTGTAATGTCATCACTCTGAGGTAAAATATTGATATCAGTGACGTCTGCTCCGTGGGATATTATTAAGTCTAGTGTGTGGTTAAAACGGTGGGTTGGTCTGGTGACGTTTTGTTTAACCCCAAAAGAGTTTAATAAGTCAACAAATGATAATCCTAGAGCATCGTTTACATCATCTACATGAATATTAAAATCTCCTAAAGCAGCACTTTATCAAAATTGATCAAGAGATCGGATAGAAAAGAAGCAAACTCTTGAAGAAAATCAGCATAGGGTCCTGGGGGTCTCTACACGGTGACCAGAGCGAGTTTTCTATGAATGTCTAAAAGTACAACTTTAAGAACGAGCACTTCAAATGATTTAAAGCTGAATCCTAATCTCTGACTAACATTAAGAGAGGCACTATAAATGGTTGCTACACCTCCCCCACGACCAGTCTGACGGGGCTCATGCTTATAAACATATCCTGACAGTGTCGACTCGTTTAGACCCATATCATCACCTGGTTTAATCCAGGTCTCAGTGAGACAGAGTGCTGAGAGATTATTATCTGTGATCATCTCATTTACAATCAGTGCTTTGGGTGCAAGTGATCTAATGTTTAAAAGACCAAACTTTAGAACTTTGTTGTGTTTGTTTATCTGGCATTTTTCAGTTTTAACTGCAATAAGATTATTTCTGGATCTTGTGTATTTAATTCTTGGTTTTACTACCCGAGGAATAGATACGGTTTCTATAAACTGGGCTGTGTGTGAACTTGTAACTATTTGGTCTGTAGTATGCGTGTTCTTATAGTTGAAGATTTCCTGATGTCTTACCAGTCAGATGGTGTGAAGTATCCTAGAGATGTTATCTGCTAGCACTGCTGCTCCAACTCTGCTGGGGTGCAGGCCATCAGGGCGGAAGAACCTAGGACGCTCCCAGAAACAGTTCCAGTTATTAACAAAGAGAAGTTTATGTTCTCGACACCATGACTGTAACCATTCATTTAGAGCTAAAAGTCTACTAAACTTCTTAGCCCCTCGCTGGTAAGTGGGAAGAGGTCCTGACACTATGATCCTCGTTGTGGGCGATGTGCTGCGTACCGTCTCCACCAGGATCCTGAAGTCCCTCTTTAAGATCTCCGTTTGCCTCAGCCTGGTGTTGTTCGTTCCGGCATGAAGAACAACCGCTCCGAAGTTCTCCTTCAGGATCACGGGTACCTGCGCAGCGACATCGAGAACACGAGCACCAGGAAAACAGCGAGTGTGCACCTTACTGTTAGCTCCGGTAGCGCGGACATGCCGGACGATGGAATCTCCGAGAATCACAGTGTCGCGTTCCGTCTAGCGGAGAGGATCGAAGCGGTTCTCGGTCGAGATCTCGAAGGCCCGTAGTGGTGGGTGTTGCATCTTTGCCGGAGTTGTAGGTGCGCTGGGTCTGGGCAGAGAAACGCGCGGAGTTGAGGTGCTGAGAGCGTTGGGTTCAACCCGGGAATTTACCTGGGACGAGTGCGCGTCCGCCCGGGATGTTTCCAGCGCGCTTTCCGCTCTCGCAGCCGGGCATGCTTTACATGCAGCTCGCGAATCTGTTTATCCAAAGCCACCGTTTGCAAATTGAACGAGTCCTCACCTGTGCTTAAAGTCAGACACACAGCCGGCATAGTGCTCATAATCACGAACAGAGTTAATATACACAAATATGATAAAGTGAGAGACAATAAATATAGTGGTAGTCGAGTTTAACTGACTACAGGCACAAGTCAGGAAGACAAAAACAATTTAGGATTATTAAAAGAGAAAAACACAAACAAACAAATACAAACACGGAACTCGCGGCAAACAAGTCAAACACAGGAAGCTACGTCACCGGAAGTCCAGCGTTAAGTATTATATTATTTATTTTTCCTCTCTTCTCCACTGCAAAGCAAAACATGCTCCTGAGATTCTTATGCTCTTCTTCTTCTTGAAGGTCTCATTATTAAGAAACCAACTCATTAATTGGACTGCAATTAATATGAGCAGTTTTACTACGATGTGTTAGAACTACAATTGCCACAAACAATTTTACATGCAACCCTCAATCAGGAATCTACTAAACACCACAACAAAACAGAACCTATAATGAACTTCTTGGTTACACAGTTGAGCTTTTTGACCACATGCTGCATAATTCATTTATTGTGGCAGGATTTGGTGTCATCAAGTTGCAGATAGGTTTAATTTTGAGCCTGGTTTCTGTCCAGGTTTTTTTCTCATCAGTGTTGACTCTGGCTCGCTCATTAGGAAAAAAAAAAAATTTTGGTAATATATTTATAAATGTAAAATGTAATCTATCTATCCATCTATTCAATCTAGTAGTTTTTTAGACCTGCTTTGTGACAATGTAAAAATGTAATTAAAACAAAGGAATTAAACCCAAGGACATGTAGAGTATTAAAATATAATATTTGAAAATCTGTCTCAAAATAATGTGTTGTTTTCTTTCTGCAAGTGTCATGCGGGAAACGGAGGCGGAAGCAGAAGTAACAGTAAACAAAGTTTATTCACACCAAAAGGCAAAGCCAACACAAATACTTGCTGAGATAGGGTTTATCCGGTGGAGCTCTCAACAGGGCTTACGGGCTTACGTTGCCCTTAGATGAGCTCTGGGACGAGACGTCGTCGTCAGAGGAGCTCGGAGGCGTGGCTTCGGCCGGAGAAGAGCTTGGTGGCGTGGCTTCCCTTCTGGGGGACTGTGAGGTGAGACGTCGCCTTCGGGGAGACTGTGGGGCAAGCCGTCGCCTTCGGGGAGACTGTGGGGCGAGCCATCGCCTTCGGGGAGACTGTGGGGCGGGCCGTCGCCTTCGGGGAGACTGTGGGGCGAGCCGTCGCCTTACTTTCGCAGCCAGGCGGCGGTTTGACGTCCTTTTCGCAGCCAGGAGGCGGTTCGACGTCCCCTTCGCGGCCAGGTGGCGGTTTGACGTCCATTTCTCGGCCAGGCGGCGGTTCAACGTCTCTTTCGCCGTCCTGGAGCGGAGCAGGGCTCTCAGGGAGACTCTGGAGTGGAGCAGAGCTGGCCTGGAGACCTTGTAGCAGAACTGAGCTCGCCTGGAGACCTTGGAGTGGAACTGTGCTCCCCTGGAGGTCCTGGAGTGGAGTGCTGCTCCCCTGGAGGTCCTGGAGCTAAGAAGTGCTCTCAGGGACACGCTGGAGCAGAGAAGAGCTCTCGGGGATTTTCTGGGGCGGAAAGGAGCTCTCGGGGACTCTCTGGTGCGGAGCCAAGCTCTCCTGGGGACTCTGGGGCGGAGCCGAGCTTTCTGGGATGCTCTGGAGCAGAGAGGAGCTCTCCATGGAGACCTGGAACGGGATGGAGCTCTCCTGGAAGTTCTGGAGCAGAGCGGAGCTCTCAGGGAAACCCTGGTGCGGAACGGAGCTCTCCGGGACACTCTGGAGTGGAGCGGAGCTCTCGGAAGAGGGGGAGAGATAGTGAAGATTGGCCGTGACCATCCCGAGCGCCCTTGTGAGGAGCCAGACAAAACAGGCGCAAGAGCCGAATTCGCCAACAGTCGCGAGAAATGTGGAGCGCAATCTTTGCTCTTTCTGTTGGGGAGAAGGACAAATTCGACTCCACGTATCCAACAACGCTCTGTAAAAATCTGCCCCACTCTGCCGTTTTGCCGGAGAAGCGAGCTGGGAATCCCGTAACGTCATCAAGGGGGCGAGCATGATTGAGCATGATCCTCGTGACACGGTAGTGGATTTCCGGGTTTTCCTGGAAATGGAGCTTGGCTGCCGCTTCATCACGGCGTAGGGAGTGACTCCTCGGCGCTGAGGTAGCAATGGAGGAACATAACCTCGGAAGCGCGTGCAAGAAGAACAGCAGCGGGAAGATCGGGGTAATCCAAGGTGCGCTTCGGAAAGGAAGAACCCTAACCCTAACCCTAACCCTAACCCTGTCCTGCATCATTAATAAACAAGCTTCAGTTATTTCAGAATGCGGCAGCAAGAGTTCTTACAAGGTCAAGAAAAAATGATCACATAACCCCAATCTTATCATCCCTACACAGACCCCTCCCCAGCTATGTGAAACTGTGTGTGGTTTTTGCACATTTTTTTTTTCTCTTTTACTTAGACCACGAAGTTGAGCCGATATTTCTATTCTTATGTGTATGTGGAAACTAGCTGGCAAATATAGGAAGTTTTTTGATTTGATGATTCAACAAAAATTTATTAAACAAAAGCCAGAAAAACAAAAGAGAATACACACCCACATAATGTATGAAGGACAGGCATAAATGTGTAATGAATAACCATAAAATCTTCATTACAAAATTTAGTAGAAAAACAGAAAACCTGTAAAAACTGACAGTAAGCCAAGCTGATAATGGCTGACACTGCAAAATAATCAGACCAAAGCTATGCAGTAACTATACTTAAATATCAACTTCCCTGTACAATCATTAATTAGCCTGAAATCCAGTGCCACTAACTCCCATTATGTACAGTACTTTCAACAGACCATTACACATTTTCCATATGAGTATTTAATCAAAAATACAGCAAGAATGGAGTATATGATTGTGCAATTGAGAATGAGTTATGAAATCTGATATTATTCTGCCCTGACAGTAAGCTCTTCACTGTTCCCCTTTCAGGAACTTGAGCTGTGTTGAAACGCTTTGAGGATGCGCCTGAGTGTTAATGTTCTGAAGTAATATGTGTAATCAGTCAAACATTATACACTGGCCGTCACCGGCGAGGTGACGTCACAACCAGGACATATAAAACGCACATGGAGTGAAGCCGGCACATGTGACATGTGTTGTACTTGTCAATCGTTGTCTCTAATCCTGCGGACTATAGAGGGCGGTTACACGATTCAGTTTGCGTCCTCTCCTCCCCGTTTCAACGCGATGTGTCCTACCCTGGTGGGACCCGAGCAGGCTCTGGTCCTGGAACGAGAAGTGCGCACACTTTTGGGGAAAGGGGCCATCAAGGTGGTTTCCCCCCTCGGTTCGAGAGTCAGGCTTCTACAGCCCATACTTTGTCGTTCCGAAGAAGGATGGCGGGCTGCGTCCCATTCTAGATCTTCGCTCCTTGAACCGCTCTCTCAGGAGGCTCAGGTTCAGGATGCTCACCCTCAAGGGGGTCGTTTTTGGGTGTAGTGTGGGACGCAACCAGGATGCAGGCACGGTTGTCGCCTGCTCAGGTTGAGGTCATCCTCACCGCTGTCAGGAGAGTGTGGGAAGGCCAGCCGCTCACTATGAAGCAGTTTCAGAGGCTGCTGGGTCTCATGGCAGCAGCGTCCAGCATAATTCAGCATAACGCTAACAACGGACGCTTCCCTCACGGGGTGGGGAGCGGTCATGAGTGGCCACTCCGCCCAAGGTCTGTGGAGCGGCCCACGTCTCTCGTGGCACATAAATTGCCTGGAGATGATGGCAGTGTTTTTGGGGTTAAAGCACTATCTCCCGGACCTGAGAGATCGCCATGTATTGGTCCGCACGGACAATACTGCGGTGGTCTTGTACATCAACCACCAAGGGGGTCTCCGATCTTGCCCCTTGTACAAGCTAGCGCGAGCGGTCCTCTTGTGGTCTCGGGACATGCTCCTGGTTTACCCCCGCCCAGAGTTGTGGAGGCTGTGGCCCCTGAAGGGGCACAGTTCGTAGCGGCTGTTCTCTCTACTGAGGTAGTATAAACCGTTCTCCACTCCAAAACTCCCTCCATAGGGAGATTGTATGCCGCACAATGGCGACTGTTCACGTCTTGGTGCGATGGCCTAGAACCTGTTAACTGCCCAAACGGTTCGGTTCTGGAGTTTTTACAGTAACAGATTGCCGCAGGGTTAACCCCTTCAACCCTGAAGGTTTAGGTGTCCGCCATCGCGGCATATGGCACCCCGCCTGCAGGGCAGTCGCTGGGTGGGCACCCACTGGTGACACATTTTCTCCCGGGACGTGACCCAGAGTGCCTGTCTGGGATCTGGCAGTTGTGCTGATAACTCTACCTGAGCCCCCCTTCGAGCTATTAGCCGATGTGGCCCTTAGGTTTCTGTCTATTAAGACCACCTTTCTCTTGGCGATTTCCTCCCTGAAGAGGATCAGGGATCTGCAGGCTCTGTCCGTGGCCCTGTCTCGCCCGAAGTTTGCCTCTGGCATTGCCAGAGTGTTTCTCTATCCGAAACCTGGGTACGTACCTAAGGTGCCTTCGGCTCCCTCATGTCCTGTCGTGTTGCAGGCATTCTGCCCTCCTCGATTTACAGCCAACAGGAGCGTCAGAACCGAGTGCGAGCACTGGACACTTACCTCCGCAGGACAAGTCCGTAGAGGAAGTTGGAGCAGCTGCTTTCCTGCTATGGCCCTAACAGGAAAGGTTTCCCAGCCAATAAGCAGACTTTGAGCAGATGGGTAGTGGATGCGATTGTGTCGGCTCACGAGTGCTCTGAGCTTACTCCACCCGGAGTGTGGCGACCTCTACGGCCTGGTCCGCTGGAGTGTCACTTCAGGAC
Organism: Silurus aristotelis; assembly: GCF_946808225.1. NCBI lineage: Eukaryota > Metazoa > Chordata > Actinopteri > Siluriformes > Siluridae > Silurus > Silurus aristotelis. Next base: position 2,725,111 of record NC_139576.1, read on the forward strand.
ATCTGTGACGCTGCGGGTTGGTCCACCCCGCTGACCTTTGTCAGGTTCTATGACCTTGACCTCAGAGCCACCCTGGGCTCCTTTGTCCTACGTATTGGTGCCGAGGCCTTCACTCTCTAGGCAGGGTCTGGTTAGTGTGGCGTGATTGGACACTCGTTCCCATAGCTCGAGTTTCTGAAGGGGAACGTCTCTAGGTAACAACCGTAACCCTAGTTCCCAGAGGGAACGAGACGCTGCGTCTCCGTGCCACACTCCCTGCATCCGTGCGGCGCTTACCTTCTCTCGAAGGAGCTAGCGTCTTGTCCATCTCCCAGCCATTTGTAGCTTCCTGTTTACGCGACGTCGCCTGCTGATGACGTCATGTCCCAAACACCTTTTGTTCAGATTACACACTTGGTTCAGAGCGTGGTCACGCAGGGGCATTCCCATAGCGTTTCGACGCAGCACCTCGTTCCCTCGGGGAACTAGGGTTACGGTCATAACCTGAAGAGGTTCTTTAGCAAAACGGTTTAGAAAGCTTAACTTTATACCATACAGATTGTTTTAGATATTAATATATTACAGTATTTCATGTGGAGCAGAATATTATACTGCTCATCAGTATAAATATTTCAACTGCACATTTATTTTAAGAGTAAGGTTTTTATGAAAAAATCTTATACATATTTAATAGAAGTATCGGTATCGATATCAACAATACGTGTCTAAAAAATATTTGGTATCAGATAGAAAAAATAATTATTGGTACTGCCTGTTCCTAGTTTTGTCACTACATTCATGCAGGTTGAGATTTTACTTTTTTTTTGTGCTTCAGACCAGGGCTATAAAGGTTGATTACATATATAATATATATATTTTTTTTTTTTCAAAGTTTAAACTCGTTGTCCTTATAAAGTTAATTTTGCCTTGTTGAATAAAATTACAATTAGCACAGAGTGGGAGCTGACCATGGCAATGCAGACGGCCTCTCCTGGAGATATTCACTCTGGTCCCAGAACCCAGTAACAGTAGGTTTGCAGCTGAGGGGGGTACTGTGATGACAGGACTCTGTCATGCAACCGGTGCAACACACTCTAAAGATGCCAGTTCAGCACCAGTTTTTTGAAAAGCAAAAAGCAAATAACAGGTGGGAGGGCCAACGAAACCCAGACATGGCGGCAACTGATCAGGAGCATGGCTGCTCCTCACCATCCTTGAAAGCCTAACGCATATAAAATATGGAATTAGGATCAGTGATGTGTTTGACCGAAAATTTCATTTTCATTTTAACTGCCATCTTCAGGAAATGCAATGGGTTTGGTGTTTTGTTTCAAGCTGGGGGGGCAGGGGTCATTTAGTGATCACTTAGAGATTGTCAAGAACCACAAATTCCTTATTTGTTTTGTTACCTATATGTACTGAAAAGTACACAAATATGTTGCAGTGTTGTAGCTTAACTGGGATTTTCAGCATTTGATAAACATAGTGATTCAAACATTTTAAGAGTTATTTATTAGTAATTATTATAATTAATATTATTAAAGTAAATCTTATGACCCCACTATTGTTTTTACAATAGTACACAGAACACATATCAAATGTTTCAATTGTGGAAATGTACCATTTAAGGGAAAACATAACAGTGAATTTTAATTTAAATTTGAATTGAGATTTTGATGGCCACAACATGTCTCAAAAAATGTGGGACAGAATCATGTTTACCATTTGGGAACCAGTGGCTAGAATTTTGGAAGAATAAAATTGTCCTATTGTTGTCTGATACAGAATTCTACCTGTTCAACAGTTCTAAGTCTTCTCTAGAGTATTTATTTTTTTGCTTTATATGTCAAATGTTTTTAAATGGTGAACTGTCTAAACCAGGCCAGGTTAACAGCCAGACCCTTCAAAATCATACTGTTGTAATAGATGCAGTATGCCGTTTAGCATTGTTTTGCTAAAACATGAAAAGCTTACCTGAAAAAAATGGAAGGAAGCATGTTTTTTCTCTAAAACTTTTATTTTCCTTTCAGCAATTAATGGTGCCTTTCTACAGTATATGTGCAAGCTGCTTATTCCATTCACACTAATGCACTTCCACACCATCAGTCTTACGGCATTTCGTGATATAGTCACAAAAGTGAATCTATTAAGTAGTGTTCATTGACACAATTCTTCCTCTTTATTTGTGTCACATAGCAAAGGAGGCTGAGGGTCATGGTTAATGCTGACAGGAAGGGCAAATATAATCTTTTTTTCCCGTTTTTATCAGAGAATAAATATAGATAAAGATTACAGTTATACTGTAATAAATGTGTGTCTCTATTTAATGCATTCTCCTTAATTAACCAGGAGAATATATTTACTTTATTTTGACATGAAGGAACCATTGACTATAGTTTATAATAGTGAGTAGTTACATAATATTAAGCAATAAAAATAAGAATAAAATCTCCTTAAATGTTGAGTAATGGAGCTTGAAGATTAAAAAATCAATAACAAATAATAAAAAAAAAACAGTATAGTGTCTGTGGAATCCAGTGGCAGAAAGAAACTTCCGGCTGAGGCACCAAAAAATACATCTAACTGAAATACATTACTCAAAAACACGAACCAATAGATTCAATTTAATGACTATATCAAACAATGCTGTAAGACTGGGCTTTCAGAACCCAGGCAGTGTTTTCTATTACAGGATCTGGTCTGTTTTTAATGCAGTGCTGCAGGAGGGCCTGGAGATTTTTACCTTTATTAAATTAAAGTTCATATTCTTCAATGATTTTATATAATGTAGATGATGAGATGAATAAAGTCTTCACAAACATTAATCTGAAACTGTTCCACAATTTGTAGAAATAGGGTCTTTGTGGACTTTCTATGAGAATGTTGATGGAGTAGTAGCGAGAAGGTCAGAAGCAGTTGCAATGTGTGTGTTTGTGGATTTAGAGAAAGCGTACGACAGGGTGGAGAGAGAGGAGTCGTGGTATTGTATGAGGAAGTCAGGTGTGTCAGAGAAGCATGTGAGGGTGGTGCAGGACATGAATGGGGACAGTGTGACAGCAGTAAAGTGTGCAGTAGAAACGACAGACTGGTTCAAGGTGGAGGTTGGACTGCATCAAGGATTGGCTCTGAGCCCTTTCCTGTTTGCAGTGGTGATGGACAGGTTAAAGGACGAGGTCAGACAGGAGTCTCTATGGACTATGATGTTTGTGGATGATATTGTTATGTGTGGTGAGAGTAGGGAGCAGGTTGAGAAGAGTCTGGAGAGGTGGAGGTACACGCTGGAGAGAAGGGGAATTAAAAGTCAGTAGGAGTAAGACAGAGTACATGTGTGTGAATGAGAGGGAGGGCAGTGGAGTGCTGCGGTTACAGGGAGAAGAGGTGGAGAAGGTGGAGGAGTTCAGGTACCTGGGGTCAACAGTGCAAAGTAATGGAGAGTGTGTTAGAGAAGTGAAGAAAAGAGTGCAGGCAGGGTGGAGTGGGTGGAGTGACAGGAGTGATTTGTGATAGTAGAGTATCTGTGAGAGTGAAAGGGATGATGGACAGGATTAGAAATTAGTTTTTTTAGAGGGGCGGCGCATGTAGGACGTTTTGAAGACAAAGTGAGAGAGGCGCGATTGAGATGGTTTGGACATGTGCAGAGGGTGCAAATGGAGTATATCGAAAGGAGAAGGGATGTGAGAAGAGGAAGTAGAAGATGAAGGGTTTTTGTAGATTGCTGAACTTCTGCCCACCCTTCCATCTAAGATAATCTGCCTCTCTAAAATACACTTTTGATACCCAGTCCTGTTACTGACATGTTGCCAATTATCATAATTAGTTAAAAAATAATGTTCCTCCAGCTGTTTCTGTTTTTGTACCACTTACTTTTTCAGCTTTTTTTTGCCCTGACTCACCTTTTTTGAGACGTGTTACAGCCTTAGTTTTCCTCAGTTTAAACATGTGCTAGGTTTTTTTATGTTCTGTTGTGAATAAAAAATGCGTTTATAAAATGTGTAAATTATTTCTTTCTGTTTTAATTTGCATTTTTACCGTGTTTTTTGGACTTGTGGTTGAAAATGGTTTTGTAAAAATCTAAGGACAGGAAGTTAATGCAACTGCTACCGTGGATAAGAGCTCAAATTGCCATGAACTGTTTGTCGTTCAAGTGTCAGTCAGTGAACAGGTGATAACCTTAACAATGCTGGAACTGGTATAGTGTTGGTTCATTAAATATAAGTTGAGTTTCAGTTATTTTCTATGTTCTTAAAATGAGTTCAGTTTTGGCAACTGATTGTCTTTGTTGTGTGCTTCTCTTAACATATGGACACTGATAATCCAAAGATGGGGCACAACAGAACTCTCTAATAAATGGACATTTGGTGTCACCCAGATGAGGGTAAAGCTATTTTCAAAATCTGGTTCCTCTTAATGTTTCTCAGTGAGTTTTTCCTTGTCACTATTGACAACTGCTCACTCATTAAGGATAAACTTATAGAAAATCATTTTTAAATGTAAAATCTATATTTGTAATCTGTAAAATATTTCTGTAAAACTTCTTTATCCACTAATAAATGTTTTATACAAATTAAATGGTACTTAACTGAATTAAACATTCATTATTATTCATACAGTGTATTAAGAATGTATAACTATAGATTTATCTACAACATCTCTTGTCAGTAGCCATTAGACTCTGCTACTTGTTTGCAAACATTTTAAATTAAAAACTGATTAATAAATTATTCTTTTTTGCCTGCATATTGTTTTTTTTTTTTTTTTTTATCATTTTGTCACAAAGCAGAAAGCAAACACATTTATTACTTGTTAAAGACTCAGTAACATGAATATCAGAGACAAAATCTACAAATCGCTTTAGAAATTTAGATGAAAATTTAAAAAACACTTTTAGTAACATCGATTAGATTTTAGTAAAGAAATATGAGTAGAAATATATAAATTGAGGTTTTACAGTGTTATCACAGAAATCAATAATAGTCATCAAACATAACTTTTTTTCTAAAAACAGGTTGGGGCTTCACTTCATTTCTCTTTCTACCAGTATGTACATAAAAGCAATAAAAGCAATAAAATTCAACGTGTTTTTCACTCATATGCAACATTTCACATATTAAGTCTTTTCTCACAGATCCAAATATAATTGTTGTTACAAGAAACATCGTCCCAGTTTCCGTTCCCAGTGTAAAAGCCAGACACAGCACAGTCCTCATCCCCATTACTGTTTGGTTCACCCGGATTCCAGAACCTTAAAGAAGAGAATCGGTCTTCATCTTCATTTTATGTAGTTTTACTGAACTTTCATCATTATTACCATTTTAATTAAAAACAATTTTCATTAAAAACATTATTATTTTGTCTCAGTCAACAAAACTTCATCGTACAATGATTTTTACACACTGTGACTCACCATAAACCTTATACACTATACACTGAAAATACACATCCATATACAGTGAGGGAAATAATTATTTGATTATTTGTACATTTACCCCCTTACAAAAAAATGAACAGTGTAGAATTTTTATGGTAGGTTTATTTTAACAGAGAGAGAATATATATTTTTTATATAAATTTGATATATAAAAATAATGTATTAAAATTATTTCTTTTTATATTTGTTTTATATTCTTCTCTCTAATAAACCTAACATTAAAATTCTAGACTGTTTATTTCTTTGTAAATGGGTAAATCAAATGGGATCAAATAATAATTTTCCCCACTGTACCTTATACAACATAAACCATAAACTGAAATAGAGATTTTTTTTTGAGGACACAGTTGATTGGTAAGAATTCATGGTACCTACAGGTTGTGAAGATGAATGATGATGATGTCATTAGCTACAACACATGTGCAGGTGAATCCTGAACAAGTGTTCACCTGTATGTGAGTCATGGTCACATTTGAGTGGATTATGGGACAGTTCCAGGTAACCAAACTTCAACCCTTTCCTACAGGCAGGTTTTGTTTTGGTTCTTCATGACAGATTTTACATAAACAATCTTTTGATGCAAAGTGTGCTCTAAATTGCCAGTGTAAAAGCCTCACATATGCTCTGAGACCTGAGAGTGATTTCTGTGTTCTTAAATGTGATGTGAGAGTGATCATTGAACAAACCCAATTTTTCTCATTCTCTTACCTGTTGATCACTGTGGTACCGTCCACCCATTTCCAGGTCCCTTCACTGTCTCTGTCATTTGCACCAATCCAAACACCTTCATTTCTTCTCCATACCTCAACAAAAACCTGGTGTGGAATAACAACTGATTAGATGTTGCCCCTTTTTTTTTCATTCAGACTTTTTTTCATTCGGACTCCAGAATCCAGTCCCTGCTGCGCTTCTCCTCCCCTACTATGCTTCTCCCGAAGTGCACCTTGGACTCTCTCAACCGAAGGACTGCCGTGTGTGTGTGTGTGTGTGCACGTGTGTGTATGTGCTCGTGTGTATCTCTCTCCCTCACACTTTTACTTTCACTCATTAAAACCTAAGCGAGCTGTACTCCGGCTTCCGCTTTCTGTTTCGCTCGCACCCTGACAGAATAATGAACCTCCTGAAAAGGATAAAAAAAAAAACAAAAAAAAAGGGAAGGAAAGAGAAGACAGGGATATGATCGGGTTGCTGCCGTGGTCCCAGCACGATCCAAAACTTGGTTGGAGGATTCGCTGTGCCACGATAAAGCAATGGCCAAGCTCCGCCTCGGGAAACACCCGGAAGCACGCTGCCGATTCATCCAATGGCACAGGAACGTGCAAGTTTGCCCGCGACACGTCCCCCGGCGAGTCTTATGGAATTCCCGGCTCGCTTTCCCAGCGAATTGGCAGAGTGGAGCAGTTTTATATAGAGCGTGGGTGAATATATGAGCTTCCATCCCTCCTTGTACACCACCGAAGCAGCTAAAATCGCGCTCCATATCTCCCTCTTGTCTGGGGACTCTCTCTCTCTCTCTCGCCAGTTAGCTGTGGAGAGCATTTGGAGGGGATTTCCGCTGGTGTGCTCATTTCATTGGGATTCTCACGGGGATGTTCGGGATAAATCGAGCGAATCTGCTTTACAGCCCCCTCGATTCTGGGCGGGCTCCGCCCCAGAGTTTCCAGGAGAGCATATTCTCCACTCCAGGGCTTCCAGGAAAGCTCCTCTCCATTCCAGGAGATCCCCGTTCCACTCCAGGGTTTCCAGGAAAGCTCCTTTCCGCTCCAGAGTTTCCAGGAGGGCTTCGCTCCGCCCGAGGGTTCCCACGAGCGCTCCGCTCCACCCCAGTGTTTCCACGAGCACTCTGCTCCACCCCAGGGTTTTCACGAGCGCTCCGCACCACCCCAGGGTTTCCACGAATGCTCTGCTCCGCTTCAGAGTTCCCCCTATGGCTTCACTCCGCTCCTGGGCTCCTCAAAGAGCTCGACTCGGCTCCAGTGTCCCGCCGAGCGTGCCGTCACATCGTCACCTGGCCGCGAAGGGGACGTTGACCACCGCCTTGCAACGTAGGGGATGTCGAGCCACCGCCTGGCCATGAAAGGGACATTGTACCGCCGCCTGGCCGCAAAAAGGACGTTGTACCGCCGCCTGGCCGCAAAAAGGACGTCGTACCGCCGCCTGTCGCGAAAGGGACGTCAAACAGCCACCTTTTTGCAAAAGGGTCGTCGCACCGCTGCCTAGCCGCAAGAAGGAGGTCATATCGCCTCCGACCGCCTATGACGGTGGCATGGCAACCCACGGTTCCTCTGACAGCCCCAGGTCGCTTCCAGAGCCATCCGGCAGTGGTGTCGCGGTCCCAGACACTTCTGAGGGCGACACCATAGCCCCCAGCTCCTCCGATGGAAACGTTTCGCCTCTGTGCTCCTCCGATGGCAAACTCACGCCTCCGAGCTCCTTCGATGGCGAACTCACACCTCCGAGCTCCTCCTTTGTCGAGGTCTCACCCCAGAGCTCCTCCTTTGGTAAAGTTTTACTCCCGAGCTCCCCTAGGTCCCTTTCGACCCTGGACGGACACATCCGCTGCTGCTAATCCCGGTTTATTAGGAAAGATGAGGCTCCACTGAACAACAAGCCATAAAGCATTTTTGCTCCAACCAAACAATAGTGTTGTAATTTGGATGGTTTTGGATGTTGGTTTTTTTTTTTACGTCACAGAACTTCGATTACTGTATTGTTTGTATATGTTTTGAAATAAGTTTTGCATAAAAAACAAGATCTTGCTGGTAAAAAAAAAAAATATCTCAGAATCTCGGGCTTGAGTCTACAATCCATAAGCAGGCGTCCAGGTGATGTTTATTATCACCACCTATCATTGCAAACCTTTTATTTCCAGCCAGAAGCATTATGTAAACAAAATGATTGATGGACAATGTAGCCAATGAGTGCAGGATTCTAACGATATATGGGAGGATTTTATTCCTGTCAGGGAACAACCGGCCATGCCTTCCCTCAACACACAGCACGCTCAGGGCACCTCTCCTATGTACTAACTACCTGCACCTGGTTCCCATCATCTTGCCCCTAACTTAAGAACCTCACTTCCTGGCACCCATCATCCGTTCTACCGTTCTAACTCTGGAGAGCACTCGTACACTAACCTTCTTAGAACTCTGCCTGTTCTATGGACTGTGCCTGTTCTATGGATTATACCTGTTTCCCAGTATGGCTGCTTTCTTGCTGTGTGTATTCTATAGTAAGACTATTAAACCTCGTTTAGTTACTTCGGTTTCTGTCCACCTGAATCCAGCCTGACAATTTCCAACGTGGGTGAATGATGCCCCAGGAAGTGAATGCAGCTCTCGGTTCTGCTCAAACAGCTGTTTTCAGCTTGTGCTAACTGGGCTTTGTTTCCAAAAATGTAAAAATTAACAGTCAAAAAAAGTTGTTTTATCTGAGATTTGCACAAAGCAGCGATGTGGAAAATATTCTTGGTGGTGGTGTAAAAACAGAGATTTGGAAATCAGCATGGGGATGGAAAATCTGAGCCTATTTTTTATCTGTAAGCTACAATATAGCTCCCTTTAGAGTTTTATACGATTTTATAGGTTTTATTGCCAGTTTGTTTTTATAAGAGTGATGCTTGAAAGTAAGTAATTGTGTGTGTGTGTGTGTGTGTGTGTGTGTGTGTGTGTGTGTGTGTGTGTGTGTGTGTGTGTGTGTGTGTGTGTGTGTGGCAGTGGGGTGGTGTGTTGGGTGATTTGTTGAGATTGAAATGGCTGGACATCACTATGAATGGCCATGACTGTAAAGCAAGAGCTTGTTTGGCTACCTGATGATCAATATGAACTCAATATTGCCAACTCAATATCCAAACATGTAAAACAAAAGCCTTTAATGGTCAGCCATTCATTTCTGGCTTTTAATCGAGTACTATTCTGGATTGCTTTATTAATGATTTCATGTATTTATTTTATTTATTTATTTTTAATTCAGAAAATATATATTTATTGTATATATTCATCCACAACTTTCTGTAACTTGTTCTTTTTGAGCAATATCAACTTGTGTATGTAGCCTATTTTTATCAGGAACTGTTAACATTTAAAGTTAGGTAGAACATTTCAGCTGTGAGTTCCAAAATCTGTGGCGAAGGCTAACAGGTTAATTCAGAATTTGCTAATCTGATCGATATGAAGGTGTGCATCATTGTTATTAACCATAACATAAACAATACTTCAACATTGGTATGTTCCTTCTAACAAGGAATTGTTTCTATAGTAACAGTTTATTTTTTCAATATACTTCTTTAAACCTTGTGTGATTCTGGTGTGCAATTATCTAAAGATAGAGATCCCATTCATGCTTCTAACATCAAAAAAAGAGTTTAGAAATATACCATTTAAATATATAATCTTTTAATTTTCCCATTTTTTACAGTACACTACCTGTTCCTCACTGCTGTTTATGATCACCAGGTCTGCTCCTCTTCCCTGGCAGTCCCTTCTGCTCTCACTCCAGCTCTTCTTCACAGTAGAGATGTAGTAAATACTAGAGCTGAAGTATCTCCATCCTGGTGTGGTAATGTCTTTCTCTGTACAGAGCGAAGATCAAACCACAAACCCTGAACCAGTCCAACACTACGATATGTTTATGTTCACTAAATCCACTGTTACATGGTGGAATAATTTTTTTAGAATAATTTATCCATCTATTCAAACACTCCCCCTGATGGTTAAGAGTGAAAAAAACACTACTTAGGTATGTAATGTATCTGTGGTTATAACACCACCAACATTTGCTATCACCCAGAAACAGACAAAATGCCAGACAAGTAAAAAAGAACAGAGAGACATGAATAAGGCTATGTATATAAGATATCAATAAACCATAAAATATGTGCACAAGAAGAAACACAGATGATTAAACACGGCCCCTGAGGATTATCTGGTGTTTACAGACACACAGGCGATACAAAATTAGTGTTTTAACTCACTACAAATGTGCTGCATTACTTTGAAATCAACAAACATTCACTTACTCAGTTGAGAAAGACGTTCCTTCTCAGCAGCCATGTTGTTGTAACGGGTCTGTAACTGTCTCTTTTCCATATTCAGGTTGTTGTAACGGGTCTGTAACTGTCTCTTTTCCATATTCAGGTTGTTGTAACGGGTCTGTAACTGACTTTTTTCCGTATTCAGGTTGTTGAAACGGGTCTGTAACTGACTTTTTTCCGTATTCAGGTTGTTGTACTGGTCTGTAACTGACTTTTTTTCCATATTCAGGTTGTTGTAACTGGTCTGTAACTGACTTTTTTTTCATATTCAGGTTGTTAAAACTGGTCTGTAACTGGTCTCTATCTATAGTCAGATTGTTGAAACTGGTCTCCAACTGGTCTCTTTCTACAGTCAGGTTATTAAATTTGATGCACAGTATGGTGATGATACCTAGCAAGAAAACAACCAGCATTAGCAGACAAAACACAGTCACTCTAAAACATCTGTATCCTGAAGTGCTGGGTTCTGAAGTTAGAAATCAATCAATAAATCAATTCAATCTGCATAGGATGATGTAATTCATTAAAGTAGTTTGTATGTGTAGATAAATGTGAGTGTGTGAGCATACCTGAAATAATTCCATTATTGCTTCTTGAAATAGTTCCATCATTGCTTCTGGTCACTTAAGTTTCTAGAACTTGATTTGCATATATGTCTTCATAAGAATTTTCGTTGTGGGGGCGCTTTCGAGCTTGTCATGGAGTAGGACGTGGTGTCAGGGGGCTCCGGTGGATTATTGTTATAATTGTTGTTATTTTGAGCTTTTCACTTTTATTTTTGCTCTCAATCCCTCGGTTTACCCCCGTTGTGTGTGTATTTGAATCTAGAGGTAATTATGATGGCTGGTAAAACTACTAAGACACGTAGAACAACTCAGTCTCAGCTGCGGCCTGGTGCAACAGTTGCGGCCTCGCCTTCTCGTGATTCACCTCGGTGTGAAGTGCCCATCGTTTCACAGGCAGCTTCTAAGGCTGATATTGACTCATTAAAGTCAGAGCTGCTGTCTTCTCTGAGGTCCGAAATCATCGAGGTATTTAAAGCCGAGCTACGTGCGTTGGAACGTACTTTGGGAAACGATTTACTGACAATAAAGTCGGAGCTGCAGGCGGTGAAGGCGCAGCTGTCCAGCGATAAAGCTGCGAATGAGGCTGCGGTGCGGGAACTGAAGGGCACCGTGGTTGAAATGGAGCGCTCACTTTCTGTTTGCACCGATGATATCTCTGTGATGCAACGTGACATACACTGTCTTACTGCTGAGTACAATAAGCTGGAGACCAAATGCGAAGATCTGGAAGCGAGATCACGGCGCGACAATGTCTGGATAATTGGTGTTCCTGAGGGTCCGAATAGCTCCACTAATGCGAGTGTTGCCGCGCTGTTGAAGGAGGCACTGAGTCTGGAGAAGGAGCCGGTTCTGGACTGGTCACATCGCACTCTACAGCCCGTACCAAAGCCTGGTGAACGACCACGAGCCATTGTGGCCAAATTTCACTATCACAGCGAATGTCTGAATGTCTTACGGCGCGCCAGAGAATTACAGCGCATTCAGTTTAAGGGCCTGAACATTTCTATTTTTCCCGACCATACGGTGAAAACCGCAAAAGCACGGGCTGCCTTTAATGAGGTGCATTGAAGGTGTGCGGTACGGGTTGTTTTATCCAGCGCGGCTACGTATTACACACAATGGTGTGGGCAAAGATTTTCTTTCACCTGACGAGGCCAGCGAGTATATAAAAACTATCCAAACTGTCTGAAGTGTGAACATATTTTTTGTCGCTGTTGGACGTGATGTTTGCTCCTTGTTTTTCATGTCACTGCACTGTTCACAGACTCCGCGTGGTGATGCTGGTCTTTAACTTTACGCACTTTGTGGTGTTTTTTTGTTGTTGTTATTTTTACTGGAATCAAAGTGTAAGTGATCCTGAAAACTTAATGTTTGTTTCATAAACGCTTGGTCGATTTATGTTGGGAATTTATTTTCCTCTAGAAACATTGTTTATATGTTTATGTAGACCGGGGATGAGCAGCCGTGGAATAGATATTGTTGAAACTGGCGAAAATCTATCCTGGGGTTGAGGACAGATGTGACAGATGTCATGCTTCCCCCTGTCATTCAAGTCATATGTTTTTTCTGTGCCCGAAATTACATGCATTCTGGACAGGTTTTTTCAGCATTATGTCCTCCATATTTGGAGTGCAGTTGACGCCATGCCCACTGATCGCTATATTTTGGGTTACCAATGAGTCGGTATCACTTAGTTCTGAACACAAAGATGTTTTGGCTTTCTCATCTTTGTTGGCCAGACGTTGCATACTTCTGCACTGGAAAGCAATAGGATGTCCTTCCATCTCTCGGTGGTTTAAAGATTTGATGTTCTTTCTTAAGTTGGAGAAAATAAAATATACGCTGAGGGGTTCTACTGACACTTTTTTTGCAAGTGGCAACCTGTTATTTCCTATTTTAGGGGACTATGGGTGCTACCTGATTAAAGATCCAAATCGGTCAAAACTGGACTGTATGCATAACCTTTCTTTTGTTTCTTCAGTTGTTTAAACGGGGATGTGGGGTGTGTGTGCGTGCGCATGTGTGTGTGTGTCTGGGGGTTTGTTTGTGTTTTGGGGGGTGGGGGTGTTTGCTCTTTGTTTGAAAAGGAAAAATTAAGAATTTCTGTTTACATTTTTGTATCTGTGATTGTTGATTTTTCAATAAAAATAATTAAGAAAAAAAAAAAAAAGAATTTTCGTTGTCCTTTGGATCAGCTGCCCTGCGATTTGCAAAAACTCCTGAGTAATTTTCATAAACTTGTTCATTCATCTTTCTTTGTGTTCCCTCTCGTTAAAAATGCTGAATGTACAAAAGCCTTCAATGTATTTTAGATCTCGATCTCTACATTCTCCACTGTAGCCTCCAAACTATAATCAACTCCCTGTGACTACTGTGTCTAAAATTTTATTGTACAGGAAGTAGAAGTGGCATCTTATCCCCCACACAGCAACACTTTCAGTAGGTCATCGGTATACTATTTTTTAAATTGGCTTCCTGTTATTTTCTCTGTAGCTAAATTTGACCTTTCAAATATCCCTCACACTACATTAATAAGCTAATGCCATTTTAAAGACTGACCCTCTGAAAGTTATAACTGTATAGTTTTCTAGAAAAGAATTATGCGAATTATGCGAATCATTGTGTGAATCTGATGTGCAATAACCCATACAGATCCTATTCAGACTCTGGCAATAAATAAAAAATAAAGAGTGCAAAGTTGGGAAATCTGTAATTTAAATATCTCATTTCTAATTTTTAATTGTTTCTCTTGGTTGTTTATGATCACCAGGCCTGCTCTTCTTCCCTGGCAGTTCTTTCTGCTTTGACTCCAGGTCTTTTGCTTCTTAGTAGATATGTAGTAAATACTGGAGTTAAAGTATCTCCATCCTGGTGTGTTAATGTCTTCCTCTGTACACAGCACATATTAAACCACATACCTTTAATAACAGCTCTGCATCATAACAAACCCTAAGCAAATCCATCAAATAATCTACCTGAGTGAATCACTGCGATGTTTATTTTCACATGCACAACTAAATCCATTGCGCCAGATAGTGACAGTATTTAGTATTTTACTATAAAACAACCTCCACTTGGAATGTTATCCAATTATTCAAAAACTGGCCATTGATGGTTAATAGAGATAAAACACTAGTTTTGTATGTAACTGTTCTAACAACCAACACAATTTCTTGTGTTGTCCAGAAACAAAGACAATCTGAGCGAGAGATGAGAAAAAGGAAGTGAGAAAGAACAGAGTCATTAATAAGGGTAGTGACCATAAATATTTGCATGTGTGTGCATGTACTCAATAAGATTTTAAGAATTTTAAATACTGCCCGTTACGTTGCCACCTTGGCTAGCCCTAGGATTTGCTCGGCCGCGATCAAGCCGCAGCCAAGCTCCGCCTCCGGAAACTCGCGGCTGTTTCTTGGCCGCGCTCGGCAGCGCCACGCCCCCTTGAGGACGTCACGGAGTTCCCGGCTCGCTTCTCCGGCAACAGGGCTGAGTGGGGCGTGTTTTTACGAAGTGTGGAGGGTTATATGAGGTCGAATCTGTCCTTCTACCCAACAGAGAGAGCAAGGATTGGACTCCACATCTCTCTACTGTCTGGAGAATCCCTCTCTCTTGCCAGTGAGTTGTGGAGCGCGACTGGAGGTGAGTTCGGCTCGTGCACCCGTTTCCTCCAACTTCTCACTAGGAAACTCGGGATTCTCACAGCGAATCTCCCGGAGAGCTCAGTTCCGCTCCAGAGAGTCTTGGAGAGCTCTGTTCCGCCCCAGGACCTCCAGGAGATCCTCACCCTGCTACAGGACCTCCAGGAGATCCTCACCCTGCTCCAGGACCTCCAAGAGAGCACGGCTCCGCTGACAGCCACAGGCTGTTTCCAAAGCCGCCCGATCGTGATGTCGCAGTCCCAGATACCTCTAATTGCAACCCCACAGACCCAGGTGTTGCTGAAAGTGACGTCTCGCTCACAAGCTCCTCTTAAAGCGACGTCTCGTTCCCGAGCTCCTCTGAAAGCGACGTCTCGCTCCCGAGCTCCTCCCAAGGAGGTGTCTCACTCCCGAGATCCTCCCACGGCGACGTCTCGCCTTAGAGCCCCACTCACGGCGACACCTTGCCTCCAAGTTACCTGGAAAGTGACGTCTCGCCCCTGAGCTCCCCGGAGGGTGAAGAGGCTCCGTTCCAGACCTTTCTGGGTAACGTCGATCCGTTCCAGGTCGCCGGGGTGGTCGTCGTGCCGGTCCGGGTTTCCGTGGTGGAGATCTCTCAGCTCCAGGCCTCCGCCAAGGACATCGCCCGGCCTCCAGTCTCCGTTTAAGAGCGTTGCTCCGCTCCCGGTCTCCCTAGAGGACCCCTCTTGGCTCCAGTCCACTGCGGTGGGCATCACGCAACCTTCGGTCTCCGCTGAGGAGTTCCCATAGCCAGGGACGCCTTTTCGGGTCTCCGTGGTGGATGGGGCTCCATTCCAGACCTCCCTGGGTGTCGTCGATCCGTTCCGGGTTGCTGGGGTAGCCGTCTCTCAGCTCCAGACCTCCGCCGAGGACGCCACGCTGCCTCCGGTCTTTGCTGGGGGCATCGCTCCGCTCCAGGTCTCCGCCGTGGGCGTCGCTCGGCTCCGGGTCTCCGTGGTGGTCATCTCTCAGTTCCAGACCTCCGTGCTGGGCGTCTCTTCGCTTCCTGTCTCCGCTGGGCGCATCGCACGCCTCTGGTCCTCGCCGGGGGCGTCGTTCCATTCCTGGTCTCCGAGTTGGGCTGCGCTCTGTTCCAGGACCCCGCTGTGGCCGTTGTCCCATTCCAGCTCTCCGTAGGGGTGGTTGCTCTGCCCTGGGTCCTTCCCGGCTTTCCCCGGTTCCGTGGCTGTTCCAGCCAGGTCCCCTTCGACCCTGGACGATTGGAGGGGTGCCCCGAGTGCCCTCCTCCGAGTGCCCCGGCCCAACGGGCTTTCTATGGGTATGGGTCCGGTGCCGGCCCTTTGGGGAGGGTGGTGTCAGGAATCCCCCTGCCATGCTCCCTTCGGCGGCTGTCAAACCTCGGTGCTTCAGGGAATGCCCTGCTCCTTCTCTCGTGCGTGCCCCACCCACACGGAGCTGCTCGCAATCATGCTTCATGGAGAACACCCGAGGCTCATTCACTCACTCATCCCATCTCCCATATAAACCCCTCACTTCCACACTCTCACTGTCGGTTATTGCACGTTCATGTAGGTTCATGCCGTGGGATTATCCTCGCGTATGCGCGCTCCCGCTACGTACCTGTTCGTTTCGGACCCCTCACTCTCTCCACAGCTGCGCTTCGGAAAAGGAACTTTGTGGCCCACGCTTCCGAAGCGCACCACCGGATTATCCCTGCGAATGCAGGTATTTGTGTTGGCTCTGCCTTTTGATTTAAATAAAACTTTGTTTGCTGTTACTTTAGCTTCCTGTGTTTGACTTGTTTGCCGAGAGTTCCGTGTTTGTATTTCTCTCGGCGTTTTCAAACAAACTTTGCTGTTTATCTATCCTTTTTTCACTTTTAATAATCCTAAATTGTTTTTGTCTTCCTGACTTGTGCCTGTAGTTTATTAACTCGACTATCACTAGTGTTGTCTATATTCATTGCCTCTCACTCATTTCTCTGTATACTAACTCAGTTCGTGATTATAAGCACTATACCGGTTGTGTGTCTGCCTTTGAGCGCAGGTGAGGACTCGTTCGAGTTGCAAACGGTGGCGTTGGAGATGGAGGCTTTGGAGAAACAAATTCGCGAGCTGCCTGCAAAGCATGCCCGGCTGCGAGAACGGAAAGCGGCGCTGGAAACATCGCGCACTCGTTGCAGGTAAACTCCCGGGTTGAACCTAACGCTTCCAGCACATCAACTCCGCATGCTTCTCTGCCCAGGCCCAGCGCACCTACAACCCACCGGTGCAACACGGACCCTGGATGCGGCACCACCGGCCTTCGAGATCTCGACCGAGAACCGCTTCGTTACCCTCCGTGACACGGAACGCAACACTGTGATTCTCGGAGATTCCATCGTCCGGCATGTCCTCGCTACCCGAGCTAAAGGTAAGGTTTACACTCGCTGTTTTCCTGGTGCTCGTGTGTTCTCGACGTTGCTGCGCAGGTACCCGCAAACCTGAACGAGAACTTCGGAGCGGTTGTTCTCCATGCCGGAGCGAACGACACCAGGCTGTGGCAAACTGAGATCTTAAAGAGGGACTTCAGGATCCTGGTGGAGACGGTACGCACCACATCACCCACAACTATGATCATAATGTCAGGACCTCTTCCCACTTACCAGCGAGGGGCTGAGAAGTTTAGTAGACTTTTAGCACTAAATGAATGGTTACAGTCATGGTGTCGAGAGCACAAACGTCTCTTTATTAATAACTGGAACTGTTTCTGGGAGCGTCCTAGGTTCTTCCGCCCTGATGGCCTGCACCCCAGCAGAGTTGGAGCAGCAGTGCTATCAGATAACATCTCTAGGATACTTCACACCATCTGACTGGTAAGACATCAAGAAATCTTCAACTATGAGAACACGTATACAACAGACAAAATAGTTACAAGTACACACACAGCCCAGTTTATAGAAACCGTATCTATTCCTCGTGTAGTAAAACCAAGAATTAAATACACAAGATCCAGAAATAATCTTATTACAGTTAAAACTGAAAAATGCCAGATAAACAAACACAACAAAGTTCTAAAGTTCGGTCTTTTAAACATTAGATCACTTGCACCCAAAGCATTGATTGTAAATGAGATGATCACAGATAATAATCTCGATGCACTCTGTCTCACTGAAACCTGGATTAAACCAGGTGATTATATGGGTCCTAAACGAGTCTACACTGTCAGGATATGTTTATTAGCATGAGCCCCGTCAGACTGGTCGTGGAGGAGGTGTAGGAACCATTTATAGTGCCTCTCTTAATGTTAGTCAGAGTTTAGGATTCAGTTTTAAATCATTTGAAGTGCTCGTTCTTAAAATTGTTCTTTCAGACATACATAGAAAACTCGCTCTGGTAACCGTGTAGAGACCCCCCAGGGCTCTACGCTGATTTTCTTCAAGTGTTTGCTTGTTTTCTCTCAGACCTCTTGATCAATTTTGCTGCTTGTAGGAGATTTTAATATTCATTCATTCATTTTCATTCATTCATTTATTTATAAAAGCACATTTAAAAACAACCCAGGGTTGACCAAAGTGCTGTACAAATTAGAATGAACAGGTACAGGTATACATTACAAACATTACAAGGAAAGCAATAAATGAATAGATTAAGAGCTTAGAAGATGTGTTTTAAGATTTGATTTGAAAGAAGAGAGTGATGATGCCGACCGGATCGATGCTGGAAGGTTATTCCAAAGTTTAGGGCCTACTATTGCAAAAGCTCGGTCTCCACGATGCTTTAACCTCGTTCTACGAATAAAGAGCATTCCGAGAGTGCCTGATCTGAGGTTCCTAGAGGGGTTATGATGGTATAAAATCTCAGAAAGGTATATAGGCGCTAAACCATGTAGTGCTTTAAAAACAAAAACTAGAATTTTAAATTCTATACGCAATTTTACAGGTAGCCAATGCAAAGAAGTTAAAATCGGATTAATATGCTCAAACTTTCGTTTTCCTCTTAAAAGTCTGGCTGCAGCGTTCTGTACTGTTTGAAGACGTCCGATCAGAGATTGATTTGCTCCTTAATAGAGCGTATTACAATAATCGAGACGTGAAGTAATAAAAGCATGGATAAGTAGTTCAAAGTTCTTAAAAGATAGAGCAGGTTTGACTTTTGACAAACGTCGTAGGTGAAAAAAACATGATTTGATGACAGCATTAATCTGTTTATCAAACTTGAGCCCTGAGTCAAACAGAACACCAAGATTTTTTGCATATGGAGTAACATAAGAGCTTAAGATGCCGAGGTCTAAATTGCTAAAATCATAAAAATCACTTGGACTAAACAGTAAGACTTCAGTTTTGTTTTTGTTTAAGGATAAAAAATTATCAGAAAGCCAAGTTTTCACTTCATGAAAGCAAGACAACAGAACCTCTAAGGAGCTTGGATCACTGTGTTTAAAGGGGAGATACAGTTGGGTGTCGTCAGCGTATAAATGAAATGATACTCCATGTCTGGAAAAAATGGAACCCAATGGCAGCAAGTATAGGGAGAACAGTGTTGGGGACAGGATGGATCCCTGAGGAACACCACAGGAAAGACATGCAGTAGAGGAAGTATGTTGGCCAATTCGGACAGAAAACAACCTATTAGTTAAAAAAGACTGAAACCACTTCAAAACGATACCCTGAAAGCCTAAAAGACTTTCCAGTCGAGAGAGAAGAATAGAGTGATCAACCATGTCAAAAGCAGAGCTGAGGTCTAAAAGGACCAGAGCTACAGCGCTTCCGTTATCTGTAGCCAACATAATGTCATTGGTAACTTTCAGTAGAGCAGATTCAGTACTGTGCATTTTCTAAAACCTGATTGAAATGAATCATAAAATGAGTTAGACTCAAGAAAAGAGTTTAGTTGGGTGAATACAACCTTTTCTAAAATTTTAGAAATGAAAGGGAGATTAGAAATTGGCCTAAAATTAGCAAGGTCAGACACGTTAAGATTTGGTTTCTTCAAAAGTGGAGTTACAGAAGCATGTTTTAGGCAGTCAGGGACCGTGCCAGTACTCAAACACATATTAATAAAAAACACGAGTTCAGGGCCTATAGTGTCAGCAACTTGTTTAACAAAATGTGAAGGAATACTATCATATGGGCAGAAGGTAGGTTTCTGATGAGCAATAATATCTTTACAAATCTGAAGAGATATAGGACAAAACCTGTTCCAAGTAGAGGAGCACCCAGTAATTTCAGATAAATAATGCAAAGCAGGTGATGGTTGTGGCCTGGACTTGGTTATTTTCTCAGTAAAAAATGTTAAAAAGTTTTCACATAAAAAATCAGACACATCTGGAAAAGCTTCAACAACTGGATTTAAAACAGCATCAACAGTTGAATATAACACTTTAGGTCTATGATGATTTTTGGAAATAGTCTCTGACAGGAATTTAAATTTTGCATACTGAATAGCTTTCTGAAATGTAGATAGGGAGTCCTTTAAAATTTCATAAGACACCTGCAGCCTGTCCTTGCGCCATTTGCGTTCTGCTCGTCTACAGATTCGTCTAAGTGCACGAATAGAGTCGTTAAACCAAGGTGGTGATTTTTTGACAGAACGCTTAATCTTCAGAGGAGCAATGTTATTGACAATATTCAAACAGATGCTGTTAAAGAGATTCAGATAAAGATTAGCATCAAAGCTTTCAATAGGCCAATGTATGGTTGGCAATTCATTGGCTGCCTTATAGGCGGTAGCAAAGTCTTTACAAGCTGTGGGAGAAAAATATCGAGATCAGCGAATCTGTGCAGGTGTAGTGTTGGATCGACGAGGAAGGGCAGATGTGAAAGTCAAAGATTTGTGATCAGAAAAAGCTACGTCTTCGATCTCCATGTCAGTAATGTTAAAACCGAGGGAAAATACCAAATCCAAGGTGTGGCCATGAGTGTGCGTGGGGCTTTGCACCCATTGAGAAAAACCAAATGAGTCCATAAGATTGCAAAAGTTCTTAGATAGCGGCTTACCGGGACAGCAAATGTGAATATTAAAATCACCAAGCAATAAAATATGATCATACATATCATCATACAATATTCATGTAGATGATGTAAACGATGCTCTAGGATTATCATTTGTCGACTTATTAAACTCTTTTGGGGTTAAACAAAACGTCACCCAACCAACTCATCGCTTTAACCACACATTAGACTTAATAATATCCCACGGAGCAGACGTCACTGATATAGATATTTTACCTCAGAGTGATGACATCACAGACCATGACCTCATACTGTACACACTACCGGTAGAGCAGATTAGCCGTGTTTCACCACGTTATCGACTTGGTAGAACTATTGTTCCGACCACTAAGGCCAGATTCATAAATAACCTGCCCGATTTATCTCAGTTTCACACTAAACCCATAACTGCTGATAATCTTGATGAGATGGCGAACAACATAGACCTTATCCTCACTAGCACATTAGACACTGTTGCCCCCATCCGGTTAAAAAAGTTTAGAGAACAAGCACCTGCACCTTGGTATAATAGTCATACGCATGCCCTCAAGAGAACAGCCCATAATCTGGAGAGAAAATGGTGGAAAACTAAATTGGAGGTATTTAGAATTGCGTATAAAGACAGTATGCTCAGCTACAGACAGGCGCTAAAAGCTGCTAGAGCTGAATACCAAATTCATAGAAAACGACAAAAACAATTCCAGGTTCCTTTTCAGTACTGTAGCTAAACTAACTACAAATCAGCGATCTGAAAAATGTGTTCCATCACAGTTTAGTAGTGAAGACTTTATGAATTTCTTCACTGAAAAAATAGATAACATTAAAAAAACAATTGTGGCAGTTCAACCTCTGACAGCATCTCCCGACACAATCTTACCTAAAACCCCACAACTACACTGTTTTACATGTATAGGACAGGAAGAGCTGTATGATGTTGTTATCAAAGCTAAATCAACAAGATGTCAGTTAGATCCAATTCCCACTAAACTACTGAAGGAAGTGTTATATACAGCTGGTAAACCTCTTCTAAATATTATTAACTCCTCACTATCGTTAGGTCACGTCCCTAAATCCCTCAAGCTAGCAGTTATTAAGCCCCTCATAAAAAAACCTAATCTGGATCCAAACACGCTATCGAATTACAGACTCATTTCAAATCTCCCATTTATGTCTAAGATTTTAGAAAAGATTGTCGCTGCCCAGTTATGTAACCACTTGCAAGAGAATAATATCTTTGAAGAGTTTCAGTCAGGTTTTAGGCCCCATCATAGCACAGAAACTGCTCTAGTTAAAATCACTAATGACCTGTTTTTAGCTTCAGACCAAGGCTACATCTCCCTATTAGTTCTACTAGATCTTAGTGCTGCGTTCGACACTATAGATCATGATCTTCTCCTTGATCGCTTACAGAACTACATCGGCATTCAGGGACAGGCATTAAGCTGGTTTAAATCCTACCTGTCCAATCGTTACCATTTCATAGATTTAAATGGAGAGCTATCCAGGCTAATGCTAGTAAATTATGGCGTGCCACAAGTGTCCGTTCTAGGACCCCTGCTTTTCACAATATACATGCTTTCGTTAGGAAATATTATTAGAAGGCATGGAATTAGCTTCCATTGTTATGCTGATGATACCCAGCTATAAATCTCATCTAAACCAGGCGATACAGCTCAATTAGCTCGCATAACTGAGTGTGTTAAGGAAGATTAGATTGGATGACCCATAACTTTCTGCTATTAAATTCTGATAAGACGGAGATTTTGCTCATCGGCCCAAAAACTAGTACACAGAAGCTCCAGCATCTCAGCCTGCATTTAGACGGATGTTCTGTAACTACTAGTTCAACGGTAAAAGACCTGGGAGTTATTTTAGACAGCAACTTATCTTTTAAAAATCATATCAATCAAGTTACAAAAACAGCCTTCTTTCACCTTAGAAATATTTCTAAGCTAAGAAATATGTTATCTATATCTGATGCAGAGAAGCTCGTCCATGCGTTTATGACCTCTAGAATAGACTACTGTAATGCATTACTAGGTGGATGTCCTGCATCATTAATAAACAAGCTTCAGTTAGTTCAGAATGCGGCAGCAAGAGTTCTTACAAGGTCAAGAAAATATGACCATATAACCCCAATCTTATCGTCCCTACATTGGCTTCCTGTTAAGTTTCGAATAGACTACAAACTACTGCTACTCACTTATAAAGCACTAAATGGTTTGGCTCCCATGTATCTCTCCAGTCTTCTAACACGCTACAATCCGTCACGCTCCCTGAGATCTCAAAACTCTGGGCTTCTAGTAGTTCCTAGAATAGCAAAGTCCACAAAAGGCGGTAGATCATTCTCACAGTTAGCGCCCCAACTCTGGAATAGTCTTCCTGACAGTGTTCGGGGCTCAGACACGCTCTCCCAGTTTAAGTGCAGATTAAAAACGTATCTTTTTAGCAAAGCCCACACATAACACACATCACATATCATAACTATGTGCTCAAGAACATCTGATCACATGCACATTATCAACTTGTGCTGTTAATATCATGAACAGCAGCTACGCTAAATCCTCTCCACTGCTTCTCTTTCTCTCCCCATCCCGAGGCTTTCTGAGGTTTGGCCAGCTCCAGTCACGTCCCACCTCGTGAAGATTATGGACCTATGGATGATCATGGAGAAGTAGATGCCGAACTCGCAAACATCCCGAACCATCTATAGATGTACGAGTGCCAATTGGATCCCACTACATGTGTGGCATTGGACCTCCTGGAGTGTTTAAAGTATCTGGCATGGAGAAGCTGATGCTGGATCTATGATAATCACAAATGTTGAGCTCAGTAGCTACTACTTTTATACCAAAGACTGTAGAAAGAACATTTACTTATAATCTTCTACTCCAGTACTCATGTTAGTTCTCACTCTCCAGTGTTCTGCATTGTTGAAGATTTATGATCAAACTCTTGATTTCACCCATATGAGGATGGGTTCCCCTTTTGAGTCTGGTTCCTCTCAAGGTTTCTTCCTCATAACATCTAAGGGAGTTTTTCCTTGCCACTGTTGCCACGGCTTGCTCATCAGGGACAAACGCACACCATCCACCTTGACTGTTGATTTGTGTGAAGCTGCTTTGAGACAATGTCTGTTGTGAAAAGCGCTATACAAATAAACTTGACTTGACTTGACTTGACTTCCGCCTCCGTTTCCCGCATGACATAACCCTAGTTTCCTGAGGAAATGAGACGTTGCATTAGAATGCTTTGGGAACCCAGCAACATTGTCCATGCTCTGAATAATGTGTGCAATCAGTCAAAATTGGAGGCAGGCTGTCACCAGCGTGGTGATGTCACGACCAGTAAGTATAAAATGCACATGGAGTGAAGCCGACGACAGCTTTTGTAACAGAGAAGGAAGCGCTGAAGGGATGGCAGAGGTGTGTCATGGAGACGCAGCATCTCGTTCCCTCATGGAATGGTACGGGGAGACCAGATGACTCGTAGGAGGACGCAATAGCATCGATAATCCATCTGCTGAGGGTCTGCTTATGAGCAGAAAGGCCTCTCCTCAGAGGGCCGTAGCAAATGAACAATTGTTCCGACTTCCTCCACAGACTTGTCCTGTGAACAAGAACGCAGTCTTAAGAGTGCCTCCATTGAATCTTGGCCAATGGCTTCGAAGGGGGGCTCAGACAGAGCCTCCAGCACAAAGGATCCTTTTTCTACGCAGCCATGATGTTGTAATTAATGCAGTATTTGGTCTGGCATTGTCATGTTGGAAAATGCAAGGTCTTTCTTGAAAGAGACGACGTCTGGATGGGAGCATATGTTGTTCTAGAACTTGGATATACATTTCAGCATTGATGGTGCCTTTCCAGATGTGTAAGCTGCCCATGCCACACGCACTCATGCAACCCCATACTATCAGAGATGCAGGCTTCTGAACTAAGCGCTGATAACAACTTGGGTTGTCCTTATCCTCTTTAGTCCGGATGACATGGCGTCCCAGTTTTTCTCAAAGAACATCCAATTTCGATTCGTCTGAACACAGAACAGTTTTCCACATTGCCACAGTTCATTTTAAATGTGTCTTGGACCAGAGAAAACACCTGTGCTTCTGGATCATGTTTAGATATGGCTTCTTTTTTGAACTATAGAGTTTTAGTTGGCAACGGCGAATGGCACGGTGGATTGTGTTCACCGACAATGTGATTTCCATTACAGTAGCATTGCTGTATGTGATGCAGTGCCGTCTAAGGGCCCGAAGATCACAGGCATCCAGTATAGTTTTTCGGCCTTGACCCTTACGCACAGAGATTGTTTTAGATTCTCTGAGTCTTTGGATGATATTGTGCACTGTAGATGATGATACTTCAAACTTAAATTTTTCTCTGAGAAACTCCTTTCTGATATTGCTCCACTATTTTTCACCGCAGCATAGAGGGAATTGGTGATCCTCTGCCCATCTTGACTTCTAAGAGACACGGCCACTCTGAGAGGCTCGTTTTATACCCAATCATGTTGCCAATGTGTAATTTTTGCCTGAATTATAATTTTTTTTTGTCACAAAGCCCATTTTCTGCAAACACATTTATTACTTGTTATAGACTCATTAACATGAATATCAGAAACAAACTCTACAAATCACTTTAGAAATTGAGAAAAAAATGTTTAAAAGCACTTTTAGTGAGAGATTAGATATAAGGTTAAGATTCAATATAAAAGTAGGAATGTGAGTAGAAATATATAAATTGAGGTTTACAGTGTTATCACAGAAATCAATAATAGTCATGAAGTGTAACTTTTTTCCTAAAAACAGGTTGGGGCTTCACTTCATAAAAGCAATAAAAGCAATAAAATTCAACATTTGTGTTTTTCACTCATATGCAACATTTCACATATTAAGTCTTTTCTCACAGATCCAAATATAATTGTTGTTACAAGAAACATCATCCCAGTTTCCGTTCTCAGGGTGAAAGCCAGACACAGCACAGTCCTCATCCCCGATACTGTTTGGTTCACCCGGATTCCAGAACCTGAAAGAAGAGAATCGGTCTTCACCTACTTTTTATGTCGTTTTATTGACTTTCATCAATATTACCATTTTGATTAAAAACTATTTTCATAAAAACATTATTATTTTGTCTGAGTCAATGAAACTTAATTGTACCATGATTTTACACACTGCAACCATAAACCTTATACACTGAAAATACACATCCATATACAGTGAGGGAAATAATTTTGATCCACTGCTGATTTTGTAAATTTACCCCCTCACAAAGAAATGAACAGTCTAGAATTTTTATGGTAGGTTTCTTTTAACAGAGACAGAATATATATATTTTTGATATAAATTTGACATATATAATAATAATTTATTTCAATTATTTATTTTTAATTTTATATTCTTTCTCTCTCTGTTAAAATAAACCTACCATTAAAATTCTAGACTGTTCATTTCTTTGTAAGGGGGTAAATCAAATGCTATCAAATAATAATTTGTCTTTTTGTGTTTTTGAGTGAGTAATTTTTGTGTTTTAAAACGTGATGTGAGAGTGACAATTGAACAAACCCAATTTTTCTCACTCTCTTACCCATTGATTACTGTGGTACCGTCCACCCATTTCCAGGTCCTTTCACTGTCTCTGTCATTTGCACCAATCCAAGCACCTTGATTTCTTCTCCAGACCTCAACAAAGTCCTGGTGTGGAATAATAACTGATTAGACTAAATTAGACTAGATTCAAAAACAACATCTTGCTGGTAAAACAAACAAATATGGCTGGTATAAAATAGTTTCGCAAAACAAATGAGACCAAAGACTAAAAGCCTTTTTTTTTTTTTTTTTTTAGCTCGTGCTAACTGGGCTTTGATAAAAAAAAAAAAAAAAAAAAAAAAAAACGATGTGTAAAATATTCTTCTGGGCAGAGTAACAGAGACTTGGAGATCTGCATGGGGATGGAAAATCTGATCCTATTTTACATCTGTAATTTACAATATATTTCCCTTTACAGTTTTATTGTCAGGGATCCACCTGCCACGCCCCCCTTTGGTGGCTCTCTATGCCTCCGCTCTCCCAAGAGCTCCAGGTTTAACCACACACAGCTGGAGTTCATCACCAATCATGCCTCCTCTCTCTCTGGAGCTCCAGGTTTAACGATGCACGCCTGAAGCTCATCATCACTCCACCCCGTTCCTACATAAACCCCTCTCTCACGCTCACACGGCGTTTGTTATTGCATGTGTTGGACTCTACATACGGGTGGATGTGTGGGTTCTTTGTTTCCCGGTCCATTTGGGTTCCGCTATCCGGTACCGGCTTCACTTCTCCTCTGCGCAGCTCCGATCCGCTACGCTTCTCCCCAAGCGCACC
This sequence comes from Silurus aristotelis, assembly GCF_946808225.1. Taxonomy (NCBI): domain Eukaryota; kingdom Metazoa; phylum Chordata; class Actinopteri; order Siluriformes; family Siluridae; genus Silurus; species Silurus aristotelis. The sequence goes on from NC_139576.1 coordinate 2,752,071, forward strand.
TCGGACTCTCTCACAGGACTTGTGTATGCGTGCGTCTCTGTGTGTGTGTGTGTGTGTGTGTGTGTGTGTGTGTGTGTGTGTGTGTGTGTGTGTGTGTGTGTGTGTGTGTGCGTGTGCGTGTGTGTGTGCTGGTGTATTTCTCTCTCACTCAGTCTTGTCATTAAACCTGAGCAAGCTGTATTCCGGCATCCGCCTCCTGTTTGACTCGCACCCTGACATTTATACGATGTTGTACGTTTTATTGCTAGTTTGTTTTTATAAGAGAAATGCTTGAAAAGTGTGTGTGTGTGTGTGTGTGTGTGTGTGTGTGTGTGGATTGGAATGGCCGAACATCAATATGAATGGCTAAGACTGTAAAACAATAGCTTGTTTGGCTACCTGGTCATCAATATGAATGCCAAATTAATATCAATATCCCCAAACATGTATAACAAAAGCTTTTAATGGTCAGTTATTCATTTCTATGCAGACTGTATGACTAGAGTATGAATAATCACCTGAGTTTAGTAGGTGGCTCTCAAACAGGGGGAGCAAGAAAAGGATCAGACATAGTCTCAGATTAATGTTTGTAGGAATCTCATTTGTTATAAAAAAATAAAAAATCTTTAAGATTTGAAATATAAACATGTGGCTTTCAACCCAGTACTTTTCTGGATTGCTACATTACTGATATAATGTATTTATATATGAAATAAAAATAATGTTCAATGCAGGAAATGTCAAGTCAAGAAGCTTTTATTGTCATTTCAAATATATAAAGCTGACACAGTACACAGGGAAATTAAACAACGTTCCTCCTGAACCCTGGTGCTACATACAACAAGAATCACAGAAAACACAGGGTTAAGGACTAGTAAGTGTCCTCACCACATAAAGTACATTGTGTGCAACCTGGTGCAAACAGTGCAAAGACAACACAAGACAGTGCAAAGACAAATACACAAAACACAAAATAGCTCTGCCAGTAAACCTGTTGTATATTACACACAGTGGTGTGTAAGAGACATATAAAGTAACCATTTAAAAAAATTTAAACAAAATGTTGTGCAAAAGAATATATCCATAGCACTTAATCTTCTATAACTTATCTTTTTGAGCAATATCAACTTTGATGATTGACAGTAAAGCTCAAAGTTTCTTCTTTCTTCTTTCCTTTAAAGGTATCTAAATTGTTAATGTAGCACATTTTTGTCAGGAACTGTTAACATTTAAAGTTAGGTAGGTGTTTTCAGTGGTGAGTCCTAAAATTTGGGCTGGGTGGGGAGGGGAGGGGCAAACCAGACATATTCTCAGATAAATGTTTGTAGGAATCTCAATTTTCATGATACCTTTATTCAATTTAAAATATATCATTTTATCTTTATCTATAATTCAGGAAATATATGTTTACGGTTATATATCATATATAACTTTCTGTAACTTAATTATCTTTTTGAGCAATATCAACTTTAAATAAGTCAATTAAATCAAATCAAATTTTATTTGTCACATACACATACATACAGAGTATAAGGTTTCCTGGTGGTCTAGTGGTTAGGATGCGGCACTCTCACCGCTGTGGCCCGGGTTTGATCCCCGGGTTAGGGAACCAACCCCAACCATTAGGATTGCACAAGCCAGTGCACTCTTAGTGCCGGTCCCAAGCCCGGATAAATGGGGAGGGTTGCATTAGGAAGCATGCCACGTGGAAACGTGCCAAATCGAACATGCGGATCATGAATAGCCGAAAGAAAGATACATACATACAGAGTATTACATGCAGTGAAATGCTTTTTATGACGGTCTGGCATGAGGGAATAGAATGAGGAGAAACATAAACAAAGAAAAAAGAACGCAGATAAATAAAAAAGTATAAACTATATAGAAATATTAAATATATAAACATATACAGTGTGGAAAATAAGTATTTGAACACATTGCTATTTTGCAAGTTCTCCCACTTAGTAATCATGGAGGGGTCTGAAATTGTCATCGTAGGTGCATATCCACTGTGAGAGACATAATCTAAAAAAAAAAATCCAGAAATCACAATATATGATTTTTAAACTATTTATATGTATGATACAGCTGCAAATAAGTATTTGAACACCTGTCTATTAGCTAGAATTCTGATCCTCAAAGACCTGTTAGTCTGTCTTTAAAATGTCCACCTCCACTACATTTATTATCCTAAATTAGATGCACCTGTTTGAGGTCGTTAGCTGCATAAAGACACCTGTCCACACCATACAATCAGTAAGAATCCAACTACTAACATGGCCAAGACCAAAGAGCTGTCCAAAGACACTAGAGACAAAATTGTACACCTCCACAAGGCTGGAAAGGGCTACGGGGAAATTGCCAAGCAGCTTGGTGAAAAAAGGTCCACTGTTGGAGCAATCATTAGAAAATGGAAGAAGCTAAACATGACTGTCAATCTCCCTCGGACTGTGGCTCCATGCAAGATCTCACCTCGTGGGGTCTCAATGATCCTAAGGAAGGTGAGAAATCAGCCCAGAACTACACGGGAGGAGCTGGTCAATGACCTAAAAAGAGCTGGGACCACCGTTTCCAAGGTTACTGTTGGTAATACACTAAGACGTCATGGTTTGAAATCATGCATGGCACGTAAGGTTCCCCTGCTTAAACCAGCACATGTCCAGGCACATCTTAAGTTTGCCAATGACCATTTGGATGATCCAGAGGAGTCATGGGAGAAAGTCATGTGGTCAGATGAGACCAAAATAGAACTTTTGGGTCATAATTCCACTAAACGTGTTTGGAGGAAGAAGAATGATGAGTACCATCCCAAGAACACCATCCCTACTGTGAAGCATGGGGGTGGTAGCATTATGCTTTGGGGGTGTTTTTCTGCACATGGGTCAGGGTGACTGCACTGTATTAAGGAGAGGATGACCGGGGCCATGTATTGGGAGATTTTGGGGAACAACCTCCTTCCCTCAGATAGAGCATTGAGGATGGGTCGAGGCTGGGTCTTCCAACATGACAATGACCCGAAGCACACAGCCAGGATAACCAAGGAGTGGCTCTGTAAGAAGCATATCAAGGTTCTGGTGTGGCCTAGCCAGTCTCCAGACCTAAACCCAATAGAGAATCTTTGGAGGGAGCTCAAACTCTGTGTTTCTCAGCGACAGGCCAGAAACCTGACTGATCTAGAGAAGATCTGTGTGGAGGAGTGGGCCAAAATCCCTCCTGCAGTGTGTGCAAACCTGGTGAAAAACTACAGGAAACGTTGGACCTCTGTAATTGCAAACAAAGGCTACTGTACCAAATATAAACATTGACTTGCTCAGGTGTTCAAATACTTATTTGCAGTTGTATCATACAAATAAATAGTATTGGATTTTTATTTTTTTTAGATTATGTCTCTCACAGTGGACATGCACCTATGATGACAATTTCAGACCCCTCCATGATTTCAAAGTGGGAGAACTTGCAAAATAGCAGGGTGTTCAAATACTTATTTTCCTCACTGTATGTGAAAAAAAAGAGTATATACAAAGATGCGTATGAAAGTAAACAGTAAAACAGTAACATTTAAGGTGATTTGATGTGATTGTCCTTAAAGTGAGCGTGTGTGGTGTGGTGTGGTTTAAAGTGCACTGTGCTGTGTGAGTCCAGAATTAAAGTTACAGTCCAGAGATTAAAGTGATTTAAGTCTAGAATGCAGAAAAAGTGTGATGATGGAGAGAGTGGACCAGTTTTAGATCCTGGGTGTTTCCTGGTTCAAACTCCGAATGGCCTGTGGAAAAAAAGCTCCTCCTCATTCTCTTTGTGTTCACTTTCAAGGAGCGGAAGTGTTTGCCTGAACGCAACAAATAAAAGAGTCCATTGGTGGGATGGCTGAGGTCCTTCATAATCTTCCTGGCTCCGGTCCGGAACCAAGTGCTGTAGATGTCCTGCAGGTTAGGGAGCTCGGTGTGGATGGTACATTCAGCTGACCGCACCACCCTCTGGAGGGCTCGCCTGTCCTGCATTCCCAAACCAGGAAGTGATGCTAGTCATCAGAACGCACTCAATGGTGCAGGTGTAGAAAATCTTTAGCACCTGAGAGGGAAGTTTAAAGTCCCTTAAGCGTCTCAGATGGTACAGACGCTGCCGGGCTTTCTTTACCAGGGTGTTGGTGTGACAGGACCAAGACAGGTCCTGTGTGATGTGAATACCTAGGTACCGGAAACTGTCCACTTTTTCCACTGGGGTCCCGTTGATGTTTAGCGGTTGGTATGACTGCTCCCGCTTCGTGCTGATGTCCACTATCAACTCCTTAGTTTTGCTCACGTTCAGGAGAAGGTTGTTCTTTTGGCACCGTCTCTCCAGATTTTTAACCTCCGGTAGGTAGGCTGTATCATCGTTGTTGGAGATCAGGCCCACCACAACAGTGTCGTCAGCAAACTTGATGATGGTGGTAGAGTTGGAAGTGGCCACACAGTCATATGTGTACAGTGAGTACAGCAGGGGGCTCAGAGCACAACCCTGGGGAGCTCCAGTGCTGAGGGTGAGGGTGGATGAGGTTTGTTTTCCCACCCATACCGCTTGTGGTCTGTCTGTCAGAAAGTTAGAGATCCATTGACACAGCGGCAGGCTGAGTCCCCGGCCCTCAAACTTAGAGGTAAGCATGGAGGGAATTATCTGTAATCCACAAACAGCATCTTTGCATAATTCCCTTTTCTGTAGTCCAGGTGGCTCATCCTAGTGTAGAGGAGATGAGCAATGGCGTCCTCAGTAGAGCGGATTCAGGCGGTATGCGAACTGTAGCGCATTCAGTGTGTCTAGTAGTGATGCAGTGATAAAGTCTCTGACCAGTCTTTCAAAGCACTTTATCACTACTGAGGTTAAGGCTACAGGGCGGTAGATGTTGAGGCAGGCGGGCTGGGGCTTCTTCATGACAGGAACAATGGTGGACTGTTTGAAGCATGAGGGGACAACAGACTGTTCCAGTGAGAGGTTTAATATCTCAGTGAACACCGGTGCTTGCTGGTCAGCGCAGGCTTTTAGAACCCGACCTGTGATGCTATCTGGTACTGCTGCCTTCCTGGTATTCACTCTTTTGAATGCCCTCCTCACATCATGCTCTGAGATGGTGAACGTGTTTACCTCTCCAGCTCTCTCAGCGTGCATGCTGGTTGTGCCGCTGGCGCCACTAGCGTGGTTACCTGCAGCCTCGAAGTGAGCATAAAAGATGATTAGCTCATCTGCCAGAGAAGCGTCCGCATTTTAGAAGATGGTGTTTTATAGTCCCAGATTGTACTTAGTCCCTGCCACAGGCTCCTAGAGCCAACATGTTGGAACTGTGACTCCAGTTTCCTCCCGTAGCGTCGCTTTGCATCCTTCACCGCTCTGCGAACACTGTAAGATGCAGCCTTGTACTCGTCCATGTCCCCGGTGGCGAGCACCGTGTTGTATGCAGCGGAGCGGGTTCTTGAATGGTGTGTAGCAGTGGTCCAGTGTCCTTTCACCCCTGGTGGGGCAGGTGATGTCCTGCTGAAAGTTCGGTAGTGCGCGCTTGAGGTTGTCACTGTTAAAGTCTCCCACCACAATGAGCGCAGTGTCCCTATGCTGTGTTTGGTGTAATGTTATTGATTGAGTCCCATACTGCAGTGTCCGTGTCCGCTTGATGTGGAATTTAAACGGCACTGACTATAACTGTGCTGAATTCCCAAGGTAGACAGACGGGCCGACATTCAATGGTCAGTAGTTTCAGATTTGGTGTGCAGGAGCGTGAAAGAGGAACGATGCTCGCGCTGTCGCACAAGTGGTTGTTTACCATCAGACACACTCCACCTCCTCTTGACTTCCCCGACTCCAGTGTTCTGTCCATGCAGTAAACCGTGAACGATTTGGCCGGCTGGATGGCGTGGTCTGGTACCGCTGGGTTCAGCCATGTCTCGGTGAAGCAGAGAACGTTGCAGTCACGAATGTCCCTCTGGAACTGTTCCCTCGGGGACGCCGGTATGGGTCGCGTCCTTTGTTCTTTCTTAGGACCATCGCTCGGCCAACATGGGTCCGGGTTAAAAAATGGTGAAAGGTGAGTGGATTGTACACCAATATATATGAGTGACTCTGTCATATCTAATGATGTCCATCTTGTGTAAATGGAACGGTAACTAAGTAAATAAAAATATAAAATAAACAAAAAAGATGTGTAACCGAACAGTCATGACGGCAGCCAACCTCACTGGGCCATAATGACCAGTAAACCTCAAAGTGTCTTCTTTTCAAAGGTATTTAAATTGTGTATGTAGCAAATTTTTATCAGGAACTGTTAACATTTAAATTTAGGTAGGGTATTTTCAGCTGTAAGTCCCAAAATCTATGGCAAAGGCTAGCAGGAAAAATCTGAATTTTCTAATCTGATTGATAAGAAGGTGTGCATCATTGTAATAACCATAACATGAACAAATCTTTAACACTGATGTGTTCCTTCTAACAGGGAATTGTTTCTATAGTAACAGCTTATTTTTTCAATATACTCCTTTAAATCTTGTAGTGTGTTTCTGGTGTGCAATAATCTAAAGTTAGAGATCCCATTCAGGCTTCTAAAATCAATAAAGAGTTTAGAAATATACCATTTAAATATATAATCTCTCAAATTTCCCTTTTTTTTCAGTACACTACCTACTATCTGGAGTTCACAGACACACAGGGGATACAAAATTAGTGTTTTAACTTACTGAAAATGTGCTGCATTACTTTGATTTTAACAAACATTCACTTACTCAGTTGCGAAAGACGTTCCTTCTCAGCAGCCATGTTGTTGTAACTGGTCTGTAACTGACTTTTTTCCATATTCAGGTTGTTGTAACTGGTCTGTAACTGGTCACTTTCTATAGTCAGGTTATTAAATTTAATGCACAGTATGGTGATGACAACCAGCAAGAAAACAACCAGCATTAGCAGACAAAACACAGTCACTCTGAAACATCTGTATCCTGAACTGCTGGGTTCTGAAGTTAGAAATCAATTAATCAATCAATTAAATCTGCGTAGGATGATGTAATTCATTAAAGTAGTTTGTATGTGTAGATAAATGTGAGTGTGTGAGCATACCTGAAATAATTCCATTATTGCTTCTTGAAATAGTTCCATCATTGCATCTGGTCACTTGAGTTTCTGGAACTTGATTTGCATATATGTCTTCATACGAATTTCCGTTGTCCTTTGTATCAGCTGCCCTGCTTTTTGCAGAAACTCCTGAGTAATTTTCATAAACTTCTTCATTCATCTTTCTTTGTGTTCCCTCTCATAAAGATGCTGGATCTACAAAAAGCCTTCAATGTATTTTAGATCTCGATCTCTACAGTCTCCGCTTTAGCCTCCAAACTAAGATCAACTCCCTCTGACTATCTATAGATTTGTTGTACAGGAAGTAGAAGTGGCATCTTATCCCCCACACAGCAACACCTTCAGTAGGTCATCGCTATAACACTTTGTTTATTAGCTTCCTGTAAGTTTCTCTGCAGCAAAATTAGACCTTTCACACTACATTAATAAGCTAATGCCGTTTTAAAGACTGACCTTCTGAAGGTTATAACTGTTTTCTTTTATGCTGACACAAAGAAAACAGAAACTATGAAAAACATTAAGGAGAGAGGATGTAGGATTTGGAAGCTTCTACCAATTGGTAAATTCAAGATGTTTTTTTTTTTATTAATTTCTCAAAGGTGTCCGAAATATCTTCTGGCTAATTACTCTTACTGTACCTACCATAAAAACATGGCAACATTGGAAAGGCAAATATAAATTCGGTTCAATGAGTAAAAAAACAAAAGAGGAAGAAAAAGAAACTTTACAGAATGAATATTAAAAATACAATTATCATTTTGTTAAAATAATTATAATAATGTTTTTGCCTTGCCCCTTTGCTCAGTTTGCCTTATATAAAATCCTGTCTTCACCTTACTCCTGTGGCATCCTGCATTTGGGTCCTCACTCACCTAGTCATCTGCATTTACTGACAAAATAATCTAGCCTTGCAATTTATCTCCAAATCACTCTGTTCTCTACATCTGACTCCTTACAAACCAACCACCTGCATGTCTTCCCTCACCACCTACATCTACAATCCTCCTCCTTGGCCTTCTTCTTTTTCTCCTGTCTGGCAGCTCCATCCTTAGCATTCTTCCACCCCTTGACTTTACCACATGTCTCTGCTCTGGACATAACCAATGATCTCAATTACACCTTTCTCAACCTTGACTCCCAAAGCATCCTCCAATAAACTAATTTCTAGTCCTGTCCATCCTTATCCTCTATAACAAATCACTCCTGCTATCACTCTTCTCCACCCACTCCACCCTGCCTGCACTCTTTTCTTCACTTCTCTAACACACTCTCCATTACTTTGCACTGTTGACCCCAGGTACCTGAACTCCTCCACCTTCTCCACCTCTTCTCCCTGCAACCGCACCACTCCACTGCCCTCCCTCCCTTTACATGCATGTACTCTGTCTTACTCCTACTGACTCTCATAATAAGTATACTTAAGTATATCTATGGGGGTTTTTTTTCTCTCTCACTCTGCCTAACAAAACATGCTGCTGAGGTATCAGTGATCATGGACGTGCTTGATCCATTCTTATGCTCTTCTTCTTCTTGGAGTTCTCATTAATTGGATAGCACTTGTTGCTGTGGAATACAACTATAAAGATAAACTATAAAGATACTTGAGATTAATAAAGATCATTCCACTTAGGAACCCTGAAGATGATTTGTAATGCAATTAATATGAGCAGTTTTATTATGATGGGTTAGATCTAAAATTGCAACAAACAATTTTGCATGCAACTCTCAATCATTAATCTACTGGACACCTCAACAAAATAAAACCTAAAATGAACTTCTTGGTTACACAGTTGAGCTCATACTGCACAATTAGAGATCGGATTCATTTATAGTGGCAGGGTTTAGTGTCATCAAGATGTGGATAGGTTAATTTTGAGCCTGGTTCCTGTCCAGGTTTTTTCCTCATACCATCTGTTAGTTTTTCCTCATCAGTGTTGCCTCTGACTCACTCACTCATTAGAGAAAATTCCCATTTAATGCTCATTTAAAATGTAAATTTTCATTATATTTATAAATCTTTCTTAAAATATTGTGTTGCTTTCTCTCTGCAATTTGTTTAGGTTCACCTATTCCTCTGTACTGTTTATGATCACCAGGTCTGCTCTCACTCCAGCTCTTCTTTTTTGTAGAGATATAGTAAATATGGAGCTGAATTATCTCCATCCTGGTGTGTTAATGTCTTTCTCTGTACAGAGCACAAATTAAAACAAACTTTCTAATAACAGCACTCTGTCATAACTTGGTTAATAGCTATGCACCTTTTTCCCACTAAAAGATGTGCATAAAGGTTATCCTGTCATCACTGCTAAAAAATATACTGCCTTATATTAATATGCTCTGGCATGGTTCCACCAAAGAATTGGCCTTCTGGGACATGCTTGAGAGATCATGCGAAACACAGAACTTGTGTTTCCAAGATGGCGGCATGGCAGTAGATCACAGCGGCCTCTCCGGATACAAAAATGGTGCTTTTACCAATACATGGACACCAGAGACAGCTGTTCATGTGTACGACCACCAGGCGCTGTTACGGTACAGGAATCATGCATAATCTGCATGATGAAGTAATCAAGAACCTTAGCGACTACGGCTTGCTGCGACCTCGGCCACAAAGACCAGGCCCCCAGCCCTCGGTGTCACCTGATGCCGGTGGCTGGGAGAGGGGACGTCGGAAGCAGTGCTCGAGGAAACGGAAGCATGGCAAGCAGGTCGGTGTCTGTGCTAGGCTAAATGCTAACCCTCTCCTGTCCATTCTTTCAAACATCTGCTCCCTGGACAATAAACTGGACTATATCCGAGTCCAGCGGACCACGTGGCGAGAGTTCAGAGACTGCTGTGTCTTTGTTTTCACGGAGAGACATGGCTCAGCGACAGAGTTCCAGAAGCCGCCATCCAGCTAGACGGGCTAGACGCGTTTCGTGCCGCAGCTCTGTGCGGTAAGACTCACGGTGGTGTCGTGTGTGTTTATATCAACACGGAATGGTGCAAGAACTCTGTGCTTGTCTCACACTACTGTACATCGCTAGAGGAGTTTGTGACCGTTAGATGCAGAACATTATATTTACCACGGGAATTCACCACTGCTTTCATTGTCGGAGTGTACATTCCTCCCAGTGCTAATGCTAATGAGGCACTGTGTCTATGGCGTTATTAGCGACCTGCAGAATGCTCACCCTGACGGATTGTTTATTATCGCCGGAGATTTCAACCAGGCAAATCTCAGGACTGTGCTTCTTAAACTCCATCAGCATGTGGACTTTGCAATGAGAGGATCGAACATGCTATATCTTGTTTAAACGTCAAGTCAAGTTTATTTCTATAGCGCTTTTTACAACAGACATTGTCTCAAAGCAGCTTTACAGAAATCAACAGTCAAGGTGAATGGTGTGCATTTATTCCTGATGAGTAGCCGTGGTGACTGTGGCAAGGAAAAACTCCCTTAGATGTTGAAAGATTTATGATCAAACTCTTGATGTCACCCAAATGAGGATGGGTTCCCCTTTTGAGTCTGGTTCCTCTCAAGGTTCCTCATTACATCTAAGGGACTTTTTCCTTGCCACAGTTGCCACGGCTTGCTCATCATGGATAAACACACACCGTTCACCTTGACTGTTGATTTCTGTAAAGCTGCTTTGAGACAATGTCTGTTGTGAAAAGCGCTATAAAAATAAACTTGACTTGACTTGACTTGACTAGATGTTATGAGAAAGAAACCTAAACTAGTAGCTACTGAGCAACTCATAAAATAGCTCAACATTTAAGATAACCAGAGCCTTTAAACACTCAAGGAGGTCCAATGTCAAAAACTCCACATGAAGTGGGATCCAATTGGCACTGGTACATCTCTAGATGGTTCAGGATGTTTGGAGGCATATACTTCTTTAAAGGTGACCTAGCTCCGAAAATGATTCTCTATATGACAAATCTTGAGGGGAGACAAGTGGAGAGAGATGGAGAAATTGCATTTACATGCCTACTTTGGCATTCTCATCTTCACTGGTACCTAGTGCAGTGCAGTGCAAATAGGTCAAGGGGGGGTCCTTTCAAAGTCTGTGGAATGCTGAGACAAGAAGAGCCATTTTTAATGCCACATTGTCGGAGTTGATGACCAGGTATCAAGACATGTTAGGCGGTGAGGGAAAAAGTTCAAAAGTTTAGGGCAGCAATCCCCACTGTGTGGACCAGTAAGTGGGATGACTTCCCCGTCTTTACAACCCTGGGCCCAAAGTAACTGTGGATGAATGAATTGTAAGTTTAAGAGAAAATTGCCATTTCATGCAGTATATGCCCTCAAAACCAGAAATGTGTGGCATCAAAATCTGGGCTGCCTGCAATGCCATTTCATCTTATGAATAGAACATGCACATTTTTACAGTGAAGCCAATAGGAGCTGCTGAAAGAAACCAGGTGCTACAGTAGATATGCTCCTAGAAACCTCTTTTGGAGTTCCTCTCCTTTCCTCTGTAACTTGTCACTCTCATTAGCCACATTGTTGTAACTGGTCTCTAACTGGTCTCTGGTTATAATTAGGATGGTACAATTTGATCCACAGTATTGCAATGGCAGCCAGCAAGAGAACGACCAGCATCAGTAGACATTACATTTACATTTGCTACATTTAGCAGACACCCTTGTCCAGAGCGACATACAAAAATAGACACATCACAGCCAGCATGTAACATCTGTATCTTACAAGACTGGATTCTAAAGCAAGAAAGGAATAAATACTGTACAAAGTGTCTACATTGGATTAATGTAATAATAGTTTGTGTTAATGAGTCAGTTGACTTTGTCTACCACAGTAGGTCAGGTCAGGAAATGGTGCAAGTGGGTGAGATTGTGTGTGTGTGTGTGTGTGTGTGTGTGTGTGTGTGTGTGTGTGTGTGTGTGTGTGTGTGTGTGTGTTGGAGTGGTTTTCTTGATTTTGAGATTTCATAAATGAAGATTTAAATCATAAATCATTTCACTCATTGCTAATATTATTTCCTGTAATGGCCAGGAAGTAGAAGAAGCGTAAAATTGTATTTTATTTTATTTTGTTTATTTAATTTTTTTTAACAGCGGGTCTCTACTGTCCCCTCCTTAGCTTTTAATTCTGAGAAACTGTGTGTGGTTTTAACACATTTTTTTCTTATCTCTTCTTCTCTTCTACCAGGAAGCTGACATTTCTATTCTTATGTAGATGTGAAAACTGGCTGGCAAAGATAATAAACAAGAAGTAGTTTGATTTGTGATTCCACAAAAAAATGTCATTTAAGAAAAAAAAAAAAACCTGAAAAACAAAAACGCAGACAGATCTGCATAATGTGTGATACATACATGTATATACACAATAGATATATGTATAATTAACCACAAAATCAAATTTAATGTAATTCAGATTGATAAATAATGCATGATTAACATAAATCATGCATTTTCATTAAAAAATCATGACAAAACATTAAATATAGGAATAAATCAGTCTATTGCAAAATAAAGGCAATTTAATATAACCAGTCAATGGTCATGTATTTGGTAGAGAAACAGAGAAAAGCTGTAAAAGCTGACACTGCAAAAGAATCAAGACAAAGCTGCAGTGTGTAGTAACCGTATTTGTATGTTATATAAACTTCTTTGTACAATCATTAATTGACCTGACATCCAGTGACATTAACTCACATTATATACTTTTACCAGGCCAACCGTTACACATTTTCCATATGAGTATTTATTCAATTAAACAGTGTAAATGTGGCATGTTTTAAACTCTAATACTCTGATACAACTTCTTCAATAAATGTTAATTGAATATCTCCTTACAGACAATTTATGAGTTTATTTGAGCATCCACCTTGCAATTCTTTTAATATATCAGAAATCATCATTTATTATTCAACTCCCATGTTGCACTGGGAACTCCTTTAGCAGCAATAGTACCATCCAGGGAAATGTTCTAGGCTTACGTTTGGGTTTGAGCTTTTCAAAGGTTCTGGCCAATTTTCATTGATTGCAGAGACTCTTTTAGGTTAAAACCTTCTGCATAAATATTCCCTGTACAGTAGCTGTGATCTTAAAGATGAAAACATTTACTGTACTTATGTGGTGGTCACTTTTCCACTTAAACTATGGATATACGCATTTTATAGCATTTCAGGTATCTCAATCATTTTATTCCAAGTACAATGACATTGTGGGCCAAATTCTTTCTGATGGTGGGAGACAATAACCATTTATGTAATTGGGATTTTGATCATTTAATGAACACAGTATCTCATGTTTCTAAGTGCAAAGAATATTTTTTTCATTGTAATGAAGTTAATTTAAGAAAACAGTGTTTCAGTTGTATAACTAGTTATGGTTTAATAGTATGCAGAACCATCTTCATCTTAATTGTGGACATTTAAGGCAAATTAGTGATTGTTATATGGTGGAATTTTTATATTATTATTGTGGAAATTAATAAAGTTTTTTGTACAAGGATTAGATTCTCCATCATGTAAAAATGTAGATCAAGTCTCAAATTATATCAGAAAGTCAATAAAACAAAAGCTAAACCTTTTACTTGACAGTCTCAGGGTTTTTCTATTTTCTCTCCATCAAAATATACTGTATGATGAAAATAATCCAAAATAAATGTTTTTTTATTTTCCACAATTTAGCTATTAATGTTCTTCTCACAGATCCAAATATTTTGGGAACTACAGGAAACATCAACCCAGTTTGGCACAGGTTCAGACCGATAGCCAGATACAGCACAGTCCTCATTACCTTTGTTGTTGGGTTCTCCTCTACTCCAGAACCTAAAGAAGAAGAGAGCCAGTGAACAAGCAAACAAAACAGTAAACAGCCTACCTAATAAACAGCCTAGATCAGGGGTGGCCAACCAGTCAGAGACCGAGAGACACATTTTTTACTGTGTTACCGCAAAGAGCCACATCATACACATGGGCACACATGAACATCACCCATTCCTTCCTCTTACACACACACACACACACACACACACACACACACACACACACACACACACACACACACACACACACACACACCTCCGCTCAGCCAGATTTATTGTAAATGTCACACACCAACATAATGACAGAAATGGACTCCTACAGTTCTAAGACCACAGGACAGTCATTTTCAACAATGAACATTGTGTGCACTGTCTCACACACACACACACAAACTCTGTTCAACCAAGTCCACAAACAAAAATATAATAATTTACAATAGCATTTTTCTTTTACTATGCATGTTACTAAGTGGGACTTTTGTGCAGGGCATTCTCTGCCTTAAACAATCTCCTTCAAATCTGCCTCGTATTCCGTTGTTGCCACTCGAAGCAATTCTTTCACGTGTGTCAGTCAGAACAGATCGATGCTTTGATTTCACGTGTTTCAGGGTAGAAAACACAGACTTTGTGTGTGTTTTTTTTTTTTTATATGCGTGTTCTCTTCGCTTGAGTGTAATACGGTATTTTCGTCAAATGCGCATGTGCGTGAGATGAATATACCGCAGGGGCAATTCATTTTTACAAGGGGCCACATGAGAAACCTGAATTGTGTCAGAGGGCCACACCAACGATAATATTTCAAGGATGCACCGAAATGAAAATTCAATTCAAAAGGCAATGAAATCCATAATTATTTGTTTAATGCCTTTTGCCTTGGCACCATCACTGGAAAACTTTCCTGCCTTTTCAAACACGTCCTCTACAGACGGAGTGCGCATGCTCAGATCGACTTTACTTTTCTGCGCCGCGTTCTTCTCATATTTAGAAGGCAATCGGGATGTTTGGATTTCAGGTGATAAATTAAACCCGACTTGGAGAAACTCTTTGCAGATACACCCCCTCTTGAAATTTCAGCATTGCATGTTTTGCACATCGCTCTCCGCACACCGCAGACATGTTGCTCTTATCCAGATAACCGTGTGCTGCTGCGCTTTTTTATTGCGTCATTACAATTGTGTTTCTGCAGTGTTGTTTCGGTGATTTAGGTATTTCCGAAAATTCTCGGTGCATCCCTGTAATTTACGATTGGCCTCATGCCAAGGTCTGATATACCGCAAAGTTTCCCAGTAGGGGCGCCGCTCATTTAGGTCTTAAAAATACCGTATTGAACTTAAGCAAAGCGAACACGCACATTAAAAATGAACACACACAAACTTCGAAAGGAACATAAGAGCCGCATGAAACCAGCCAAAGAGTCGTATGCGGCTCGCGGATTGGCCACCCCTGGCCTAGATCACTATTTAAATGTAATGTCATTAAAGTCAATGGAAACATTAACTCAAAGTGAACTTCTCGAACCTTATTTAGAAACCTTATTTATATAATTATGTGTATTAATCCCTGATCATAAAGACTGTGGTGACTGTGACAAGGAAAAACTGCATTAGATGATATGGGGAGGAAACCTTGACTTGACCAGACCAGACTTAAAAATGGAAGCCATCCTCATTTGGGTGATTATCAAGAGTGTGATTATACATTTTAAAAACAATATAAAACACAGGAGAGTGAGAATGTTTGTTAAGCGAACAACAGACTTACACAATACATTTGAACTGTGAACTGATTGTGAAGCAGATATCAATTTCACAGGGTCATTCTAATATAGTGATCCCTTACCCACTGGTCACTGATGTACCATCCACCCATTTCCAGACTCCCTCAATCTTTTGGTCATTTGCACCAATCCAAGCACCTTGACCACCTCTCCACACCTCAACAAAGTCCTGGTGAAGAAAGTACAACTGGTTAGACATTGTTTTTTATGTTTTACATTACCATATACATTATACAACATTAATATAACAATATACAGGTCAAAAACGTGAACTGTCTTTCTTTATTAAAATAATGAGAACAATAATACCACAGCTCAAATCTTAATTGTCAAAACTGATTGGTCAGAACATGAATAATAAGTATATATTTATGCTGCCATTCTATTATATTGTTTCTATAGTAACAACTTGTATAAATAAATTGTACAGCAGATGCTCCACATAATCCAACACCAATAATAAACATAAACATTGTGTTTAATAAGTAAATAAAGGTGATAAAAAGAGGAAGTGCAAATTAAACAGAATTAACACATTATTAAGACATCGGACTTTATCAGAAATTACTGCTATAATAATAACTATAGTATGAGATTAAAACAGTTGTGCAAATGTTTTTTTGTCAGCATTGGAATGTAATATTGATTATTAAATTATTACACTTCAGTCATCATAGTATTATATCATAGTTGTAAGTAATTATTGAGGAACTGTTCCTGTAATATTGATTGTATTCTGATAAGTTAGAATATACATAGACATCAGTGGTGGGTTGCGTATTTCACACCTAGGCCTTCAGTGGTGTTCTAACTGAATCATTCCACCCTGAACTGACTGAATCAAGCCCTGACCTTTCAATCAAAAGATGTGAGAATGCAGACATGTTTAGATGCCGTCGAGAGGGCCTGGGAGAGGTCGCAATCCAATTGATTACAGAAACAGTTTGAAGAAACAATTTAATATCAATATGATCAAGTAATATGAATATGATCCCTGCAGTGTTCACAGTGTCGGCTTTACAGCAATTTCCTTTGATCTCAGCAGCATGTCACCTGAAATCTTATTGGATAGTAACATAAACTGAAAATTCAACCTATGTGTGTGTTAGAAGAAGGAAAAATAGGCAAGCATAAAGATTTGCGCAAGTTTAGCAAAGGCCAAATTGTGATGGCTAGACGACTGGGTCAGAGCATCTCCAAAACTGCAGCCAAGGTGGGGTGTTCCCAGTCTGCAGTGGTCAGTAGCTATCAAAAGTGCTCCAAGGAAGGAACTCGTCAATGCACGTGGGGCACGAAGGCTGGCCCGTGTGGTCTGATCCAGCAGACGAGCTCCTGTAGCTCAATGTGATGTTTGGGCAATGTTTTGCTGTGAAACATTGGGTCTGGCCATCCATGAGGTTGTTACTACCACCTACCACCTACCTAAGCACTTTTTCAGACCATGTGCACCTTTTGATAAAAATGTTACTCCCTGATGGCTGTGGCCTCTTTCAGTAGAATAATGTGCCCTGCCACGAAGCAAAAATGGTTCAGGAATCATTTAAGGATCCCAATTTTCTCATTTTGAGGTGTTGACTTGGCCTTCAAATTCCCCAAATCTCAATCCAATCAAGCATCTGTGGGATGTGCTGGACAACCAAGTCCATCAATCAGTTGAGGCCCCACCTCACAACTTGTGAATAATTTAATGTATTTTCAACCATTTTGTCCTTTTTTACCTGTTCTTCTCGGCTGTTTATAATCACCAGGTCTGCTCCTCTTCTCTTGCAGTCCTTTCTGCTCTCACTCCAGGTCTCTTTCTCAGTAGAGATGTAGTAAATACTGTAGTTAAAGTATCCCCATCCTGGTGTGTTAATGTCTTCCTCTGTACAGAACACAGATTAAACCACAAACAAACAATCAAGTCCATCAATTCATTCATTAAGTAAGCTTTTTTTGTTTTGTTTGTCATTTGATCAATAATTTGTTAAATAAGATTTTACAAATATCATATTTACCATATATTACAGTTCAGGAATTATACAGCACTGAAATTAAATACAAACTTGTAAAACTATAATAATCCTAACAGGCACTATATATGCACAAGTAGTGTTTCAACTCACCACAAATCTGCTTTATCCCGTTGAAGATACCAAACATTCACTTACTCATTTGAGAAAGCTTCTTCTGAAGTTCATCTCTCTTCATCTGAAACTGGTCTCTCTCTTCAGCCACTTTTTTGTAACTGGCCTCTAACTGGTCTCTCTCGAAAGTCAGGTTGTTGTAACTTGTCTGTAACTGGTTTCTTTCTTTAGTCAGGTTGTTGAATTTGATCCAAGGTATTGCGATGACAGCCAGTAAGATAACAATCAGAATCAGCAGAAAAACCACAGCTAGTGTGTAACATCTGAATCTTGCAGTGCGGGGTTCTAAAGCTAGCAGTGAATAAAATCCAATTATCTACATGGAATACTGCAATTACAATTTAGGATGTTGAAGTTTAATGTAGTGGTGTTGCTATGTGTGTGAGCGTACCTGAAGTCATAGTTCCTTTATTGTTTTTGTTCACTTGAGTTTCTCTGCCTTCATTCATGTAGATACCTTCATATGGATTCTCATTGTCCTTTACAATGGGTGAAGTTCTAACTACTGGAAATCTTGAGTTTGCACAAGCTGATTCAGCCATCTTTAATGTTCCTTTAAAATGCTGGAAATAAACAAAGAGCCATAAAATGTATTGGGGATGCAAATCTCTGTCCAGCATGCACTTCAGATGCATGTTTCTATAGATTTTATTTCAGTGACTTTGCTCACACTGAATTGCATACAGTACATTTACTGTAATGGAATATAACCACCCAAACCCTATTTTTGAAGATAATACATCTTAGTTTATTAATAATTAATGACCAGTTATGTAGACACCGCAAAAATATTAAACAGGATTTAATCACAGGAGCGTGTTTGTACTATTGCATTAGGATTCTGTCAGTAGAATTTTTCATCTCACTGCAAAAAAGTTTTTTATTCTGACTGCAAGTTGTATCCTGAATATAACTACTTTATATAAATATTATATAAAAAAAAATATATAAAAAATCTTGAACCTTGAATCTGATCTTGAAAATTCCCCATGACTGCACTTACTGTGTTTCACCACCAGATGCTGCCAGTGGGCTCTGCTCAGTGTGCTTAAGAGGTGCTTGAGGTTTTCACTTGTGTCTCAATAGCCCCATGTATTTGAGTTCCCCCTTTTTTGTCAGCTCATCAGATCTTCCCCATTCATTTTCCTTATCCAAATGCTACATGGTCCCATGTGTGCTGTTCCTTCCTAGTTTGTCTACTCTCTTTCATTGATTGTAAGCCCTTTGTTTGAGAGATTTTTTTTGCTCATATTTTATATCTGTTATGTGGCTGTTATGATTGTGTTTTACATGTTTGTGTTTTGTTTGCTGCTTTGTTATTTGTTATGTCCTTTATTCCCATGCACCCTGCTATGTTATGTCGTGGACTTGATTTCCTGTATCATGAGTTTATGTGTACCAAGTCCCCCCCCCTTGTAAGTCTTAGTGCTTGAGTTGGATCTTTGCTGTTCCCTTTGGAGAAAGACTAAATGCACTGCTCAGAAAAAAATAAATAAAGGAACACTTTCAAAACTTTTTGCTTAAGACCTGAGACTTTGCATGTACCGGCCCATCAGAGAGGCAAAGCATGCACATGCCCTAAAAATCAAAGATAAAAAATGTGGAAGCCTAGTCCATTTTGCTGAACTTTCTTTATAGCAACTCAAAATGATTCTCAGTAGTTTGTATGACCCCCACGTGCTTGAATGCATGTATGACGTCGGGGCATGCTCCTAATAATAAAACTACAGAGAATGTCCTGGGGTATCTTCTTCCAGATCTGGACCTGGCCTGAGGCATCAGATGGACCCGAAACAATGTTCCAGAGGTGTTTTATTGGATTTAGCTTTGGCAAGCATGTGGGCCAGTCATAGGTAACAAATTCTTCATCCTCCAGAAACTGCCTGTCCAGAAACTGCCTACAGTCCTGTCCAGCTCTCCTAGTGTAACTGCCTGTCTCCTGAAATCTCCTCTATGCTCTTGAGACTGTCCTTGGACACACAGCAAACCTTCCGGCACATATTGATGTGCTATCCTGGAAGAGTTTGACTGCCTGTGCAATGTCTGTAGGGTCCAGGTATCACCTCATGCTACCAGTAGTGACACTGAGCTGATTTGGTGATTTGGCTAGGATCAAACTGATTAACAACCCCCTCTGCTGCTTAACTGACCAGATCAATATGCTAGACGTTTAAATGACTTGATGCTGTAGTCTGATCAAAAAGTTTTCCTTGAGAAATTTCCCCACTGTAGGACGAATAAAGGTATATTTTATTTGATCTTAATTTTTCTTTTAATAGTGGTATTATATGAAGTAAATCTTTCTCTGCTTTTTACCTTCGGAGCCTTTGAGGACTATATTTAGCTGTTTCCGTTTTTGTTACCTTTTGGACCTTAGTTTTTGGAATTATATTTTTGGTATTTAAAATGAGCTGTTTTCTCTTTTTTTCCGGTTTTTGGGACTTACCAGAGTAAAGAAAGGACTATGGATTTATCTGCATGCCCAACTAGAGTAGCTAGACCAGCTAAAGCATCTCTCATGAGCAAATCGTTTACTTGTTCAGTTGTAAGCCACTCTGGATAGGGGTGTCTGCCAAATGCTGTAATTTTGAATATTGCTTGTATTTAAAACTACTAGTGATTTATTCCGATTATTGCCAAAATCAGACCATGTGGGGACTAGGTTTGTGTTATAAACAGCTTTAAATAAAAAAAAAAAAAAATGTAAATGGACATTTAAAAGTAAAGAGCAAAAAGAAAACAAAAGGCACCGTACAATAACTGCTTTTAAGTTTAAGTGCTTTAAAATAAAATATTGAATGATATACTGATTGTATATAAATTAAAGTATCATATTTTTGCACACCTACACTAGTATATACAGTATAGTACACCTCAGTCTTCCATATTTTCTATTAAAAATACCTCATGCTAATATATCATATGTAAATATTCATATAATTAATTTAATACTTCTGCAAACACAGAAATAATTATAAATAATTATAACGTTTGTACATTTTTATCTTATTTCCTGTTTATTATTTAATATTTGCTGTAGTTTTCTTTAGCTTCATTTAAGAACTTTATTGTCACGCCACTGACATCTGTACATATGACAAATAAAACTTCAAATTTAATTTATTTATTAATTGTGAGATAAAGGACAAGTGGGAATAATGACTATAAAAAAAAATACTTCTCATTTCCTTGAATCAAATCGATTGCAAGTTAATGTATTGTTGTCTTTGAAAAAAATGTGATCTGAAGGCTGTGCAAACAGACAGTAACCTTTAAAAACACTATTAAACAGAATATCGGCACCACAACTGCAGTCCGTCATTTGAACAAACCTTCATTTTTTTGTAACGTTTAATAATTAAAATACTTTTTTGAGGGATTAATTTACATATTTCCTAATGTATCTCTATATATATTTCACACAAGGTGTTTGGAGCATGAAAACTGCCCATAGAGATAAAAACCTATTAAAACCTACTAAGAAAGGCTGCTTTCTTTTTTTCTCTCGCTTTTGTTAGTACCTGTATCTTTATTATAACGATCACTTGATCTTTTATAATCTCTCCCACTAAAGAAACATAAACTTATGGATGTTTAACATCTTGCAGTGTGGAAATGATGTCTCAATTTTGCCTTATGTTGATTTGGATAGTGGCTCTTAAAGGGCAAAACATACAATAAATAATTTAATGTTTCACATGAGACATTTTCCTCAG
Source organism: Silurus aristotelis (assembly GCF_946808225.1). Classification (NCBI taxonomy): domain Eukaryota; kingdom Metazoa; phylum Chordata; class Actinopteri; order Siluriformes; family Siluridae; genus Silurus; species Silurus aristotelis. The sequence goes on from NC_139576.1 coordinate 2,773,530, forward strand.
AACGTTCTTACTACCAGGTAGCAACTCGCCCACAGCCTGGTACAGGGTTGCAACCCGGCTCTTGGGGTCCTCTAAACAGTAAACTGTAAGCAAAGTGGTCAATACTCATGCTTGCAGAAAATTCATGAAGTTTAGTTGAGGTCTTTTGCTCCAAAGGAGTTTTGACCTCCTCGAGAAGAGCACCCTTCTGAGAATGTGCTGAGTGTGTGACTAATAGTACTCACGTGGATGCAGTTTTTTCTTTTCTTGTCATGAATCATATACTTTTACCAGTATTGATGAATTGATCATCCAAAACCTCAATCCTTGTCAGAAATATCATTTAGTGATGAAGAACCTTCTCCTCCTCCTTCTTCTTCTTCTTCTTTTTCTTTGAAGGTGAAAATGGGAGTTTAATATATAGTGGGAGTTTGACCTGCTTCAAGCTGTATAATGTTGCACACAAGAGACTCTCAGTCCATATATATATATCAGGTGTCTGATTATTTTCCATTTCCTTGAGTCAAATTTAAAAAAATGTGATCTGAAGGTTGTGCAAACAGACATTAATATTTAACTATACTAGTCAAACGGAGATAAGGACCACAACTCTGTTCCATCATCAGAACAATCAATGCAGGGTGCATGATGCATGAGAACAAAAGTCATTTCAAGGGCTTTGTTGACTCATTAGCTACTGTATCTCCACACATTACACACAAGCATCTGAACTGCTTGTAGAGACGGAAACATATTATAGATATGAGTCAGGCTTATATCAGCTGCTTTCTATTTTCCCTTTTTCTCTCTCTCTTCCCCCTGCACTACAGACACTTTAACCAGATGCCTGTTTAACACTTGCGCTAATAATTAGCTTTTAGTTTGATGGCAGAAAGAAAGAAAGAAAGAAAGAAAGAAAGAAAGAAAGAAAGAAAGAAAGAAAGAAAGAAAGAAAGAAAGAAAGAAAGAAAGAAAGAAAGAAAGTTAGTTATGTATGGGGATAAAAATGTTCTTCTGTAGTCCTCAGAGGATTTTGAGTTGAGTATAGAGGCTCGGTCATATTTCATTCTTAAATACATGAATGAATCTCCATTTATGAACATGTTTTAAGCAAGTATGGAATATAATCATAATGTGTTCTCTTTTCTATTCCTGAGACATCATTAGATAGAATGGAAAATATCGAAATGACCCTGAATTACCAGCAGAATTTCTTAGAATTCAGATTATCTGGTTAAATCTCTCTCTCTTTTTTTTTTTTTTAAGGAGCAGTTGATATCTGTGTCAAATATTTGAAGAACAATCTTGGGCAATGAAATCATTTGTTTTTAGAAATTCTTTATTTTATGTAATTTATTTAAAATGTTAGTTGTCAAAGAAGTTTTCTCCAATTATTTATTTAAGGAATACAGAGCCTATGAAAAATTTGGAAACACCTCGTGTTTTAGACACACGTCTTAATGTCTAAATGTCCCTTTGGTTTCTATGCAACAAACTTAATAATGTACAAACAAGTCTATAAATGTACAGATGTTTCACTTTATTTTTATTAAAAAAAAAATCCTCACGCACTCTCTGCATCTGGACAGTTCATTTCTTTGAATGTTCAGCAGAAATACTTTGACGTGTCTCTTGTAAAACTTGCCAGATGTGTTGTTCGTTACTAGTTGGAGATTCCTTTACAATTCACTTCATCCCAGAGCAGTTCAATAGGATTTAGGTGTGGTGACATGCAGGTCGTTCCATGATAGATATCACTCCAGACGACTGTTTGTTCTCTAAATAACTCTTACAGAGCTCAGACATACGCTTCATCCCAAAGAGCCACAGTTCAGATGGAATTACATGGTGATGAAGTATGGAGTAGTAGCCTTTTTGGTTCAGTATTTTTTCACCTGAAATAAGTCATAAATCCTCCCTGCTCCAAAACAACCCCAAACCATTGAGCTCGACCTCCATGTATGACTGTGGGGGTGAGGGCAGTCAGCTAACATCTTCTTTTCTGTTTTTCATCTTATACAAGTTCTTCTGAGACAAAAAAACAAATCCATTTTGAATCATCAGTCCACAGAACTTTCCTCCACTCATTCACTGTCTAATTCCTGTGGTATTTTTTATTTTTTTTATCATTTAACTAGTTTGTTGCATATAAACAATAAATGTAGCTGCAGTGATCTGCTTCAAGTGTTCGTTGATATTAAGATCTGGACTCACTGATGGCCACAGAAAAACAATCCAGTGCTTTGAATAATTCCATTTCTTGAAGTCAACGTAGTGTTAAATGGAGACCCAGTTTTTAAGAGTAAACTGCTCGGAAATTCCTTGATAGACTTCAGAATATTTTCTTTAAGGTTCTTTTTCCATAAAAAACAGAATGTACCCCAGCAAACAAACATCTGTTTTGGCCCTTAAATGTCCACATAAGATTTTCCCAGATGCATGTCAGATTTCTCAAACTCCTGTTGGTCTATTTTATGTCTCTTACCATTCTCCTACCATAAAAGCATTCCCAAGTTTTCTCTTTTATCCACATTTATCCTGAAAAAAAACATCATGGAATTTGTATTAGGATTTAATAGTTCCTGTAATGATGTTACCCTGTGGCTCATAACTGGTAACTCGTTGCCTTTATCAGTTTGCTGATCAATCCGATACAGCAACGAGAACCGGAAAAACACACTTTGGAAGCTTGTAGATCACATGCTGATATCTACTGGACACCATTTGGACATCATAGAGAAACCAGTGAGTTTTTACACCGGGGTCTTTGGTTTTCTTAGAACCATTTGATGATATTGTATTTTCTCACAGTATTAAAATGTGAGGCTGTAATTCTGAACCCTGCCTCTAGGTGTCAGTAAATGCACACATACTTCTACATGACAATGGCAGGAAGTAGACTTCCTGTTTTTTCGGTTTGTCCATGTGTGCAGAGTGTGTGTGTGTGTGTGTGTGTGTGTGTGTGTGTGTGTGTGTGTGTGTGTGTGTTGGAGATAAGTGAATGTGAGAACACACACACACACACACACACAATCACACTAACATTATTACACAGGAGTTAATAGCGTTAGAGGATTTTACTGCTAAAGGAGCAGATCAGGTCAGAGTTTATTTATTACAATACATTATTTAACATTACAACAAATCACACACAGACAGACAGCTATGTAACACATGTAGCTCTGTAACAATACTATAATGTAACACACACACTGTTAGATTTTTATCATGCCCAAACGAAACTTGGATTTTCCATACGATCTGTAATGCTCCGTAGTGCCTTTCTGATATCAGGGAAGAAGAAATACACAGCACACAGAATGTGGCAAAATGTTCCTGCAGGTGGCAGACACGTATTTATACACACAGGATGATACAGTCCACGCACACACACACGAACACGCACACACAAAAGGCTGTCCTAAAGTTTTTTCCTGTTTAGACAAGAGGACATACCAGCCCGAGATGTGTGAGCTCAGATAAGACACTCTGTTTACCTTAGAATAACATCGTAAATATCCTATAGACACTGAACGGACAAAGGAACGTGTGTGAGATAGTGTGAAAACAGTTTTAACACTAACACTGGCCACTTTAAATCATTTATGATTTAGCATCACACACCAAAACATAGGATGTTCATCCTGGGAACAGAATCGGTGACAAACTGCAAATGAAAAGATAAAGACAAACAAAAACATACAGATTCTATTTCATTCTTTCCCTACATGCATATAATCCTTCATCATCACCACTCAAATCGAGGCCTTTATGGCCTGTCTTCATCAAACATGGCAACATACATAGTACAATTCCAACAACATACAAGAATCTTTCCTAAAACAAAATAGTGTTCAACACTCGTAAACAAATCTTAATCTTTTCCAAAAAACTTTGTTCAGCAGTTGTTTCACGTTCTCCAAGACATCATGAGACCACTGTTTCTCATTGTTTGTTCAGTATGTCTATAATCAGTGATATAAGGTATACATAACAGTTTCTTCTCTGAATAATGTATTCAAAGAGAATAAAAAAATTTGGAGTCTAGTTACATCTATGCACATATAGTTATAGAATTTAGACCTAGAGCAGGTATCAGGGTACGCTAAACTAAACAGTCAAGTGAGTTTGATCTTCACCCCGGAGGTGGCCCCCTTTCTACTAAAAAGAAAAGATCTTTCCGTGGGCTCTCAACTGTTTCAGCCCTGAAAACTCACTTAGGTAGGCTTCTTAGGCCAACAGACCAATTAGTGCACAGAATAAGTGGGTGCTGTTTTGATCCTGCTTGCGTGTATCCACTGTGGCTGATAATCAGTCAGAACTCCAGTTCTGGTTACAGCTAGAACAGTTGTGGACCCAGATACTTCGGTTCACCGACCTTGATGGGCTTCAGACTTCTTATCAGGACCTGCTGATTAGGCACAAAAGGGTGTGTGGGCTTATCTGTGGGCAGAGGAAGAGTTAGTGAAACATCAGCACTGATAGAATTAAATTTCTCAACCAGGGCAGAAACGTAGTCGTCCACCATCACTTCCAGGTTACCTAAGAGAGAAATGCCAGTGCGTCTCCTGACCCATGGGGTCATAACCCAAGGTTAGAACATAAAACTTTCAAAGGATTAGTTTTGTTAGAGATAGGGTTATTTTATTTCTGTGAGTACTGCCGGGAGAACAACAGTCCAATTTTCTGCCTGTTTCAATGCAGGCTTTAGTAACACGCTTAATGGTTCTGTTTGTTCTCTCTACCACTCCAGCTGACTGTGGGTGATAGGGAATATTAAAATAACAATCAATTGCTAAACTTTTAGCCAAAAGTTGTCTTACCTTCGAAGCAAAAGGTGTGCCGTTATCACTTTCAATCACACTAGGTATACCAAACCTAGAGATGATCTCTTTTGTTAATATTTTGACAACCGTTTTAGCATTCTCTGTCGCACATGCAAATGCTTCTGGCCACTTACTGAATCTGTCAACTATAACCAACAGGTATCTCAAATTTCCTACAGGTGGCATATGTATAAAATCTATGGCCACTTTGGCAGGGAGTTGAACAGCTTTTAATAAGTCGCCTATGAGATTAAAATGTGCTATGGGCTTTCCATCAGCTGTTTTAAAGTCTCTTTGCTTCCATGTTTTAGCAAAATCATGCACAACACCATAAGCATACTTAGAATCAGTGTATAAAGTCACTACTTTACCTTCAGACAAGTGACATTATCTTGTAAGTGTGACCAATTCTGCAGCTTGTGCCGATGTGTATGGTAATGATTTAGCTTTAACTATTACATCAGGTAATCTTACAACCGCATATCCACATAAATACACACTAGAAGGTTTTGAACATGAACATCTACTTATAGACAATCCCACTCTTCCAGGGCCGTGTCTAAGGCAAGCATGTGCGCCATCAAAACCATCTCAGTCAATATCGTCTAGCAGATAACGCAGGGCTACTACAGCTGAATGCGGCTGATAAGAAGGCTTAATAGTTACGATTTCCGTTACCAAGAGTGTAGTTTCATAACCAGATCTACGTTGTGCTGTCATATGTTGTTTGTCGAGGTTGTATAAATTAGCTGTTACCTGATGTGAGGTGTACAGTATCAAAGGATGTGACAGCACTGTTTTCTCAGCATCCCGGACCATCAGAGCCGCAGCAGCCACTGCACGCAAGCACGAAGGCAACCCTTGTGCTATATTGTCTAAAGATCTGGAAAGATACGCAACAGGGCGATATCTGTCACCGTGTTCCTGGGCTAGGATCCCCGCAGCCGTACCACCATGTTCGTGCACATAGAGGTGAAAAGGCTTAGCATAACTCGGAAGACCCAGAGCTGGAGCAGACTGTATAGCCTTCTTGAGGGCAGCGAAACTGTCAGTCATTCCACAGAATGAGATGTGATGGAGGAGCTTTGTGATCAATAGCACTACGCAAACTTTATTATGCTGTGCGCAGTCAGGGATCCATGCTCGGCAGTAGTTCATCAGTCCCAAGAAGCTCTGCATCTGTTTCACAGTCAGAGGTCTTGAAAACCCAGTCACAAGCTGTACTCGGTCCTGTGACAAGGATGTCATCTGCGTATTGATGAATGCAGGTTGTTTCTGAAAGGTGTATATTAGCCAAAGTTCAGTGCACTACAGCGGAGAATACGGCTGGCGAGTCAACAAAGCCTTGAGGAAGACGTGTCCAGGTGAATTGACGTCTACTATAGGTAAAAGCGGAAAGCGGCTGCGTCTCTGAGGCCAAAGGGACACTGAAAAAAGCAGAACAAAGATCAATCACAGTAAAAAATCCGTGAGTCGCTGGTATAGAGTTAACAATGGTAGCTACATCGGGCACCAAAGGAGCTAACAGAATAACTCATTTATTAATCTCACGTAAATCTTGTGTTAGCCTTCAGCATTTTTTATCTTCCTTTAAGACGGGATTAATCGGTGTGTTACACGGTGAATGTGTCTCGATCGAAACACCTTGAGACAATAAATTGTCAATAACTTGAGCAATGCCAACATTCTTCTCTTTCGACAATGGATATTGTTTAACAAAAATCGGATGGTGTGTTTTCATGAGTGGATGATACGGTTTTACCTGGATGAAACCTGCCTCATCTTTGTGAGAGGCCCATAATTTAGGGTTAACTTCACCAAAATTTGGTTCATCAGGCACGACTTCTGTACTACCATGGAAGAAATCTTCCAGATGTGGCTGTGGCTCAGTTGAGAGCATGAGGACAGAAGGAAAAGACAGTGAGACATTGGTTTCAAAAAACAGAATTTACATTCGCATTTTGTGCATCATATCTCTTCCTAAAAGGTTTAAAGGCGAGTTTGGAATTATTGTAAAGCTATAATAAAAATTTGTACCAGTTGGTGTCACCACAGGCAAAAGGTGAGTTATAGGACATGAAATTGGAACCCCATCTATTCCCACGGAGCGAATACTTTTTCCTGAAATGGGACCAGAATATTCACCCCCAGCAATTGAAGAACATGTAGCGCCAGTATCAACAAGAAAACAATAGTCTTTATTGTCTATGCGCAACGTGATATTAGGCAGATATAAGTTGAAGGGTGATTACTGTAGGATAAAGTTATCATCGAAAAATCATGGAGTTCATCGCTCCGTAGGCTGCCCTATGCAGAGGTCCATTGATAAGGATATTGCTGCTGTGTGGGCCTCTGCACAACTGCATGCTGGTCTGCATTCTCTACTCGCTGAGTGGCTACGCCCCGTTTCTCATCTCCCATTCTCTTTCTACAAGTTCTAAACCAATGACCAAGCTTCCCACAATAATTGCACCTCCCCTTTTTCCTGAAACCTCCTCCTTGAGTTTTGTACTGTGGCTGGAATGCACCACTTCCTGTTGCATCAAAGAACATAGTGGGTTCAGACTTAACTGAACCAGAAGCGGACTGAAAACCTCCAGCAGCATCTAAATCTCTAATTCTAGCACAGAACTGATCTACCGACTTCTCGAGTAATCTGTCTGTCGTGATGCGAATCATTTGAGCCTGAGAAGCTTTCATGTTATTCAAACAAGTATTTATAAACAACACATTGTGTGTATCATCAGTTGGCAGTTTAGAATCATTCTCCCATGCTGCTTTAAAACGCACCACAAAGGCAGACGGCGTTTCTTTAAAACCCTGCCTAGTGTTAGCTGCATGTGAAATGTCACGCTTGGATGCTATTCTGTTATCCAGAAAATCCTTTAACTCATTATACGTTTGCAGTACATTGGCATCGTTTTCCCAAAAAATCTGGTGACGGTTCGCGGCCGTGCCCTCGCCTGTAATGGCATCATTACCTCGCGCAAGGGTCGGACATTTTTCTATGATCAACTCCTCTGTAACATCATCTCCCAATGTATGCAAAAGAATAGTTCTAAAATCAGGGCCCGTTAACTGTGCATACCGAGTGTGGCGTTTTAAGATCTGTAAATATTTTGTGGGGTTAGTCGGAATAGGAAGACTCCTACATATAGCATCAATATCACTAGCTTTCGCTGGTTTAACATGTACTTCATTTCGCTCTCGTACAAATGCAAAAGCGGGCTGTAAAGATGTATCTTTGTACCAGTACTTCTTCATATTTACCCATTTATCATAGGACTCACGCATATAAGTGTAGTCCCAATTCGGATCGCCCGATCCACCGTTCACCATACAACATGCATTTTCCATATCGCGGGTCTTGAATGACCCATGTCTAGGAAAATTATCTACCTGCGACATGCATTCACTCCATCCTGCCAAATGATCTAAATAAGGATTAGTCCAAAATCCAGCACAATTCCTATACACAAAAATCTTTGGGATTTTCTTCCGGCAGTAAGCGAGAAATGTTATGACCCATCTTCTTTACACAGAACAAAGAACAGACACACAACACTTAACACTCAGACAATACACACAACACATAATACACAGACAATACACACAACACATAATACACAGACAATACAGCTGCGCAGGCACCAGGGAGATCACAGTCTTCAAACAAAAAGGCAATCCAGTCTCTCCAATTGGACCACAAATTTTGTAAATTAGGAGAAAAAAAATAGACTTTAAAGCCAAAACAAGATTGAAGTCTTTTGAAAAATTTTAAGTCTTTTCAAAATGTCAGTTTTTCTTTAGTTCCTTTTCTCTTTTCTCTCACTTTTTTTTTTTTTTTTTTGTTTAAAACAATTAATTTTTCATTTATATCTAAAATTATCGTGGATTCTTTTGGATACTTCAGACAATATCAACTATATTAGACAGACCGTAAAAAAACGTCTTCTAATCTTGCATCTTACATCTAAGGTGAGGGGAAAAAAAAAAATTAATGATAATAATAATAATAATAAAATTGCGACGAAATCATCACACCAAAGAAAATTATCATTAATTAAACAATTAATGCATAACCAAGACACGAACACACATGCAGCCCTATTGGCTGGCAAACGGGACAATCCACGCAAACAAGGGAATACATTAAATTCTCCTTGATGCGTGATCTCCCTCTGGATATTTTCGGAAAGTATCTCGCTTCTGACACCAAAACTTTAGATTTTTATCATGCCCAAACGAAACTTGGAGAGATTTTCCATACGACCTGTGATGCTCCGTAGTGCCTTTCTGAATTCAGGGAAGGAGAAATACACAGCACACAGAGCAAAATGTTCCTCTTCAGTTTATTGCAGGTGGCAGACACGTATTTATACACACAGGATGATACAGTCCACGCACACACACACAAACACGCACACACAAAAGGCTGTCCTAAAGTTTTTTCCTGTTTAGACAAGAGGACATACCAGCCCGAGGTGTGTGAGCTCAGATAAGACACTCTGTTTACCTTACAGACTAACATCGTAAATATCCTATAGACACTGAACGGACAAAGGAATGTGTGTGAGATAGTGTGAAAACAGTTTTAACACTAACACACACACACACACACACACACACACACACACGATGATGATGATGACCGAATCTGTTTACAGATTCAAATTCTTCTGAATTACTGAACAGATCTGAGTGTCACGTGTCCCTTGAGTCAGCAGGGATTTTGAAATTCCACTAAAATCCTTAGAATTGACCGACTCCGTGGACTCCAGGATCTCACTCACTCACAAGTCCCTCAGATCTTACTGCTCCACTCAGCGCTCCACTATGAGCCCGACTTATACTGTACATAATTATTATAACAGAGAGGGAGGTTTATACATTTCACTTTTTTGCTCAGAAAAAATACACATTTCGCCTTAAATCCGTCCTTTAGGGCGACTGTGTCACTCACTACTAAATGAAGTATAAAGAGAAGGAACGAGACCACTTTATCTGAGGTTATTCAGAAGACTAACTATCCTGGTATAGTTTTTTTTTCCTCCAAACTCACTTTGAGTTGATGTGAAGTTCAATCAGCCAATCATCTTTCAGTATCTGGCTGAAACCCCAGTGTACACCTGATGGAACAGAAAATTCTGTAGGTGTTTGACATATGCTTAATAACAGGATCGAGCAATTACATAACGTAACTATACATTTAAAAAGTCTGAAAAATTAAACGTAATGGCAAAGTTCTTTGTTATAAATGGAATAAAATTCATGGCAGTGCTGTTATAGAATAATAACGACATGGTGTCACTGTCATTACACCGACTCGCATTTGATTATTTTTTACACAAAAGCACAGCATGGATTTTTTTCCTTTACATATTGGTAATTTTTGGAATGAACTTCCCCTAGATGTCCATACAGCGGAGTCCCTGATTATCTTTAAGCGACGACTGAAGACCTACCTCTTCCTGAAACACTTAAATTAGCACTTTCCAAGTTTGCTTTGTAAAATTCAAGAGTTATATTTATATTGAGTTTGTAATCTTCGCAGTGTAGATTTATTCATTACTAGAGATTTAAAGCACTTTTGTACGTCGCTCTGGATAAGGGCGTCTGCTAAATGCCACAAATGTAAATGTAATTTAAGGTTTATGATAGTTGGCCAAATTAGAATAATCAAAATCTTTTAAAATGAACAGAGAATCTATCTGATAAATCTGCCTCCAAATTAAATGCTGCATAATCAATCTTTTGACAATCAATTAATCTGAATGGTATTTTTTTTTGTTGTTTTTTGTTTTGCTAATTATAACTATATAAAACACTAGTCCAGGGTATTTCTGTATAAAAAATGCATAAGCCACATATTAATTTTGACAGTTTATAAAGCTTATAGTGCTGCTTGAGTTCATGAGGGATTTCTCCTTAAACAAATTCACTCATCCTGTTTCTTTGTGTAAACAAACAAAAAAAACAGCGTTTGAGTATGCAAGTTGAAGCAATTTGTGTAAATAAAATGTTTTATTGTTTTTTTAATGATGCTTGCAGATGGAAAGTTGACAACCATGCTTCAAAAAAAAATCAATATAAATTATAAAAACATTGTTTTGGCAATTAAAAAAAAAAAGAAATTCCCAGACATTGCGTTCAGTTGTGAAGATATAAACATCTAGAATATATAATTAATACAATTGTGTATAATAATTAAATTATATATACAAAATCATTCGCTGAAAACCACAACGGTGACTTTAAATATGATGCTCACGAGTCTCAACAGATCAGATCCAGTGCGACTTTCCCGAAGTTACAGTTTACACAATATCACTTCATTAAACTACACCATTTTCACACAATATGGATGAAAGCGTTTTTACTCACTGTGTGAAGTTTCTCTTTCATCCGTGACTTTGGACACACACTTTTTCCTGCTGCAGTTCACCCGATACTCTCCACCCTTTTCGCAAACAGCTGTGTTAGCGTCATACTATCATCTTGTTTTTGTGTGTGTAACATCAAATTTAATACTGTTTGGTGTGTTTGTTTGTTTAAACAGAAGAAGTCAAAGCCTCTAGAGGTGGAGGTTTGGAGCATGTGGAGGTGACCCTCAGCTCAGGATTAATCCAGACTCTTTATCTTGTGTTACACCAGCCAACTAATTAACTTTTTTTTTTATATTTATATACACAAACTTTGCTGTTTGCATCTATGTAATGTGTTCTGCTCTCAGCCAATCAAAACGCACTGTTTTATACTGACATTAATGATGACTGTTTTGTAATTTGACGTTTTCCCTTTTTTTTTTTTTTTTAAGAACTGCTGAAATAAAACGTTTTTAAACATGGACCGAGTATTCAGTCATGATTGTGTCCATTTAAGGCTCAAGAGGGTAAAAAAAAACGTAGTCATGTGGTATAAAAAATGATGTTTAAACTCATTATTTACTAAATAAAAAAAATGAGTAACGTATTTTTCAGACTATAAGCCGCTACTTTTTTCCGACGTTTTGAACCCCGCGGCTTAAACAACGACGCGGCTAATTTATGGATTTTTCCTGGCTTTTTCCCGGTTTCACAAACTTCAAGCCAAAAAACTGAACCCCATAACATTAGACCAATGAAATTGCCGAACGGAAACGAAAAAAAAAACACACTTCACCTGTGTTTTAAACTGCACGGCATCGGGAGAAAAACTTTCACCGGTGTTGATTTTTAAACGCACAACGATGCCAAAAGATAACCTCCTGAGAGAAATAGTTGTGAAAGGAAGGAGGAAGACGGTAAACAATGACTTTCTTGGTCGGCTACTGTTTAGATACAAGCCGTTGTAACGCGTTGAGTCTGGGTGAAGGGAGAGCTCGCTAACTCCAGTTACAACACAAATCATATAAGCACAGACAGGTTTCCAAAACTCGTGCTTTTTTATTTTTCTTGGCAACAGCATTACGGGTTAGTCAAAGAAACTTAGAAATGACCATCAGAAAATAATGAGCACATAATCCTCAGTCTCCACAGGCGCACACGCAGTAATACCGGGAGAATGCAGTGCAGGCAATTCCCAAAATACCGCTTTACCTTAAAAAGAGCCACAACATTTTTCACCCGTTACACCGTGTAACAGACCCTGTCTTTCATTAAAGCCTGTGTAAAGTTCATTAGTTTCAGTGTAGACCTGCGGCTTATACACAAGGTGCGGCTTATTTATGTTCAAAATAAAAATATTTGTAAAATTATACAAGGGTGCGCTTTATAGTCCGGAAATTACGGTAATTATATTTCAGAACTTCAAAGAAGTTTTTCGAAAAGATAAAGGTCATAAAGAAGGTCACTATGAATACAGTAATAAAATGTTTGAACTCTTTCAGAGGTGTGAAAGTTCCAAATAAAACCCAGCATAAATGTGATAATAATACGCCATAGAACTTGCAAAATCTCCCAGAGATTAAAAAATCTAAATGAAGTTTTCATAAATTGTGTTACTGTATATTTTGTTCAGCTCAAACAGGCTTCCACAAATGTAATACCTGCCATTCAGTGCTATTGATTTACACATCGTAATGTAAAAAGTACTTTATTTCTATAAATTCTGCCCACTATTGTACACATTGTCCAGTTCAATAGAAAAGAACAAAACAAGGCGTTATTTTGCTCATGTGAAAGATTCACTCATCTGTAGGGGCTGTTACTTCGTCAGTTTTTGTGCTTTTTTGTATGTTTACACATATGTATGACACTGTAGTTTCATATTTGCTCAAACAGATATAGATGATATGGACTTTTCCAGCCACATGAGGTTCTACATTTTTACATTTTTCCTTCACTTGAACTCCATGTTCTAGCATGATGATGCCCCAGTGCACAAAGCCATGAAGATATTCTTTACACGGGTCAAACCAATTAACCACCTTTGAGATAAATGTGAACGCTGACTGCACCCCAGCCCTCCTCACCTCACCTACATAAGTGCCTGACTTTACTAACACCCTTGTGTCTGAATGAATCTCCACAAACACACTCCAAAATCTTGTGGACATCTTTCCAGAAGAGTGGAAGCTATTTTAACAGCAAATGGGAATTAAATGTTGGATGAGATGCTCAAAAAGTCTACAAACTTAAAAAAAAAAATAGTCCACAAACTTTAGTGTGTGTTTATATACAGTAGATGTATATATGTGTACAGTGTATCTTTATGTCTAAGATTTTAGAAAAGATTGTCGCTGCCCAGTTATGTAACCACTTGCAGGAGAACAATATCTTTGAAGAGTTTCAGTCAGGTTTTAGGCCCCATCATAGCACAGAAACTGCTCTAGTTAAAATCACTAATGACCTGCTTTTAGCTTCAGACCAAGGCTACATCTCCCTATTAGTTTTACTAGATCTTAGTGCTGCGTTCGACACTATAGATCATGATCTTCTCCTCGATCGCTTACAGAATTACATCGGTATTCAGGGACAGGCATTAAGCTGGTTTAAATCCTACCTGTCCAATCGTTACCATTTCGTAGATTTAAATGGAGAGCTATCCAGGATAATGCTAGTAAATTATGGCGTGCCACAAGGGTCAGTTCTGGGACCCCTGCTTTTTACAATATACATGCTTCCATTAGGAAATATTATTAGAAGGCATGGAATTAGCTTCCATTGTTATGCTGATGATACCCAGCTATATATTTCATCCAAACCAGGCGATACAGCTCAATTAGCTCGCATAACTGAGCGTGTTGAAGAAATAAGAGATTGGATGACCCATAACTTTCTGCTATTAAATCCTGATAAAACGGAGATTTTGCTCATCGGCCCAAAAAATAGTACACAGAAGCTCCAGCATCTCAGCCTGCATTTAGACGGTTGTTCTGTAACTACTAGTTCAACGGTAAAAGACCTGGGAGTTATTTTAGACAGCAACTTATCTTTTAAAAATCACATCAATCAAGTTACAAAAACAGCCTTCTTTCACCTTAGAAATATTTCTAAGCTAAGAAATATGTTATCTATATCTGATGCAGAGAAGCTCGTCCATGCGTTTATGACCTCTAGAATAGACTACTGTAATGCATTACTAGGTGGATGTCCTGCATCATTAATAAACAAGCTTCAGTTAGTTCAGAATGCCGCAGCAAGAGTTCTTACTAGGTCAAGAAAATACGATCATATAACCCCAATCTTATCGTCCCTACATTGGCTTCCTATTAAGTTTCGAATAGACTACAAACTACTGCTACTCACTTATAAAGCACTAAATGGTTTGGCTCCCATGTATCTATCCAGTCTCTTAACACGCTACAATCCGTCACGCTCCCTGAGATCTCAAAACTCTGGGCTTCTAGTAGTTCCTAGAATAGCAAAGTCCACTAAAGGCGGTAGAGCATTTTCACATTTAGCTCCTAAACTCTGGAATAGTCTTCCTGACAGTGTTCGGGGTTCAGATACACTCTCCCAGTTTAAGTGTAGATTAAAAACATATCTTTTTAGCAAAGCCTACACATAACACACATCACGCACATCACATCACAACCTTGTGCTCCAGAACATCTGATCACATGCACATTATCAACTTGTGCTGTTAATATCATGAACAGCAGCTACGCTAATTCCTCTCCACTGCTTCTCTTTCTCTCCCCATCCCGAGGCTTCCTGAGGTTTGGCCAGCTCCAGTCACGTCCCACCTCGTGAAGATTATGGACCTATGGATGATCATGGAGAAGTAGATGCCGAGTGTTTAAAGGCCCTGGCATGGAGAAGCTGATGCTGGATCTATGATGATCACAAATTGTTCTGTATTGTTGAAAGATTTATGACCAAACTTTTGATGTCACCCATATGAGGATGGGTTCCCCTTTGAGTCTGGTTCCTCTCAAGGTTTCTTCCTCATATCATCTAAGGGAGTTTTTCCTTGCCACTGTCGCCACGGCTGCTCATCAGGGACAAACGCACACCATTCACCTTCACTGTTGTTTTCTGTAAAGCTGCTTTGAGACAATGTCTGTTGTGAAAAGCGCTATACAAATAAACTTGACTTGACTTGACTTGACAGTCAACCCCCGATAATTCGCGGGTCGGAACTTGCGGCTCGGAAAATTTGGTTTTCCTCTGGAACCTAACTTAACAGCAAGTTGCAGATCCGCAGTGGGCCTTAAATGTTCAGGAACGTTAGGAATAACATTTTAAACTGTTTTCACTAACAAATTTCATTAAATCTTTTAAAACACATTATTGTATTAAACTGAAAATGTGTAGAGGAATTCACTGAGGTACCATAGGGGCTGTGGGGGTGCGTCCAAAATTTGAGGAGTTCTGGGGGACTGCTGTATAAGAATGTGTATATATAAAATCGTATTCTTTTATTTAAAACTGCAGTGGATTTCGCATCTTTTTGACTCGTTGTGATTGAGACTGATTCATGACCTTTCTTCAAAACAACCAAAGAGACCTTCTACACAATAACACTGGATTAAATGTAATTACACTGAATGAAAGAACAAATAAATAATCTCTAGAATACATACATTTAAAACAAGTGTCCAATTTTAAACCGAGCAAAATACAACAAAGCTTAGAATCAAAATCCGATGTACTGTATATACTGCAACAGGAACAGAATGATACACATTATCGATCAATGTGGCAAATTATGTGCAAACAAGCAAATTATAAATCACAGATGGATTTAGCTGCACTGCATCACCTACTCAGCTCTGCTGCATGGTGTCTACATGCATTATAACCCTGTCAATACAACCAGACAGGTTGGGCGTACAATGCATTGCAAAAGTATTCAAACCCTTAAATATTTCCACATTGTGTCACGTTATAACCACAAACGTAAATGTGGAAGGAAAAATATATATGCTGTTAATTTATTTTACAAATAAAAATCTGAAAAGTGTGGAGCAAACCTATCACTGCACATCAGTCTAAACACGCCATCCCACTGTGAAACATGGTGGTGGCAGCATCATGCTGTGGGGATGCTTTTCTTCAGCAGGGACAGAAATGTTGGTCAGAGTTAAAGGGAAGATGGATGTTGCTAAATACAGGAAAATCCTGAAAGAAAACATATTGGAGGCTACAAATGACTTAAGACTGGTGCAGAGGTTCACCTTCCAGCAGAACAACAACCCTAAACACAGCCAGAGCTACAAATGGAATGGTTGAGATCAAAGCATATTCATGTGTTAGAATGGCCCAGTCAAACTCTAGACCTAAATCCTATTAGAATCTTCAGCAAGACTTAAAAATAGCTGTTCACAGACGTTCTCCGTCCAATTTGATTCAACTAGAGCTGTTTTGCAAAGAAGAATGGCCAAAAGTACCAAACCAAAGTTTGTAGAGACAAACCAAAAAAAAAAAAAGACTTGCAGCTGTAATTGCAGCGAAAGGCGGTTCGACAAATTATTGACTCAAGGGGGCTGAATACATCTGCATGCCACACTTTTCAGATTTTTATTTATAAAAATTCTTTAACACCATGTATCACTTTCCTTCACAATTATGCGATACTTTGTGTTGGTCCATTACATAAAATCCCAAAAACTACATTTAAGTTTGTGGTTATAACGTGACAAAATGTGGAAATATTCAAGGGGTATGAATACTTTTTCAATACTATATATATATATATGTTAATGCTGTTTTTTGGAGAAAAAGGGGGACCAACACAATATTAGGCAGGTGGTCATAATGTTATGCCTGATCAGTGTATGTGCTTATTTATTTATTAGGGCCGTCAAAATTAACGGGTTTAAAAAAAAAAAAAAGCCTTTGCAAAAATGTTAACATTAAAAAATCTTTAACTGGAGTTTATTTTCGTGAATAAATGTTAAATAAATAAAAAAAATTTTTGATTTCGCCTTTTTTTTAATTATTATTATTTTAAATGAAAATGGTCAAACAGAAATGCATTAATCGCATGTTAAAAACGTTTGTGCCGTTAAAATAATTTAAGTTTGTTAATAACGTTAATATATATATATATATATATATATATATATATATATATATATATATAAATATATTTATTAGGTCTGTGTGTGTGTGTGGGTGTGTGTGTATGTATGTGTGTTTGTGTATATATATATATATATATATATATATATATATATATATATATATATATATATACATATATATATATATATATATATATATATATATATATATATATATATATATATATATATATATACACACACACACACACATACATACACACACACACACACACACACGTTCACAAACTAATGTTGGACTTCTGACCAGAAAGTCATGAATTAAAATCTATAGTTCTATAAATGAGGCCAAATAATATATAAATAAATAAATACATAAATAAAAGATGTGCATGAACACAAGCAAAATAAAAAAATCATAATAACCGCACACATATATAAAGTCAATTTAATCCCTCAGGGCTGCTCCTGGCTCTGGTTTTGGAGCGTGTGCTGACCTCGGATGAGTAGCGCGTTGCTGACGTTGCCACGTGCGGCCGAAACGGCGGGTCTCGCGTGCTGTTCTTTCTTTTTTTCTCCTCTTCTTCTTCTTCTTCTTCCTCCTCCGCCTCATTTTCATCCTCTCCATAAACGCTCCTCTCTCTCTGGTGTTTCTCGCAGTGATCCCCGAAGGCGTCCATGTCTGTGAAAACGACGTTACAGACTCTGCAGTGAAAGACACACACCGTGTCCTCAGTGTCTCCGAGAAGACCAGAGCTGCTAAGGAAAGCACCACAACACACGCTGCACGTGTGTGTGAGGGAATCATGTGACTCCCGGTGAATTTTCTCATGCTGTCTGAGCTCTGAAATGGTCCTGAAGCTTTTGTGGCATGTGGCGCAGGCGTGTCGGCCTTCTCCCGCCTCCACGGCCTGGTGAGAGAGGAGGTGAGCGGCGGTGCGAAACGCCTCGCTGCACTTGTCACATTTGTACGGCCGCTCACCCGTGTGTTTTCTCACGTGTACGATGAGGCCGGACTTCTGCGTGAACTTTTTGCCGCACACGCCGCACTTGAACGGCTTCTCGCCCGTGTGGAGCCGCCGATGGGTCTCCAGGTGCGACCCGCGTCCGAAACACCTGCCGCAATCCGGACACTTGAAGGGCTTCTCACCCACGTGGACGGCCATGTGGCGCACCAGCTGAGACGGCCGAGTGAACGCCTTGGCGCACGTGTGCTTCCTGCATCTGTACCTGCTGCGTTCGTGCTTCCTGTCACTGCCACGTGTGCACACGTGGAGAGCCAGATGGGACGGCGTGACAAACGTCTTGCTGCAAGACGGGCACGTGCATGATTTATCTGCTTCTCTTTTACAGAAGCGTCTTTCGAAAGGCATGGCGGGGTCAGAGGTCAGACTCGCGACGTGCCCTGGCGTCTCACACGCCTCGGATAAAGGAGGTGTCTCACATTCCTGTGCGTCCTCTTGCTTAATACTTCCATCAGAGTGATGCGTCACAACACCTGAGCTCTCACTTGTCATCTCAGTCAATTTATTTCTTTTTACAGCTGCATGACGTAATCAGGATGTTTTCGATGTTTTGGGTTGAATTAACCGAGGCATGAGGACATTTAAGTCCAACTCTATTAGTGATCACGAGCTCCACAGACCTCACAGATGTCCAGGTGGTGAATCAGAATCCTAAATGTGTCCAGGTGAAGCTGAAAGGAATAAATCACACAGCTGTAAAAGATGCAGGTTTCAGATCACAGCTGTGAAAATGCCCTCTGTGATATTGGGTCTGAAATAAATCAGATTGAATTCTGAACAAGCCGACTCACACACGCACGCGCGGGCACACACACATACGCGCGCGCGCGCACGCGCACGCACGCACGCAGCATCACTCACTGGCTGCGGTCTGGGCTGTGTCCCAAATCAACCTCCAATTCTTTATATTACCAGGCTGCAGCAACGAAAACGAAAGTAATGCCCCGAGTCCACTTCTTCTGTGGTTATGAGACCTCACACACAGCTCAGGAGGATTCTACCGCCCCCTCCTGGACTGCTGTACATTTAACACAGGAGGAGGAAAGGGAGGGTGCTGCTGCCTCTGCTGATGCTGAAGATGACGATGCTGATAGTGGTGCTGCTGCTAATGATGATGATGATGATGATGATGATGATGATGATGATGATGACTTTGACTAAATAGATTTTCATCCCAGAGGCAAATTTAAAAACAGTATACAGTTATAGAAAATAAATGGTTTATAATCACACTACTCAGTGTTGAGGGTGATGATGGGTTCCTATCAAGGGTTTTATTTCTTTCCATCATCTCAAGGAGTTTTTTCCCTCACCACAATCACCTCACTTATTAGACAGATTTTAAATAACAATATATATATATATATATATATATATATTGAAGGGCTTCTTATATATATATATATATATATATATATATATATATATATATATATATATATATATATATATATATATATATATATATATATATATATATATATAAAATATCAAAGTTTCAGTCAAAGCTTCGGACACACCCACTCTTTTAGTGTTTGTATTATTTTCAACATTGTACGTTAGTACTGAAGACATGCAAACACCTTTCATGGTGCCTGTTTCATCGCAGCATTTGATGGTTTTGGAAAATGCACTTAGGGATAAATGTATTGAGATTTTTTTAATTGGCTTGCCTTAATTTGTGATAATGGACTGTCTTTTCTTAACTGAGTGTCATAATATGGATTTGTACCGAAGACTTATAGGGCTATTGACTCTGTACTCATTCTTTTCTCTACACAAGACAACCGATGGTCTAAAGCACATTTAGAAGGCAAGAAATGTCACAAATGAACTCTGTGAGTTAAAAAAACTTCAAAGTGTCAAAGTGGAGCTACTTTGGAGAATCTAAAATAGAAAACATTCTGGGTCGTTTACCGTGTTTTTATTTGCTTATATAATCCATACGCGTTCTTTCATCATTTGAATGTCTTTAGAATGAATGTACAATGTTTAAAAAATTATATAAATAAATAAAAAGATATATTATCTCTATCATTTTCTATTACTTTTTTTTCTTTATGATCTATAACTTGGTCTATAATAATGATCACTGCATGAACAAAGAGATACACTATTACTATAGTTATTGTTATTAGTAATAGTTCCATGCAGGCTATATATATTTCTCTGCCTAAAAATAATTGTATTGTTAAAAGGAATGTATTCACAAAGAGCAATAATGATAACAAAATAGAACGTTTGCGCCAATTTAAATCGCACTAGAATTATAATTACAATATATTACATATTTCTTATGATAATGTGGGCGTATTGTACCAGAGCCTTCAGCTCTCCCAGAGTAAATATTCCCATTAATAACGGTGATTCAGCATTGGATCTGACTTTCGATTCTCTCTGATCTGATCTGATGGATCTTTCGTTGCGTGGAAAGTGAAACTCAGAGACGTATTAAAGCCAAACGGAGCTCAGAAGGAGACATTTGACTCCTCAGCACTGCAGACATCACATCCACTCTCCTCATGGACACCATCAGGACTGTCAGGAGGAGGTAAGTGTTTATTTACTTACGTATTATAGGAACATCATAGCCTTTTTGTTTACTTCCTTTACATGTTTTCTCTGTTTAGGAGCTATTGGTCTGAAAGATTATTTCTGAGATTTATGGAGCGTAATTACAAGACACATCTATTTATTTTGTATAGCAAAGTTCCTATAAGGCAAACACACACTAACTTAATTTCTTAAAAACTCAAATGAATTTCTGAATGATCTGATTTATCTGATTTACCTGTCGACTTTAGACTGGAACATAACACCAGTTCAACTCCATATCTCTAAAAGTCATTTTCACACTAATTTACACTCAATTGTTTTTTTTATTGTTAATTTTTTCCATCCACTATTACAGTCATTCCACGATTACGTAAAACAGAATGGAAAATCTCTCAAGCACTTCCACCACACCTTCATCCACATGATCATTTTCCAAACGAGAAGGTGCACAAGACCAAGTTGCTGCACCTGCAAGTATTTGTTGAGGCTGAACACTGAAATCTCTTGCAAATTCTTTCCAAATTCTTCCCTTCTTCATTTGCAAGAAGGCTGATGATGAATCCGAGCTTCTACACATTAAAGCTACAAACTCTTC
This sequence comes from Silurus aristotelis, assembly GCF_946808225.1. Classification (NCBI taxonomy): domain Eukaryota; kingdom Metazoa; phylum Chordata; class Actinopteri; order Siluriformes; family Siluridae; genus Silurus; species Silurus aristotelis. The sequence continues at coordinate 2,794,962 of NC_139576.1, forward strand.
ATCTCAGTCACTCATAAATCTATTACGTTTAACTGGATGATGATTTCTTATTGTTTTGTGTGTGTTCACAGATAAATATAAAGATGCAGTGATGTCTTTACCACCAACAAACAAAAAGAGAAGTATAAAGTAAGTGATCCCAGAGGTGTGGACAAAAAAAAGACAAGTTACAAAACAAAAGACTGTATAGCAGAGTATATCCCGGAGTTGTAAAATGATTTCAGGGTATCATTTCAAAAACACTAAGAAATTGTCTGGATTTTTATTTGTACCCTTCCATTTTCTTAATTTTTAATGATAAATAGGAATGTGGGGCATCTTACTCGTAAAAGACCTTTAGAACAGTCCTTTGGCTTATCCGGTGGTAGCTGGGTTTAAACCCTAAATGTACCATGCATTTGGTGGGGGATGGAACATTTTTTAAATATTCACCTCTCCTATGCCTCAACCAAAGACCCTATTAAAAGGACCAAGGGGAATATGGATCATGTAAGCCAAGGTTTGATCCACTGAGTGTCCAGCCACACCAACAAGACCTTTGTGATAATGAACACCAGGATAATTTTACTGGCAAAATCACACTATTGCTTTGAATAGAGTGTGTTATTGGTGCAATTGTTTTTAAGTGTCCTATGCAGAGGTCAAATCTCTTCTGATCCTCTACTTTATTTTGGGGGTTTTAACTCAATCGGTTTTTGCTGCAGTTTCACCATTGCTTGTGACAGTTAATTGCTGAAAGGTAATGTTCAAAACAATTTCTGATTTTTTTTTTTTTACGTTATCAGTTTGTCGGTGCAGATGGTAAGCAGATTGATGATTGAGTATTTTTTTTTAGAGCTTATAATGGCTGAATATTCAGTTTCTCATTACATAGTCAACTTTCTCAGCCTACCTTCCACTAGAGGAGTGTGCTTCAGGACAGGGGCATCCTGGTGCTCTAATAAGACCAGACATAGTGGTGAAACCTCTGGAAGTGCTAGTAGAAGCACAACAGATGACGCCAGGGTAATGATACTAGACACGGATAGCATTCAGAGCTCTAGAATCTAAGCAAAGCTTCTGCCAGCCATCTGTCAAAAGTTTGGAAACAAACTTTTGTCGTTTTTGATACACACATGCATGTTCCTTTTGTTTCTATGCAACAAACTTGGTCATGTAAATGTATGAAGATTAACTCTGAGCAAATCATTTATCAATGTATACATTTTAAACTTTAAAATGTTATCTTCATTAAATAGTCCTCCATTAGCATGGATAACAACACTTTAGGCATCTGAACAGGCAAACATTCATCTGAAATACTTTGCCATGCCTCATGTAAAACTTGCCAGAGGTGTTCTTCGCTAGTCTGAGATTAGTTTTTTTTTTCAATGCTAGATAGATAGATGAGCAAGGCCCTTAACCTTCTGTGCTCCGGGTGTGCTGTATCATGGCCGATCCTGCACTCTGACCCCCAGCTTCTGAGCAAACTGGTATATGCGAAGAACAAATTTGACTGTGCTGTAATGTATATGTGACAAATAAAGGCTACTCTTCTGAATGGTGGCCATTATAGTTCAATATACCTTTCATCCAGAATAAGTATTCGAGGTTGTAAGGTAGTCTGGTATCTTCTCTCTTACTCTCTGTATTACAAAATATTTCTGTCAAAAGTGTCAAATCTGGGCTCATCAGTCCACAGAAGTTTCTTCCAGTGATTTGCTGTTCTTGCATTTTTGCCTTTTACCTAGTCTCTTGTATATAAACAAAAGGACATGCATGTGTCTTAAAAACATTAACTAAGTGTTTCCAAACTTTTCCAAGCCCTGTAAGTCTTAGGTAAATCAATAGTTTCATTATCATGAGATTATATTTGTATATATTTGTATGCTTCAGATATTTCTGTACATAGTGCCTGATCATAAATTCATGTTAAAAGACAAGCGGTAAAAAGTTCCACTAAAAGCCATAATTTAACAATTTATTTGAAAGCATTTTATAGAGGACACATATAAAATCAAATTCAGGAAGATAAATAGGAAACACAAATAGAAAATAAAGTTCATTCAACACATACACAATTACATTTAAAGAGTAGGCATAGAATCATAAGACCAAATGCAGTGGCAGCCCAGGGGAGTGCCATTCACATAAGTGAGCAGTTGGATTTTACCTACACCACTTGAAAAATGTGAGGTTGCACTAGAAAATAAAATGGCTCATCAGAAGAATGAGAGGAACACATTGCTGGTGCACTTCGTGGTTAGCAGAAGCGGAACTGCATTTCTCCAAAGGTTTCAATGATGCTTGTGGCACAAAAACTATAAAGGAACAAACCACAAGGCTTTGTACTGTGGCTGAAGTTCAAGCTGATCAAACACAAAATGGGTGGCATAAAGGAGAAGAAGTTAAAACATTTTGGAGAGGGTGCCATGTGGTAGTCTTTAAGAGAAATGTCCAGCCTAGATTTGACAATAATTCCATTAGCAGCTGGAGTAATATGTTCTTTGGATTACTTCATAATTCATAAGGACTTTTTTTTTTTTTTTTTACTTTAGTATTACTTTACTGATGAGGGTTTTTTAAAAGCTATGTTTACAGGTTTAAAACAAAGATTACTATCTACATCTTGATGTTTTCATTGACATACTATTTTTAAAGCAAAACTAATTCTAATGTGTTCCTATAAAGAAATGCGTTTGGAGCCACAGCGCCACCATTTACCGACTACTTGAAGGAAATCCTCAGACGCTATCCTGATGGAGGACAGATTCTGAAGGTGAGAATTCACTTAATGCGTAACTGTCACACAGCAATATATATCAGATTATGTCACTTGATTGACCTCTATACCCCTATACATGTATGTCTGAACAGTATCTTACAAAAGTGAGTACACCTCTCACAACCATTTTAGTATCTTCTCAAGGGACAATATTATAGAAATGAAACTTGGATATATTTTAGAGTAGTCAATGTGCAGCTTGTACAGCAGTAAAGAATTTTATATAAGTTTAAATTTTATAGTATTGTCCCTTGAGAAGTGTGTACTCACTTTTTTGAGATACTGTATTATTACATCACAATCCTTTATAAATAATTTTGCATGCTTTTTAATATTTCATTACAAAATTTTTTTCCTTTTTTTAAATACATTTTTCTAAAATGCAAAACCAATATTTATTTCATTTGCCTTTATTGCAGCTTCATAACTTTATTTGTTTGGAGAATTTTCATTTAAGTCATAATCCTTTAGAATTATAATTCCTCTTTAATTCTTTTTATTTCTTCATACCCCAACCTCCTTGTAATCATTGTTAATAAGTTCATACTCCTTTCAATTGCTTTATATTGCTGTAATAATGTCAACATCATTTGTACTTGCTTTATACTTCATTTGTTCTTCTTTATAACCATTTATAGCCCACAACATAATATATGCATTCAACAAATTTATTTCCATAAGCTTTATACTCACAATTGTTCACAAGTGTTTTTACATTTGTCTTTGTCTTCTTCTAAACAGACATGCCTATTTATGTTAATAAAATTATTCTGTGTTATTTAACAGGAGTTGATACAGAACGCAGATGATGCCGGAGCATCAAAAACTGTGTTCGTCCATGATGAGAGAAGATATGGCACAGACAGTGTATGGACCAAAGCACTGGGAAAGTATCAAGGTACTTATATCAGTATTAATGAAACAAATCTTTAAAGTCATGGCAATTAGCTACTGTAAATAAAAATCCTTTAATCCTTACAGCAAATTATGTAATAAAACGTAATAAGGTGAAAACAGGTACAAAAAGTAGTGGCGAAATTAAAAAAAAAAGTAAGCAGCAAAAAATCAAATCATGTTATACAAAGCTTGGGAATCCTAAAAACAGATTACAAAGAGCATTACTTTGCAATGAGCTTATGAATAGCAGACATGTTTTAAGTGTTAGTTCAATCAGTAGCTTGAGACTCAGAGCAGGAGAGTGTACACCAACCAGGCATAGCATTATGATCACCTATCAGGCATAACATGATGATCACCTGTTTAATATTGTGTGGGTCCCCCCTATGCTGCCAAAATAGTCGTGACCCATCGAGCATTATCAGCATTAACCTTTTCAGCAGTTTGTGCTACAGGAGCTTGTCGGTTGGATCGGACCACACAGACCAGCCTTAGCTCCCCATCACTGAGCCTTGGCCACCCATTATCCTGTCGCTGGTTCAGCACTGTTCCTTCCTTGGATCACTTATGATAGATACTGTTCACTGCAGACCAGGAACAGCACACGAGAGCTGCAGTTTTGGAGATGCCCTGACCCAGTTATCTAGCCATCACAATTTGGCCATTGTCACACTCGCTCAAATCCTTACACTTGCCCATTTTTCCTGCTTTTAGCACATGAACTTTGAGGACAAAATGTTCACTCGCTGCCTAAATTATCCCACCCACTAACAGGTGCCATGATGAAGAGATGATCAGTGTTATTCACTTCACCGCTTATATTGTTATAAGATCATAATGTTATGCCTTGTCGGTGTATGCATGGTCTGGGAGTTGCAGTATGTAGAGACCATATTTAGAGGTCCTGGGGTTTCTAGAATCTGAAATTGATCCCAGCTGACATAGATCTGACACAAGCCACCACCTGCACATCAGTGATGTGTGAGTCCCTATACCTGTTTACTGCAATAGAACCACTTATTTACACTTCCTTATCCAGGGTGAATTACATTTATTTCATTTATACAACTGAGCAGCTGAAGGTTAAGAAGTCCAACAACTTTTTCATTCAGAAATCCAACATCTTAACCGCTACTATCCACTGCTGGTAAATTTGTGGGATACGTACGTACGTACGATACAATACGTATCACCTTGAGACCCAGGATAGTCATTGACGAAGTATATTGACTAAAATGTTGTTGCAGAATAGGAAGAGAAAGGAGCTTTCCTGCCAGAAGTATACAGTGCACATTGGTTTGAGCACATGCAGAACATAAGAAGATTATCGACTGAGTGTTGGAAAAGATGCTTTGCCTGGAATACCTCTTTCTAAACAGGCCGCAGGTGGATTGAGTGGCTGGGTGACCTGTGCCCATAGCCCGTTGTGTCCAAGTACAAAGTCAGTTGTTGTGTTGTGCTTGGACATGCAGTTTGCCTCTAGACATGTGCTAGGAACTTGCTCTTTTGGTACTTGTCACAGCAACTGGTTTAGCTCCCAAAAAAGTAGGTATATAGTAAAATGAGAGAGGGGCCATCTGCTATGTGGTCCACATGGTGTATGCGGGAATGTATATCAGCCTTTAGATTCTTGGATCTACGTGAGCAGTTAATCCAGGAGAGTGTAAATCTGAATGTGGCAAAGAAGTGGGACAAGCATGCTTGATATGGTTTTAATCTTTCTGCAGAACGTAAGTACTCCAGGTTCTTGAGATCAATGAAAATGATGAAAGGGTGCTTAGCCTTTTCTTAAGTGTTGCCACTCCTCCAGTTTGCTTGAGAATCAGGCCATGGGATTGTCTTTGGGCACTAGCAGATATTTGTGAATATCCCCACCTTTACCTTTCACGCAGTATTCAAAGTCTCACACTGAAACAAGCTTTGGTGGATGGTGGTATAATCACAGCCAGAATACACCTACTTGGAAACTCACACATATGCGGTACATTCCAGTTTGAGTGGGGCATCCTGTGGTGCGTCAGGGATCCAAAGCATGGCCCCCAACTCTATTGCGAGGAATTGGTCCAGGAAATGCCTAGGTTCCTCACAGCACCTGCAGCCAGCCTAGGCTTCCCGCACCTGTGCTGTCAGAATCACCCACCTGTGGAGAAGACAGTGGGAGATTAGAAGGGGGATAGGGAGGGCAAGAAGCCTGTTGACATGTGATTGATTTATTTGAGATTGTCACCCATTTTTGAGGTATGGGGATGGAAGGAGAGTAGGAAGAGACAGTGGAGTGTTCAACAGCCCCTGATACGCTGATAGATGGTCTCCGAGTAGTTTGACCTCCTTACCCAATTACTCGAGCTGTGTCAACAACGCTTTGGCGTTGTCCACCCTCCGAATCACATGTCTAATCAGTCCATTGGAAAGCTATAGAACGCACATGAAGTGAAACCGGTGCTATCTTCTGTTTGTTCATCAAGCGATCTATGTTTGTATGTGTCTTAAGTAAGTGGTAAATGTCAGAAAAAATATAAAAATGACACAATGAAAATAAAAGTAACTAAGAAATGAACATTCCCTTCATGTGCTGCTCGTCTGAAAGCAGAGCGTGCTAGGTCGGTCCCGAAGAAATCTGCTGTGCAGATTGTGTTTTTGCGAGCGCTCCGATCCCAGAGATCACTCTTTGGTCCAGCATTCTGTCACAAGGATCGGAAGCATGCCTTCGGCGGTTTCTTCCCCTTGCTATTAGCGCTTAGCTCCACCTCTCTTCCTCTGAGGAAGCCCTCAGAGACAACCCCTCACCCAGTCCCCTTCAAGGAGCTATTAAAGGTAGTGACCCATGCCAAAGCATGTTTGAATTAGATAACAAAAATTTATTAAATAAATAAATAAATAAATAAATAAATAAATTATTAAATGAATGAATGAATGAATGGCCGGCCCGTCAACAGCAGTCTCACCCGTCTTGATGGGTGCTTTCTTTTTTTAAAAGCCCCAGCACTACTCACCAAGTCCCTTCAAACTACCTAAGTGCTTTTGGGCAAGACTTATGCCTCAGCAGGTCCACCCGCAGGCTGTTTGTACTTCATGGCTGTGCTGCTGGCCTATCAGGCAGACTTAGCTCTCCGGTCATCTAAAGAGACTGCTAGGGCCATTTGCTGGTCCATAGCCACTCTTGTGTCTACTAAAAGGCATCTGGTATCTCCCACCTCACTCTCGTGGGGCTGCTTGGCGGACGCAACCCCAACCACAACCCTGCGCCTATTGCATCATGATGGGCAAAAGCTGAAGACTTGTGTGCTGACAAGTCTGAGGACTGTCACCTTCAATAGAAGAGCTTCGGCCAAAACATCCTGATACAGGACCATCTGGGGACTCCCCCAGGAAGGGGCAGTGCACACCTCAGTATACGGTGCCCTCCCCTTGATGGGTCCTGCGAGTTTCGTCCACCCTGGTTCAACAGTGTGTGCCCCACTCTGGTAAAGCCCGAGCAGGCTCTGGTCATGGAACATGGGAAGTTCCTGAGGTTTACTTTTATGGCCGAAGCTTACCAATAGAGGGTCCTTCCAACTTTGCGAAGTGCAGGGTGGTCCGCATTCTTGAATGTATCGATGACTGACTGGTTAAAACTGACTCAATCTGGTGGAGCTGGCAGTCCGGCATTGAGATGTTGTTTGTGCGCACATGAGGGAGCTGGGGTTAAGGCTAAAACCCATATAAGGCGTAGTATGGGATTCAACTCCTATGCGGCAGCATCCAATGTGATTTCACTTGGCCTCCTGCATATGAGACCCCTCCAGTGGTGTTTTACAGCCCGAGGGCTCTCTCAATCCACTCCATACTCTGAAGTGGTGGATCAAATTTGCAAGAGATTTTACAAAGCTCAGGATGATTTGCTTGTGATTGAGAGACATTGCCCTGTCCCATCTGGTTTTCCAATAACCCTTTAGGGCTGGATGCCTGGGTATGCCGAGTACGCCTTTCCACCTGTCGCGCTGCTTCCGGAAGTTCTGGAGAGAGTTCTCCAGGATAGAGTCTGTCTAATTTCGGTGGCCCCACGGTGACCAGGCACCAGGCAGGCCATGGTTTGCGGACCTGGTAGCCCTTCTCAAACACCGTCCCTGGGAGATTCCTCTCAGGAGGAATCTTCTCTCTCAGGCACGGTTGGTTCAGTGCTGGAATTCCTTCAGGAACAGTTTGTCAAATGTTTCTTCCACCCCTAAAGGCTATGTGTCTGCCATTGTGGCGTACCATGGCCCCCTTGTGGGCAGTTGCTAGGTAGAACCCGTTGGTGACGCATTTTCTCTGCGGTTCTCTTTCAGTGTCTTTGTGGAACTTGGCACTCTTGGGCCAGTGCCTTCCTTTACCCTAGAACAGGGTATGTTCCCAAGGTACCCTTGGTCATCCTATGACCTGTTATGCACCAGGCATTCTTCCTCATTCTTTCCATGCCCCTAACCAGGAAAAGCTGAATCAACTGTGTCCGGTGTGAGCACTGGCATTCGTCGCCATGCCACACAGCATCCCTTAAGCGCTTTCTTACCTATTCTAAAGCTTGCCTTTTATAGCCTCTTCGTCATGACGTCACCATTGGACTGATCACACATGCGATTCAGAGCGTGGACAATGCACTTCCAAAGCGTTGTTGACACAGCGTCTTTTTCCCTCAGGGAACCAAGGATACATACGTAACCTAGAGACGTTTAACATGTGCATTCTAGAATTCTTTTCAGCTCACTAGGATTGTTGCCCATCTGTCAGCTCAACTAAGATTGACTATTCTTGTTTGACCTTGCATATTACATTTACATTTATGATATTTAGCTAGATATTTATCTAGAGCGACTTACAAATAAGACGTTTTATGATTAAGGGCCTTGCTCAAGGACCAAATAGTGGCAGCTTGGTGGTGCTGGGATTTGAACTTTTGATCTTCCAATCCAGAGTCCAATGTCTTAACCACTTGTTCACAGGAAGTTCACAGATTTGGTCCTGTTTCTCATTGCATGTCACAAAGGCTCATTCTGAAGAGACACTGGGAACAAACTAATTCTTATTGTTTAACAGATCAAAATAACAAAAAATTTTATTTTTAACATCGTTTAGACCTCAACTTCAATAGGAACAATTTAACTTTGACCAGTTCTAATTTAATTTACACTTAATTTTTCTTTTGGTAGGACCGGCTCTCTATGCATTCAATGATGCAGACTTTACTGAGGACGACTGGGTAGGGATTCAGAGAGCAGGGCGAAGCATCAAGCATGATGATCCAACCAAAGTGGGGCGATTCGGGATCGGCTTTAATTCTGTTTACCATGTTACAGGTGAAGATGTTTTTAAATAAACTACCAATATTCAAAGAAGTGTATAATCCAACTACTGGAATTCAAATCCGGAAATAATTATTATACTAAATAATCCTAAATAATATGTATACTAAATCATTTTTATATTAATCAAAATTTTCTAGAATGCTTTAAGTAAATAACATCATACAGCATTCTAGGTATCTTAGCAAGCAATCGAATTAACCATGAAGGATTTTAACTGTAGAAGCATAGTTTCCGTAGTTAACTAGAAAGATATAGGTATAATTTTTTACATAAAATTCCATACATTTTATGACTCATGTAAATAAAAAATTGTCATTAATTGCTATTAATTGGATGAACCACATACTACCTAAATTCTTGAGAAACACAATTAGGATTATGTGGAAAATAGATTTAAAAATTATATTTTTCTTAATAAATGAGTTTGTGATACTCAGCGATTCTTATTTCTTACAGACTTGCCGTGTGTATTTAGCTCCAAACACCTTGCTATTTTTGACCCACAAAAGCTGATGTTTGATGATGAACTTGAGGGCTACCACTGGTCCCTGGATGATGAAGAGGACAGAAAACACATTTTGAAATTTAAAGATCAATTCAAACCTTTTCAGGATATTGTTAATCTAGTCTGTAATGGTTCTTGTACTTGGGACAAAATTATCAACGAGCACTATTTTAAAGGAACACTCTTTCGGTTTCCTTTGCGTGATGAGGCCTCAGAGATTTCTGACAATTTATATGACTCCAAGAAGGCTACCCAACTATTTGACAGCTTCATTCCAGATGCAGACATTAGCGGTTTATTTCTGAGATCAGTCTCATCCATTTCTTTGTTGCATATTGATTCAAATGGCAGTGTTACCATTAGGATGAAGGTTTCTACATCATCATCATCCAGCCCTCTTCAGCAGACTGATGATTTCATAGAAAACTATGTGCAAGGCAAGACTAGCTTTAAGACAGTGTCCTGCAGTTCACCAGGTCAGGATGAAACAACCACCAGATGGCTTGTGACAGCCTGTCGGCTAGCGGAAGGACACATCCCTGAGATTGACAAACTGGCTGACAAACTGAGTTTTTACCCTCAGGTTGATGTAGCATTTAATTGTGATGAAGACAGGGCAGGTAGCAGTGGAAGACTAAGTTGCTTTTTGCCCCTTCCAAACAATGAAACAAACAGGACAGGACTCCCCATTCATATTAATGCATGCTTTGGCCTTACAGACAACCGAAGGTACATCAAGTGGCAAGAAGAGGATCAGAAGAATGATGAATCAGCAGAGTGGAATGAGTTGCTAATGAAGGAGGTTTTTCCTCATGTATACCTCAAAATACTCCAAGATAGTGTGAAACTATCAAAAAAGTCAGTACTTCCTGTAAGTGCCGTGTACAAACTCTGGCCTAATCTGAAAGAGACACAACACAGCCCTCGATGGCATAAAGTTGCAGTAGACCTTTTTCAACGATTGTTTAAAGAACAAGAAATCTTTTCCTTAGCGAAAAATGAGAACAAATGGGTGGCTGCTTCAGAGGCTGTTTTCCCAGCAGATACTGACACTGATATAATGTCTGCAGTTTTCCACTTATTGATTGAAGAAGGAGAGAACCTTGTGACTGTGCCTGAACATGTTCTACTCAGCATAAAGGAAACCTTTCCAAACCCTGACAGTCTGGAATGGGTGACACCAAGTTTTGTTAGATCTGTGCTCCACAGAAATAACATTAAATCAGTTGCTAAGGATGAGAAACTGTCCATCTTGGAGTATGTGCTCAGTGATGGAAGGTATGAAGAATTAAATGGTCTGCAGCTTTTGCCACTTAGTGATGGAAGTTTCAGGTCCTTTACAAACCAAGAGGAGGACACTGTTTTGATTGACAATGAGAAGTTCTCACGGTAAGCTCTCTTATATGGCTCTTGTTTATTTTATACTCATTTGTTGTGAATTGTCAACATAATATATACTAATATATACAATATATATATATATATATATATATATATATATATATATATATATATATATATATATATATATATATATATATATACACACTCTTCTATGTCTAGGGTGTTGCTACCTTTTTGCAAAGACAGATTTCTGCCTGAAGGTCTGAACAGCTCCACGGTCCATCATCTGAGGCACATAGCAATGACAAGTATGGAAATTATTGTGTTTTTTGCTGATTGTATGAAATGGTTTATGGACATTCTGATCATAGTAGCATACTAACCATTAAACCACTAACAAATACTGTAGCCATATTACAAAAAATATATAAAATAGCATTTTTTTGTAGTTTAAGCTGTAAATAAATTCAAATACATCATGACTGACAATTCTATATCTGCTCTGCTTAATTCTAGATTCAAAACTGTATCAACTCATTAATTTGGATGCAAACAATGTTGCTGTATTTTGCAAGAAACATTTACCAAAAGAGTGGAAAGAGACAAAAGGTCATGTGAAGTGGATTTCTATGAAAGATGATTATCCACCAAAAACATGGCTGAAGGAATTCTGGAAGTTTCTGAACGATCATTGGGCAGAGCTTAGAGATTTTATTGGCATGCCTTTGATACCTCTGGAACCATTTCAACAAACAACCAGTAGTGTAATGTTAGCAAGACTGGAAGAGAAATCCACTTTGATTTTCCAAAGCAGCAGAGAGTACACCTTATCAGATCAAATTCAGAAAGTGGTTACGGCGATTGGAGGTACTGTCATTAAGAAAGATGAGTGTCTAAAGCATCATGACATCGAAAGTTACGTTCTGACTCCATCTCCAAGGAACGTCCTGCAAGTTCTTTTAAATATAGACAGAGACAAGGTCATCAGAGGAATTGCTTCTACTTCAATTCATGAAAAGGAGGAGTTTAAAACCTATATCTCCTCTTTGAATCTTCTTTCTGATGTAGAGCAAAATCTGTTGTCAGCTCTGCCCATTTTTAGACTGATGTCTGAAAAGTATGTTGCCATTGAGTCAAAACAAGCAGTTATTTTAAAGTCCAACCCAGCCATTCCAAAGGATTTACCGGTGCCTGACACCATAATCCAGTGTGCAAATGAAGCTGACCGCAGACTTTTTTCTCTCCTTAAAGTTAAGCTTCTGGATCCTGCTCAGTTAGCTATTTACTTGGTAGACTGCATTGATGTCAATCTTTTTGCAAAAGAGAATGAACAACAAATAATGACTTGGATTCTAAATCATGGGCAAATCCTTTTCTCCCAAAATGAAGAATTGCTCAGGAAATGCAAGAATCTCAGTTTCATTTTGACAGAGCAAGGTGAACGTAAAAGGCCGTCAAGTGTTTTTGATCCCACAAAGAAAACTTTCCTTGATCTTTTTGAGGAAGACTTTTTCCCACCACAAGTTTATAGATCAGCAAAAATGCTAGAAAGCTTGAAACAACTTGGCCTACAAACAAAAGAAGAAGAATTGTCCCCAGCAAACATTCTTTATGTTGCCTCACAAATTCAAAAACTCCACATCCACTCACGAAACAGGGCTTTCAAAAAGGCTGATGTTCTTATAAGAATACTGAATGGAAATTACTTGCTCTCAAAATTCTCTGAGGAGGAGAGACAAGAGCTTCTTCAGTTGCAGTGGATTCCTTGTGAAAATCCAAATTTGGTCAAAAGTAAAAACAGTCAGAAGCGGTGTCTCTACAAACCAACTGAAATAAGGGCTTCAAAGTATTCTGCAATTGTTGGACATGTCATGCCACTTGCTTCAGACCTAAATGAGAGCATATGCCACAAACTTGACCTTTATAGTTTTCCCCCAGCTGAAAAGGTCATGGAAAATTTGTGTTCTAAAATCTTGGGCTCAAACAATGCCCAGTCCAGACTCAGATTATGAGTTCAAAAACAATTTGCACAGCACATATAAATTCATGCAAGAAAACATTGAACAGTTCAGAAAGGAGATGAACAATAAGAGCATTTCTTGGCTCTGGACCCAGAATGAGTTTGTGTCACCCAGGGAAGTTGTGCTCACTTATCCAGCTGAACTTGATCTAAGTCTTCACATCAAGAAAGTGCCTGAAGAATTTTTACAATATGTTGAGCTCCTTAGAGAATTTGGTGTGAAGGAAACACTTGCTGATGAAGAAATTGAAGCTATATTTAGTGACATTAAAGAAAACATTGATGACAGGATTCCACCTTATGGTGAGCCCTCTGAACTTAAAATGTCAATAGCCATCCTTGACTGGATGCGAAAAAATGAAAAGAATTTAAAGGACACTACACCAGTACCAGTCATGGCACAAAACCAAAACTTCACCTTACAACCTTTAAAAACGACTGTTTTTTGTGATATCAGTGATGATGGGTTAAATGACCTAAAACAAGATGAAGAGGAGTTCTATGTTATCCATGAGGAGGTGCTACCTGTGACTGCAAAATGGCTGAAAATTCCCTTTCTAAGTACCCGTATTCTAAAACCACAAATTATAGTAGCTGAGGAAGAGTATGAGGGAATCGAGCAGTGTGGGCAAACAGAGCCAATCACTCTGAGAATCAAAAACATACTGAAAGAGTATGATGATGAAAATGACATTTTTAAAGAACTCCTACAAAATGCTGAAGATGCTGGTGCGATTACCTGTGGATTTATGCTGGATTTCAGAGTACACCCAACTGAAGGGCTGATTGATGAAGGCATGGCTCTGTGCAATGGTCCTTGTCTTTGGGCATTCAACAATGAGCTGTTCTCAGAGGAAGATTGGAAAAACATTGTTAGGGTTGGCTCTGCATCAAAAGAACACAAACTTGAGAAAATCGGGAAGTTTGGACTAGGTTTTAATGCTGTTTACCACTTGACAGATATTCCATCTATTTTGAGTGGAAAAACTCTTCTAATTCTTGATCCAAATGTAACCCACTTGGAAAAACACATAAAAAGTAAATCAGTTCCTGGAATTAAACTTGACCTGTTCCAAGATAGGCTGTTTAGGAGGTTTCCTGGACAGTTCAAATCTTATCAGGGGATTTTTGATTGTGATCTATCAAACAGCAACCAGAAATTTTACAGTGGTACTCTGATTAAACTACCATTTCGCACAGCAGAGGAGGCCTGCAATTCAGAAATTAGCTCCAAGGTATATGACAAAGAGCATATAAATGCATTTCAGCAACACTTGACAGATGGTTCTCTTACTCCTCTGTTATTTCTTAAGCACATGAAGTCATTGTCTCTTCAAATCATTAAACACGAACCAATCGAAACCGTCCTTAAAATCTCCAAAGAGATCGTATGCTCAATTAAAATTTCAAATGAAAGGCATCTACAAGACATCAGAGAAGCTCTGACAAACCTTGACACAAACTGCCATGATGTTGTAGACTGTTTTGCTGCAAACATTGTGGAAATAGATTGGGAGTGTGCCACGACACCTAGCAAACAGCACTGGCTTGTCTATTCCTGTTTTGGGACAAAGGACTCACTAAGAATGTTTCAGAGAGAACTGGATCAATGCACATTTTCCTTACCAATTGGAGGAGTTGCAGTACCTCTACAAAAAGAATCAGATAATATGTGGTCCCCTGATGAAAAGTTTTTAAATGGCCAAGCGTTTTGTTTTCTTCCTCTTCCAATAGATACAGGCCTCCCAGTTCATATCAATGGATCATTTGCAGTCACATCAAACAGGAAGGCTTTGTGGGAAACTGGTACAAAACTGGAGTGGAACAAATCACTGCTTAAAGATGCAGTTGCAACAGCCTACATCACCACACTGCTCGAGTTGAAGAAAATATACCAAAATGGGTACCTTCAGAACTATGATTACTACACATTCTGGCCTGACACAGAAAAAGTAAACAAAGCATTTCAACCTTTGGTTAGTGCTTTTTACTCAGCCATTGTACAAAGCACAAATGGCAGAATCTTGGAGCTCTTGAGTAATGGAAAAACCTGGTGCTCCTTTGTCAATGCAAGATTTCTTGATCCAAGTATTCAAGAAAATGAGACAGTGGGAAAACTTGCAATGGAGGTGTTCCTAAAATATCCAGAACCGAACTACTGTTCCATCCCTTTGCCGGCCTGGGCAAGGAATAATTTCATTCGATGTGGCTTTGGTGAAATGGTAAAGGAGAGAACATTTAGCTGGTTTGAATTTTACCAAGTAGTTTTCAAGAACTTGAACAAAATGGAGGCACACTGCAGAAATGTTCTTATATTGAATGCCATAGACTTGAATGATCATGCAGTTGACAAATTGCTGAAAAGTACTGCATGCATTCCAACACAGAAAACAGGGACTCTTCAGTTCACCAACAAACTGGTGAATCCTCATGGGAAAGTTGCATGCTTATATGAGCCAGAGGAGGGCCGCTTCCTTGATGGAACCAAAAATAACTATTTCACTCCAGAAAGGATTCAGCGACTGACAGACTTGGGAATGTTAAATGATGTGCTCCCACTAGAGGAAGTTATAGAGAGAGCTAATAAAATCTCCCAAGTTTGGGCTAAAAACAAAAGTAAAGCCTACACACATCTTCAGTGTCTTTTTCACTCCATGAAGAAGTTTGCACATCTGGATTCTTTGCACTGGGAAACTCTAAAACATATTTCATTTCTTCCTGCATTGGGTACCAATAGGCATAATGAAGTAATGTCTGTACTTAGAAAACCTTCTGAAATCTATGATGACCAGTGCCACCACTTGGTAAACATGACAGAATTCATTGTAGATTTTAATCAATTCTTAAGACCAGATGACCCAGTTCTGGCAAATTTGGGAGTGATGAAGACCCCACCAATTGAGTTAGTACTCAAACAACTCAAAGAAGCACATCATCGTGTCAATTCATTTGAAAATTCGGAACTCTTTGACATTACCATAAGCTGTTATGACTACCTCAACAAATATCTGTTGAATGATGGTGTTCCTACTGTTATTATTGAATATGCACAATCAAACCCATTCGTACTGATTGATGGTTGTTTTGTCAATGTGCAGTCAGTAGCAATTAATGGAACATTTGAAGAAAAGCCATACCTCTATTTTCTTCCCACCATTCTGTCCAAATTTGAGAAGCTCTGGAACTGTGTTGGCATCAAAAGTCAGTTTACTACAGAGCAATTCGTTGCTGTCCTTCAGAAAATGAGTATTAATTCAAGACAACTCAAAGAAAGAGATATTCATGTGTGTCTTGATATACTTATCAAAGGGCTGTATGGCTCTCGAGAAGAATCTGTTAAAGACTGTCTAATTCCTGATGAAAAAGGCGTGTTGACAAAGTCAAGCAAGCTGAAATTTAACGACAGTCCTTGGATGCCAGTGCAAGCTGGGGTAGCATTCTGTCATAATCTAATACCTCGGGATGTTGCTTGCTATTTTAATGTAGAAACAACAAGACACAATACTTTGAAAAATCATCTAGTGAATGAGTTTTCTCCCTTGGCTAAGGAGTTCGGACAACATGAGAAACTAACTGTTCGGATCAAAAACATAATTGAAGCTTATCCAGCCAAGAAAGACATCCTGAAAGAACTCCTTCAGAATGCTGATGATGCAGAAGCAACAGAAATCCATTTTGTATGGGACAAACGAAAGCATGGAACTAAAAAACTATTTGGGAAAAAATGGGAGATGCTTCAGGGCCCAGCACTTTGTGTGTACAACAATACAATATTTTCAAATGAAGACCTGATAGGCATCCAGCAATTAGGAGAAGGAGGAAAACATGGCACTTTGGGTAGAACTGGAAAATATGGTCTTGGTTTTAATTCTGTTTACCAGCTGACTGACTGCCCATGTATACTAACTGGTGATGAATATCTCTGCATATCTGATCCAAACCTGAAATATGTGGAAACTGGAACCAGAGAGTCACCAGGCTGCATGTATTTAATGGATGAACATTTCAAAATGTCATTCCGGGATGTTTACAATACCTTTCTTCCTGAAAATTTTCCTCTTCATTCTGGAACCATGTTCAGACTTCCACTCAGGACAGAAGAAATGGCAGCACAATCAGATATATCAATAAATGCAGTTCGAAATTATGAAATGATGGAACTTTTCAAGGCTTTACAAACAGATCCAGAGGAACTGATTCTCTTTTTGAAGCACATCACCAAATTACACTTTTATGAAATAAACAAGGATGGAAGTAAAAGCAATTATTTCCTAATTGAGAAAAAAGTCACAGAGGACACCATGAAGCAAAGGGAAGGTTTTCAAAATCATGTTCGCAATTCTCTTAAATCTGGGAGTGTAAACCCACACCAAGCTATCTATAAAGTTTCTATTACATTAGGGAAAAAACAAAGCCGGTGGATTATAGCAGAGCAATATGGATGGTTTCTGCCAAACCAAGAAGAAGATAATGCCTATGCCAAAATACCCCAGGCAGGCCTGGCAGCTTGTTTAGACACAAAACCAAAAGAAATTGAATTTCATGGAAGGGCTTTTTGTTCTTTGCCATTGCCGGGAGAAACTGGTCTTCCTGTTCATGTGAATGGAAACTTTGAAGTGGATCACTCTAGAAGAGATCTGTGGAAAGAAGATGGTGAGAGCTTAAAGACCAAATGGAATCAATTACTGCAACTGAACACCATTGCACATCTGTATACTGACCTCCTTACAAACATCTGTACAAGCTTTAGGAAAGGTGAACCCAAAATGTTGGTACATCTAAAATCACATCTGAACTTTATCTTGAGCTACTTTCCCATTGTGTCAAGAACAGTTGCCCCAGTTTGGCATGAAATGATCAATAAAATCTACCAGTCAATCAATCGACGTAACCTTCCTGTGATACCAATTCTTAGAAGTGTTGCTGAACAAAAATCTTCACAACACTCTGATCCAAAATACTCATATATCTGGTCAAGTGTTTCAAAGCCAGATCCAACAGATTCACCATATTTTACCAACCACAACCATGGTGACATTCTCCACATTTTGGAGCGCACTGAAATGAACTTGGTACCTTTTTCAATGAAAATTCAAAACATTATGGAGAGCTTTAAGGCTGCAGGTATTAAAGTGGCTGAAGTCAGTCCTTCTTCAGTGATCAGCTATTTGAAACAGAAAAAAATTAATGATCCCTTGCACACAGCTGATGATTTACCATTACCTATCAACCAGACTTTGATCAAAGATTCAAAAAGTTGTTCACGGCTCTTGGAATTTTGTCTAAGTAATGATGAATTGTCTGGCTCTGTTACCAGAGATGTGTATAAAGAGTCTAGCTCTGTTGATCTTAATGGGCTGCCTCTCCTTCTTACCAAAGATCAGATGTTGAGAAAGTTCAGCTCTCATTCTCCAAAGCTTATTTCAGAATTTGCTCAAATTTTTCAGGAACACAAGTCAGAATTTGCAGACGATCAAGTTAATTCTGGGAACAAATCTATTCTGCTAAAAGGAAACTATCTTGAAAAATTAACCATCCCAGTGGCAGCCAGTTTTATAAAGCCAGTTCTTCAGAAACAGCTTCAACACTCACCGCTTAATGAAACAAATGAGCTTCATACAGCTGGAAAAGAAATGAAAGAATGGTTGAAGAATCTCTGGAAATTTTTTGAAAATGAAGTGAATGAATTCCCAGGTGGCAAAACAAATGGGGTCTTCAGTGAAATAAAGAAACACTTCCCTTGCAGTCCTATTTTGCCTGTCATACATCCAGGACAAAAAGACACATGCTTTCTGCAGAAGCTTGCAAACCTGCATAGAATTGTTCGTGATCCAAAAGAACACATTTCTGCCATTCTCATTAAACTTGGATGCATGACAATCGACCGTAACTTTTTTCTGGGACTTGGCGAATTTTTCTACAAATATATCCAACCCGAACTTTTGAACATTGAGGACAGAAGTGCCGTTCTGAACCAGCTGGAAACAATCCCACATTCACAGTTTGATTTGCTTTCTGGTGATGAAAGTGATGAGCTTCAACATGAGCTTCAACGCTTCCTTGAACTTAGCATCAGCTCCTCTAAAAACATAAGCAAGTATCAAATAATGTTTAAGTCTCTGCCTTTGTTTCAGACAATATGTGGAAAGCGGCAAAGAATCGATTCTTACAAGAATGTGTTCATCCTTAAATCAGTGTTTCAAGAACATTTTCCAGGCTTGTACAAATTTGATGACAGGAACTGCATTTTCCTCAAAAACAACCTTGTGAATGAAAGCCTCTCAAAATGTCTGGACATTAAGATTTTGGGGGATCTGGAGTTCTGTGTAAAATGTATTATTCCTTCAGTACACAAGCTGAAACAGACACAGCTTATTGATTTAATAAGGCTGCTATTGGAACTGAGCCAAACATCTGGCTATAAGGACTATCGAGACACCATTGCCTGTGCCTTGAGAGATGTCAGATTTATTGAGGACATCAATGGTGATCCTCAGATGACCTCATACTTCTTTGATGACACTGTTGAGCTGTACAAAGTCATGCTTTCGAAGGAGAAGTTTGTTCCAGAGACTTTTTGGAAACTATTTAAATGTAGTACAAGTGCAAAAGCCCTTCTAAAGAGCTTAGGAGTAAAGCATGAAGTATCTGAAGAAGAGGTTATTGAATTTGCTCATCAGATTGAATCAGATGCGAGAGGTTATATTGAACTGCAAGTTCTTGCAATGAAATCTGTAACATTGCTTAAGACAGCACTTTTTTTGGGTGCCAAGAAGTCATCTAAATTAATGCAAACAATTTCAACTATAAAATTCATGATAGCTCTGCAGATTGATCCAATACTATGTCATTACCACAAAGCATTTGCCCAAGAAAGGGATGTGGTTGCCATCAAAGGATCACTGCTGGAAAAGCAGCTAGATCAACAATACCTTATATGGACTTCCATGCCAATACTGCCCACAAAGTCCTTATCTACAAAAGAGTTAGATACCCTAAGGACAGCTGGAGTCTTTGATGAACCACCCTCAGAGCAGGTCATGCAGAACCTAAAAAACATCTGTGGATCTGAGTGCAGAACAGAGTTATTGGTAGAGATAAGAGCTACAGTGTTCAAGAACTCATATGCCTACCTACAATCTGTGCCTTTTAATGAGGCTTTCTTGGCTGACCTCCCTCTTGTTCTTGTTGAAAATGACAAAAGTCTTGTGAAAGCAAGTCAGGTAGTCCTGACACTATCTAATGCCACTGAGTTCAGGCCATACCTGTACCCCATTCAATCAAAACATGCAATGTTTGCAGAATTCTTCAAGAAGATTGGTGTTGAAGAAAAGCCTACTGTCTCTCAATTCTGTACTGTGTTAGAGGAAATCTATACTGAGTGCAGTGATAAAAGTACACTTCAGCCAAACCAGCTGACAACTGTTCAACGTGTTGTGCAGCAGCTTTTCTGTCTGATAAAAGAGGTTGGCAAATTAACTGAGTTTCCGAAGGACACACTATACCTCCCTTCAACAGATGGAAAACTATATGAATCCAGCATGTTGTTTTTCAATGACACCTTCTTTCAGGCCAACAGACTGGAAAATTCATTGAAAACAAAACTGAAGCTTCTTGTGAAACTTCACCAGTGTCACCTAACAGATGATCCATATGAACATCAAAAGCTGTTGCAGTTGCTTCCAAAACAATGTCAACCCAAACTGCTCTCTGGAGTCATTTCTGTGAACCTGGTTGGTGGACAGGTGGAACACTGTGATTACGGAAGCTCATGTGAATTCAGTGGCTGGTTTCAAAAGCATCTGTCCTCTCGTGAATTCCTCCATGGTCTTATGTGTCTGATCAGAGAACAGAGCAAGGGCACCATTTCTCAGACTGAAGCTGCACACATGTGTGAAAGCACATTTGGGAAAATTCAAATTGTTTGTTGCCAAGCTTTACACACTGAGCTTCTCTTAAATCATCAGCCACTAGAAGGTACAGAGATGGAAACTCAGGTCTATGTGAAAAAGCAGGAAGACGAGTGTGTTTTCTATTTGAAGCACAATGATAACATGGCTCCCAAAGTGGTGAATGAGGTCAACATGTACCTTTCTAAAGAAATCAATGCTCTTCTGGAAAATATATTGAATTTATTAATCCTCCCAATACTTGGACATCTTTTATTATGTGAAAACATGAAGGATGTTGAACGGGCCCTGGAACAGCATGGAGTTCGTAACACTGTGAGTGATGAAAAAGGACTTGGTTCCCGTCCAAACCCAGGAACTCCCATACAAGAGGAGTGGCATGATTCCCTTGATATGGACCCCCTCAACAGTTTTGAGAAAGGGGAGTATGTTGGTTTTTGTAAGGATGAATTGGAAAATGAATATGTTTTTGCTATTGTTGTGTCTGGATAAGCATCCAGGAGAGACCAGGCAAAATCCTTCAAGGTATAGAATACAGATAGGTGATGAGAAGTTCATAGAAGTTAGCTCCCTTGAGCTTTATCAGTTTAAAAGAGAAAAAAGATCAGCTCCTGATGAAAATGCTACCTGCACAGACTTTTTCCAACTGCTCTCACAGTCTGAACCATCACAGTCTAAACCATCACAGGCTGAACCATCACAGACTTTAGAGGAGGCTAAAATAGAGATTGACCAGAGCTTGGAACAGATCTGGAAGATATCCGATGAAGACAAATCAAAGGCCATTAGACGCCTGTACTTAAGGTGGCATCCAGACAAGAATCCTGATAACATGGAGCTTTCCACTGAAGCATTTCAATATTTGATGAACAGAATTGATGAGCTACAGCAAGGAAAATCGAAATGCAATACATCAACACAATCAAATACAACACATTCTTATAACTTCAGAGATTTTTATGAAAAATAGAACTATGAGGCTAAGAGTCACAAAAGGGGACGGGAGCGATTCTATCAGAACAATTTCAGACAGCAGTATAATTTTTGGTCACACTTTCAAGAAACACCAAGACCAAATAAAGAGGAAGCTAAGCGTTGGTACAAACAAGCAGAGTGTGATCTTAATGCTTCTCAGAATGACACTGGATGCAATGTGTACCCAGAGTGGTGTCTATTTAAAGTGCACCAGGCAGTGGAAAAAGCACTTATAGCCACAGAGTTTAGAAGGAATGGACAGCATCCTGAAACTGCATCCACCATCACATGCCTTGCCCAGAAGATATCAAAGTATGCTACCTACCTTGATGATTTGCCCAACATTGTAAGTCATTTGAAGTCAATTGGTGTTGACGCTAAGAGAACTCAATACCCAAACTTCTACCCACCGCCCCACATTCCAAATGACAGATTCAATACTGAAGATGCACAAGAAGCAGTAAACATAGCAACAAAACTGCTAAGGAAACTGAATAAATATATTACAATATGATACATTTATACATATATCAATATACTTTTATGGTAACGTTAGCAACATTGTTCTATTTTAGAGTGTAAACAATTAAAAAAAAAATGTTCACAGAACTATTTACCAAACTATTTATTAAAAAACTACTTGTTATGCTTTCTCTATAACATTATTTATCATAAATATTTATAGTGTTGTCATTACAAATTCTTTATGCATTTATGCAAATTATTTGCATTGATCCTGAGACATTATAATTTTATTTACTTTTATTTTACATTAGTTTACTCATTTACATTATATTTATAGTAAAGATATTTTACCATCTTAATGCAATAATTGCTATTGCTATGCTACTATTACACACCACCATTAAAACATCAAGACACTACCTTCGAATTTGTGTGAATTTCTTCAGACCTCTGGCAAAGAATGCCATACACCGCTTTATTAATTGTGACACTACATTTATTCTAAGTACCTGATAGATCACTGAAGTTGGCTTCACTAAACACTAAAGGTGCATAGGCACCATATTGTTATTCTACCTTTTATTGTTTTCTTCTTCTTTTTCTGGTTTGGTTGCCACCTTGACTGAGGGTGATTTATTTAACATCTGAAAAATATGGGCCAAGTGCTGAAAATGCTAGATGCCACAATTGGGCTAAACTAGGGAAGGCAAACTAATGCAAAAGTTTAATAAAGGTCAGGCAAAGGGTCAGATCATCAGCAAATAACATAATCCAGAAATGGAGCAAAAACATCAACAACATAGCAAAAAAAACAACAACATAGAATTAACATCTTGGTATAGTCTGAATGATGATCAGAACTTGTATTTCTAATGGAATTTGTAAATGAAAGTCCTTTGTATAACCAGTGTGTATGTGTGTGTGTGTGTGTGTGTGTGTGTGTAGTAAAACAGTTTAATCTTGTTAAAAGCTGGGTGATCGAGTTATGGAAATAGTCGTCTGCTGCAGCCATGTCTGTAGGCTGTGTAAGTTGCTGAGAGTTACATTTCTCTATTGACCACATTAAACCATATCCACTATATTGAACAGACAAAAAAAAATTGATAAAAACTCTACGCATGTTATGGTCAGGCATTCCCCTTTCGGTCATGCTGTACCAGGTATTCTGGACCAAGAGCTTACATCTGATGCTCATGGGGTGGTCCTCCCCCTCCACCACCTGGGACAACCCAGCCACTGTCCAATAAATATCTCTGTAGAACAAAAGGGAGAAAGAAGTCAAAGAAAATGTCAAATTGGCCCACCACAGACTGCAGTTTTTACCTGGATGAAAGTCTGCGGGCACTACTCTGTCTACTGGACTGGATCTGGCATTCCCTTTATAGTGAAATTAGTCAGTGGGCTGGCGATGTCCGAATAATAAGGAACAAACTTTCACTAAAAGCCTGCCAACCCCAGGAACTGTCTCTCATCCTTTTTGGACTTGGGTCTCAGGCAGGCTGCAATCACTGCAGTCTTATCAATTTGAGGATGAACCTGCCCATGACCCAAGTAAAAGCCCATATATTCTACTTTCACCCACCCAATTGCCGAATTTATTAGGTTTGCCATGAGCGCCCCCCCGCCTCAAGGTTTTCAGGACCACTCTGAGTTGTTTTAAATGTTGCTTCCAGTCATTACTACATTGTATAGAATATATAATCTAGATAGGCAATGGCATATGCATTATGAGGCTGAAGGATTTGGTCTATAAGATGTTGAAACATCGAGAGACATTGGAGACAAGAGGATCTGCCAATATTCTTTAGTTAAATCCAGTGTCAAATAAAATGTAATCATACAAAGCTCATTGAACAGTTCATTAATGCGAGGCATGGATATTTGTCATACTTAGACACCACATTGACCTTTCTAAAGTCCACACAGAAATAATCCCTGTCAGACAACAAGACACCAGGCTGCTCCATTAACTGTAGGATTCCTCAATTACAGTCATGTCGAGCATAGCATTGAGTTCCTCCCAAACTATATATTTTTTGTGTTTAGGGAGCCAGTATGGGCAAGTGCACACCACTAACCCTGGAGACGTTTTTAGATATTGCTATACTGTATGAGGTTTGTGCGACTGGGTAAAAGCAAAAACACATTGGCAAATTCTTTTGTATTTTAGAGACCTGTGTTCTCTGTGATGGCAAAAAAAAATGGTCTCCACAGAGGACCAGGAAGAATTTAGCCACGTGTTTTGGACTTAACTCCAAACCCAGCTCCTCCCTCTATGGAATCACCATTGGTAGAGGCACAGGTATTGCCTCTGTCCAGTGTTTCAAGAGGTTTTGGTGGTATATTTGGAGTGCATCAACTCTATCTGTGCACCTAAACTAATAATGACCCATTCTCTGTGTAACCTGAAAGGATCTTTGTCACTTTCTGAGTAATTTAGAGCTCAATTTGAGTAGTAACACATGACCCTATTACACATGCAGCTGCATGCCTCTATTATACAGTCAAGACTGCTGTTCTTGAGCCTGTAGCATATTCTCCAGTGTTAATGACCCAAAGTGCGGGTTTTGCCCTCGTGTCAAGGGCATACTACATTTGATTTTTACTGTTAGAAGGTCCTTCCTCCTAATTTTTGTGGATCACATTTATTTTTCTGTGCGGCTTATGGTTTAATAATTAATAATATTATGGTGTAATAATTCAAAAGGGGAAAACTCTTTAGAGGCTTGTTAAACCTCTTATACTGAAAACAATAGAGGCACTTATCCCTGTTTTGTGCATCCTCATGCATAAACTTCCGAATCATATTTTTGAGGGATTGGTTAAATTGTACCACTAAGCCATTTGTCTGCAGATGACAAATGCTAGAACAGATTAATTTAATCGCCAATAATTCATAAAGCTTGTTTAGTGTCAATAGAATAAAAGCCTTGCCTTGGTCAGTCAGGACCTCTTTCAGGATCCTGACTCAGGAGATAAGATGGAAGTGTGCCTCCACAACAATGCGGAGGCTATTGCAATGTATAGTCCACCACAACTATCACATTGCAATGCCCTCGTACTGTTCACTCTCTTCTTCTTCTTCTTCTTCTTTCGGCTGCTCCCATTAGGGGTCGCCACAGCGGATCATCCGTCTCCATACCACCCTGTCCTTTATATCTGCCTCTTTTACACCAACTACCTGCATGTCTTCCCTCACCACATCCATGAACCTCCTCCTTGGCCTTCCTCTTTTCCCCCTACCTGGTGGCTCCATCTTCAGCATTTTTCTACCAATATAATTCATGTCCCTTCTCTGCACATGTCCAAACCATCTCAATCTCGCCTCCCTCACCTTGTCACCAAAACATCCTACATGTGCTGTCCCTCTAATAAACTCATTTCTACTGTTCACTCTAATGGCCTAAATAGATCTGTTCTAATTCTTTTGAAGGAGACCTCGATTAGTAATGTGCGCAAAGGCACTGTCAGGAATTCACCTGCCATGCCCCCTTCGGCGGCTGTCAAACTTCGGCATTCCCCAAAGCACCTCGCTCCTTCTCTCGTGCGTGCCCCGCCAGCACGGAGCTGCTCGCAATCGGGCTTCATGGAGAACACCTGAGGCTCATTTCACTCGCTCATCCCCAGCTCCTATATAAACTCCCTGTCCGTTATTGTAGGTTCATGGTGGATTGTGTGTTTGCGTATGTGTTTCCCACTACGTACCTTCTCCTCCCAGACTCCTCGCTCTCTCCACAGCTGCGTCTGCCTTCCCAAGCGCACCCCGGAATACCGACGCTTCCCTGTCGCTGCCGCCGAACCGTGGATATTACTTACGGACTGCCTTTCGCCAGTTCAGGACTTTGTGGGCCGCAACACCAGATCATCCCGATCTCTGCGGGTATTTTGTGTAGGCTCTGCCTCTTTTGTTAATAAACCACGTTTGCTGATATTCCGGCTTCCGCCTCCATATCCGACGCGTAACAGAATAACGGACCCCTGAAAAAAAAAAAAAAAGAAAAGAAGGACACCCCAGGACCTCCTGGAGATCTCCGCCCTGCTCCAGGACCTCAAGAAGAGCTCAGCTCCATTCCAGAATCCCCAGGAGAGCTCAGCTCCACTTCAGGTCCAAATAAATCCAAACAGTGGTAAACATTCCTGGCATTGGTCTGGCAATGTTTGCTGTTGATTTTCTGCAGGTCACAAAGCTAGGCACAGTTGGTATGTTCAGCTGCTTGGTGTTGTTCCTGAAACAGGAAGTGATGCTCCCATCAGGACACTCTCAATAGTGCAGATCTAGAACGTCTCTAGGTTACGCATGTAACCCGAGTTCCCTGAGGGAATGAGACGCTGTGTCGCAACGCTTTGGGAACGCTTCCGTGTTGTCGACTTTCTGAATCATGTAATCCGGCCAATGGAGAAACACGACGGTGGGGTGACATAACGACTAGGGAGCTACCGAACGCGCATGTGATGGAGCCGACGCTAGCTTCTGAAAAAGAGAAGGGAAGCAGCATGACGGGTCATTGCCAGGGGTAAACTCCAGAAGAGACGGTTCCATGAAAAGAGCCTGTAGGTCTCTGACCCTCTTCAGGGAGGATATAGCCAGAAGGAAAACACAGGCACTCTGGGCCAAGTCCCACACCATGCCTAAGAAGGTCGCTTTCTGTACTGGAGAAAGCACACTCTTTATTTAGTCTTAACTACAGCTCCTTCATACAGGCGAGAATGATATCTCTATGCCGGACTGCCAGAAGCTCTAATCGAGCTAATATCTACCAATCATCAATATAGTTCAGAATGCGGATGCCCTGGAGTCTCAGTGTGTTCAAGGCTGCATCTATACACATTGTGAAGGTGCGGGGTGAAAATGCAAGGCCAAACAGTAAGCTTTGACCCCAAAAGCAAACCTCAGAAACCTCCTGTGAGCCAGAAGGATGAATATGTGGAAGTATGCGTCCTTTAGATCTTTCATGACAAACCAGTCTTTGGACCTAAACTGAGACACGACCTGCTTTAGAGTGAGCATCCTTAACCTGAGCCTCATTAGCAAGCAGTTCAAGGAGCATAGATCTAGTATCGAACACATCTCACCATCCTTCTTTAAAACCACGAAGTACCGGCTGTGAAATCCGGACTCTCTGTGTAGAGGAGGGACCACCTTGATTGCCTCCCTCCTTAAGAGAGTGAGTACTTCTTGTTCCAGGACCAGAGCCGGCTTAGGTCCCACCAGAGTGGGACACACCCCATTGAAGCGGGGATTAGAGGTCCCGAACTGAATCGAGTAGCCCCTCTCTACCTTGCGCTGAGACGCATCTGGCATGCTTTCCCAGGGAGCCAGGAAATCTTTTAAGCGAACCAGTCTCTCGAAACTGGCCTCTGACCTGACCAGAGCAGCTGGAGCAGTGCCCTGCAGTTGTTGGAGGCTCCTGAGAGGCAGCAGGTCTCCTCCATCCACTATGAAACTAGACAGAGGTGGAGGAGGGCACCCGCTGGAGGTGGCTGTGCCCTAAAGCACATCCTGTGGTGGGGTTAACAGCCTGAACTCCTGGTGGTGCTGAGGAGGGATGGGCACCATATAATGGGGTGTGCAAAGCCCACATTAGAATAAACTGTGGGGGCTGCCTCTTGGGAGCGACGAGGGAGGTAGTGCTAAAACACCCCCAATGTTCGTTCAGCAGGATGGCCCAGCCCCTGTCAAGAATATCCAACAGGGTGAGCCACAGATGCCTTTCTGTGTCTACCAAGGCTGATATGGAATGCCCTATGGCCTTGGCTATTTCTTAGGTGGCCCTGAGAGCTAGGTCGGCAGCATGACGTAGCTCATTTACATCGTCAGCCCCAGAGCCAAATCTATATTTAATGGTTGGCATTACCACGCCTGCTAAATGCTGACATCCACTATTAGCTCCTTGTTGTTGCTGACATTCAGAATAAGATTGTTCTCCTGGCATTCTTTCCAGGTTTTAATCTCCAGTAGGTAGGCCATATCATCATTGTTGGAGGTCAGGCTCACCACAACAGTGTCGTTAGCAAACTTGATGATGGTGGTGGAGTTGGAGGTGACCATACAGTCATATGTGTAGAGCAAGTACAGCAGGGGGCTCAGAACACTACCCTGAGGAGCTCCAGTGCTGAGGGTGAGGGTGGATAAGGTGTGTTTGCCCACCTTAGTAGTAGTTAGCAGTTAGTAGTTAGTGGTCTGTCTGTCAGGAAATTAAAGTTCCATTGACACATGGGTGGGTTGAGTCACAAGCCCACCAATTTAGATGCAAGTGTGGAGGGAATTACAGTGTTAAACACTGAACTGTAGTCCACTAACAGCATTTTCGTATAATTCCCTTTTCTACAGTCCAGGTGGATCATCCTCAGAAGAGTGGTTTTGGTGGTAAGCAAAGTGTAGTGGATCCAAAGTGTGTGGTAGAAAAGCAATGATGAAGCCTCTGACCAGTTTTTTAAAGCACTTCATCACCCAGGCCTCCCTTCCGCAATAGATAGAAGCAGCCGACATCCTCCAGGGTTTTTGGAACAACCAAGGCCTTTCAAAAACTGTGTACAAGCGTATAGAAAAATGTACTGTTTCGCAAGCAAAAGATTGTCACACCAAATATTGATATGATTTGGATTTTTTGTTTACTCACTTTCCAGGTTGTTACTTGACAATAAGAAACTATTAACACTAACATTATTTTGAAAGCATTCTTACTTTACAGCACTTTTTTCCCCAAATGTCTAATTTGTTGCACCGTACTGTATATTTAATTTATTGTCAGTAATTAAGGTTGTCTATTTATATTTAATTCTATGTATATTATTTTGAAAAAAAGAAGTCATTGCCTATTGCACTGATTCCCCCTTTCATAATAAATCTAAAACTGGATCTCCTAATGTGTTGGCAGTGGCAGTGCATTTCACAACTATGCCTTCAGTGGTGTCCTACCTGAATCATTACACCTCTTAATACTATTAATATGACACCATGGTTCGAAAAAATAAATATTATAGAAAACTGCAGTATAACAGAGTGCTGCATCACAGACAGGAATCTCAGACATTGAGAACAAATGGCATTACTAAAAAAAAGCAACCAAAAAAGCACAATTCAAAGCTTGTGCACTACAGATTGGGGTTGAAACCTCTGACTAGTGCGTTTTCTGACCATCCAATCAAAGGATGTGAAAATGTTGATGTGACTGGATGACATTAGTGGGCCTTGGAGTAAGCAAGACACAGTTTGATTGGTTAAAGCAACACCTTCAAGCAACATTGATTTGAAACTACCAATAGCCGACACTGTTAATTTCTTCTGGCCTTACAACAATACCTGATGTGATGGCTGAAAAATTATTTGATACATACTTCAATGCAAAATTAATTAATTAATTGGGATTAATTTAATACATATTCCTGCACAAAAAATGTTTATTAAAATGTAAGTGATTTTAATGCTGCACTCAATAATATCCTTCTATCTTCTACACAACCAATAAACGTAATTAATTGTAAACTCCTCAAGCTGGTTATCTGCTATGAATGTATTTAAAATTACACCTTAACTCCCTTTCGTTTAACCATTCACACTGTTCCTTCACAAACTGCACTGAAACATGTTGGAACTGTCCATCTCTCACCAAACAATGGGGGTGACTGGAAGAGTCAATGTTCTTAAGGGGGATATTTAAACACACTCATTTCAACTCACATTTATTGTCATTTTAACCATATACAATACAGTACACAGTGAAAAACAATGTTCCTCCAGGACCAAGGTGTTACATTCATGAACATAAATTAACACAAGATAACACAACAGTAACTAGAATGAACAAACAGTACACAGTAGTTCACATAAAGTACACATATGCAAGTCAGCTTTCTTAATTGTAATAAATTGATTCGTGTTCATAGAGACAAATTTCCCTCTTTTTCGTGTCACTGAGGACGACTTTCAATGTCATTTATTTCAATAAGTATTTTTGGTGCCTCCGCCAAAGTTTTCTTGCTGCCACTGTATACCACAGACGCTGTACTGTTTTTTTCTCGTTTGTTGTTGATTTTTTTTTTATCTTCAAACACCATTACACAACCTTTAAGCAGGAGATTTTATCCCTGTTTTTACTGCTTTATATTCTATAACCTACTCGCTATTATAAACCATCTTCAGCGGTTTCTTTCAGTCAAAATACAGTAAATATATTCACCCGGTTAATTAAGGAGACTGCGTTAATCAAAGACACACATGTTTATTACACCGTGTCCCCAACCTGAACCCTAACCACCCTAACCTTTCTGCCTTATTTACTGATAAAAATGGGGGAAAAGATCACCTTTGGCATTTCTGTCAGCATTACACATGATGATCTGCCTCCGTTGCTATGGAGACAGAGCCAGACGGAGGCAGTCGTGCTGAATGACACAAAAAAGAGGGAAATTCGTGTCCATTAACACAAATTAATAGATAAAGTTTATGTCTATATCACGCAATGCCATGAAACTGTGTTGGGTGGTAAGACTACACCTGAAAAGGAGATTTTTTTGCCACATGATGACACATTATTACACTACTATTACTACAACTGATAATAATAATAAATGTTTTGTTTGCTATATCTTTTTCATTTCTTTTTTTTGCCACATCAGATGATTGTGCAGATGTATTTATACCCAATTTACATTAAATAAATAAATCTTTTAAAAAAAGTGCATTTACACTTTAAATAAATATCAAATAAATAAATAAATAAATAAAAATCAAATAAACAAAAATGCATTTTAAATGTAATGAAAAAGCACAACTAGAAGTGTTATTATGCAAATGATCAGTAAAGTAGTTTTAACTTCCTTGGAGATGTTCTATGATGAATTTTCTCATATAACCAAATGAAATTAAATACATTCTCATATCCACTTACGTATTTTTCTTTCTTTTTTTTTTCTTTTTTTCTTTATTAAAGTTTATTTAGTGCCAAAGAAGTTAGTGATACGTTGTTTGGGATGACTAATGGGCAGGAGGTTGAATTATCGCATTCAATTAATAACCTTAACCAATGATGGAAATATATTGAATGGACATTCTTTGTTGGAGATGAGTATGGGCTCCCTTTTGAGTCTGGTTTCTCAATATTCTCAAGGTTTCTTCTTTATAACATGCATGGACGTTTTTCCTTGCCACTGTTGCCACTGGTTTACTCAGTAGGGATAAACTAAGATACTCATTTGTAAATGTAAAATATATATCTAACTAATATTATGTATCTATTATCATTTATAATACATTTCTTTCTTTCTGTAAAGCTGCTTTGGGACAATGTCTTTAAAAAGAATTGAACTGGACTGAACTGAATCGATTTGGATTCGATTGGCTTGAATTTATTGACATGTCTAATGAACATGTAAAAAAAGTGAAAGTTAAAGAGTAGATGTGATTGTACGTCATGTGAGTAGTTTCTCGGAAGTGGGAAAATAAATCAGATTATTGTTGTACACAGATGAAGGCGGAGTAAACCGTTCTGGCCTGATTTATTTATTTATTGCTGCAAAGGAAATGAAAGTTAACGCGGTTTTAGTGTGAAACAGAGTATCAGACTTCCAGGAACTCCATAGACCAGTGTTGGTGTGTATCTCATGCACTCTGCGTGTGGATTCAGGGCGGTTCCTCTGCTGCCCCTGACTGCGCTCAGTCTGACTTTCGTTTCGCTCGGATCAGATTTCGTTCCGCGGAAAGTGAAACTATGAGTCTTCATAAAGCCGAGTGGAGCTCGAGGACGGCCATTCCTCTCCTCCTCAGCACTGCAGACATGACCTTCTCTCTCTTCACGGACTTCATCACGACTGTTAGGAGGTGGTAAGTGTTTATGCATTTGCATATATTAATACATTTATCAGCCTTTAGTTTTTCTAAACCATTTCATTAGTTTTTTATTTCTGATGTTCATAAAACAACAATCGAAAGATACAATTACATTCCGTTATAGAGCAAAGTTCCTAGAAGGCATGAATAAAGTTTTTTTTATAGATAGATAGATAGATAGATAGATAGATAGATAGATAGATAGATAGATAGATAGATAGATAGATAGATGCATAAATAGATACATAGCTAAAATAGCCAAATCAGTTCATAAATAAATAAACAGCCAAATGAGTATGCGTGTGAAATTTCCACTCAAAAGTTATTTCTGCTCAGTATCATCTTCCTATCTGTAGATTTTGAAATCATGACCGCCTCTAATACTGAATGTTGAGCTTTTCCGCCCCCTTGTGGATTAAAGTGTCTCCTGCATCCAGAACCTCTAACTTTTTCTGGGAACATTATGGACAATTCACTGACAATTCTAATGCTAATAATAATAATAATAATAATAATAATAATAATTATTATTATTATTATTATTATAATTATTATTATATTATAATAATAAAAATAAAAATAATGTATTGCTTAATAATGAGCTGTATTTATGTGAAGAAGTGGTAGATCAGTGCTTAAACCACTGTGTTATTGATTGGGAGGTTAGGGGTACCCTACTATCACCAAGCTGCCACTTTTGGGGCCCTTATGCAAGGCCCTTAACCCTTTGTGCTCCAGGGGTGCTGTATCATGGCATTAAAAATGCTATTTTTCTTCCTTCATTTGTTGCCTTTTTGTTTGCTTTCTTTTACAAAAACCTTCAAAAAATTGCAGGTTGTCAGAAGATGCATTAAAGTTTTATAAAACATTAAATAATAATAATAGGCCAGTGAGAATAATAAAACCACACACAGTGAACAGATTGGGCTATTTCTCGAGGAGGTACATATATAAAATACATTAACAGAATTATTAGGAAATATATATATAAGATATATATTGCTGTGCATACACTATTTTTAACAAACCCAAATGTCTTCACTGAGTTGGTGGACTAACGTTTTCCTGGTTGGAGCCCCGACCCTGAGAAAAATAATCAACCTCATGGTTTTAATTGTAACTCTGCTTTATCTCTCCACTTCATTACTGCTTATTCTCAGTGTGTATTATCTCTTACACCATGTGTTTGTTTATTACATTTTAAATAATAAAACATAATAAAATGTAGTGATATTGTGTTAATTATGTATTTAATTTTTTTGTGTCACAGGAGTAAATAAAGCTGCAGCAATGTCTCTATCAAACAAGACGAAGAAAAAAAAGTGAGTGGTCTTAAATACTTCATGTGAACCAACCTGTCTAGATGCAACCACACATTGTGTAAATCAAATCCCACTGCACTGACACTGTGCACATCCTATTTCACTGTAATGCTGTCTGTGTGTGATGTGCATAAGATGTAAAAAATGTTTTAGAAATCAAATAATCAGATTTTTTTATATGATTTGGAATAACGATCAACACTGAAATGTAGTAGTTTTTTTTTTCATTTTTTTATTTATTCTTTTGTAAAATTTTCATAACCACAAAATAACCCCCCCCCCCCCCCCCCATGGAAAAAGCAAAAACTTGCTCAGTCTTAAAGCTTCTTCACATTTATGTCTTTTGTTAGATGCTCCTGATCCAGAGTGATTTACAGTTATCACATTTACACACTGAGCATCTAAGGGTTAAGTAAGAGCTTTGATCAGAATCTCACCAGCAGTTGCTTGAAAAATACTAAACCTTTTTTATTGACCACCTCTTACACAACTCCATCTTATTTTCAACATCATTACAATATTTGTCATTAATGTGACAGGAAATTGTACTTTTTTTGGATATAGTATGTATCGTCTTTAGGTTACGACCGTAACCCTAGTTCCCCTTGTTTTTCCTCTCACGATGTCAATTTCAAACCCCTGTAGTACTTTACAATTTCATCATCATTATATATTTAATGAGTTAATAATTGTATTTAATGGAGATACTGTTTTTTATTGTATATTCCAAACTAACTTTATCATTCTTTTATTAAGAAATGCATTTGGAGCCACGGCACCTCCATTTATCGACTACTTGAAAGAGATCCTTAGACGCTACCCTGATGGAGGACAGATCCTGAAGGTGAAAATAAACTTGTTATTAGGGGTGTAACGGTACACAAAGAGGAATAAGCAACAAATCGCTTTTTTCTGTTCATTTTGAACAGGCAGTAGTGTTTGGTCACAATCAGCTACAGATCAGCTACAGCTACAGATCAGCTAAATAGAATTGTGAAAAATAAAACTTTTTAATTAGGAGACTATATATTGAACTTTTAAAGGTTAAGCCCAACTCTCTCCTAAAACAACAGAAAAACATTAAATGTGCATTAAATTTAAGACCCAATAACTGTTATCGTCCTACCTACGACTCGCTCTCCTTTACTGCCGTACTTCACAGGAAACTGGAAACTTTCCCACACGATGGATTTAAAACAAGCAGGTGGGTCTTCGAGCTCTTGTGTGTTGTCTGAACTTGCCATTCTTCTTTTGGATTGGTGTGTAGCAGAGCTCTTCGTCTGCTTTTTCCTGTTGTGAGAGTTAACATTGCATTATCACACGTGCCCCCATCTGGGCGCCTGTGACTGAGTGTATTGGTCGTCAGAGTACACGAACCGAACCGTGACGCCTGTACCGTGACAATTCGGGGCGAATACATGTACCGGTACACCCGTACTTAACATAATATTTTGTGACATGTTCAATTTGTAATTAATATTAAAATATCTAGGTTTATCCAGGCATTTAAAATAAAACTGTGCATTTCATGAACTGATGTTTTAATTCTCCTTTATACCTTTTAATAATAATTCATAATACTTTATAATAACTACATAAAATTTGTGTATGTCTCAATGACCTTGTAATCTTGAAGTCCTTTTTCATAATATCCTCGTTTAGATTTAATTTGTATATCTAGTAAAACTGATAATGATGATATAACAAATTTTACAGTCCCTACAATGTTCTTTATATCATTTTTATTACATAATCATGCCCTTATATAATCATTTTAGAACTCTTACATAATTGCTTTTGACTCTGCCCTTCATAAGTACTTTGTCTTTCCTCACTACATCATTATATATTTATAACATAATATATGTATACATTATATGCACTGTATGTAAGCTAATATTCTGTTTACATGTGTGTCATTTATATTATATTCATGTATTCATATAGCTTCTATATGTACTTGGGTACATTTAACATTTTTTATTGACTTTTTTAGAGCATTTAAATTTGTAAATGCTCAATAATTCACAATTCAATACATTTCTTTTTGTTTATAACCCTTCCACAATGCTATCATAATACTTTCAAATGTACAGTTTATAAACTATAATCCCCTTCATAATCATTCATTTATTTCTATCATCCTTCACAATTACTTCAAAACCAGTTTAAAGTCTTTCCTAATTTCATAGATCGTTATCTCCATAGTTCACGAAATCTTCATAATTGTAAATAATTACGTTGTAAGTACTTTTATAATTCCTCTATAAATCTCTACATTCCTTCATATACCCAAGACAAGAATTTGTAACGAATTAACCATTTATTTCGTAATCCCTTATACAGTAGATTCTTTCAGATTCTTCGTAATGAGTTTATAAACATTACTAAACTCTATAATCCTGCATTTTC
This sequence comes from Silurus aristotelis, assembly GCF_946808225.1. Classification (NCBI taxonomy): domain Eukaryota; kingdom Metazoa; phylum Chordata; class Actinopteri; order Siluriformes; family Siluridae; genus Silurus; species Silurus aristotelis. Next base: position 2,830,726 of record NC_139576.1, read on the forward strand.
CATAGTACATCATAAATAATTTAAAATACACAATACTATATAACTTCATAATAATTCTTATTCCTCTATATATCTTATACATACTTTATAATGCATTATTAATCCAAAAATAATGCCATACTCCTTTAATTCTCTGTCTTGATTGATCTATAATGATTCCATCATTCATAGTTGTTTCCTAACTAATTTTTAACACATTATAACCCTTCAAAACCAACCATGTAGAGCTTTAAAACATTCTCATACTGATTTGCAGCTGGTCATAACTCTGTTCAGATGAAGTGTGTATGTATAAATGAGTTTTACTCTCCTGTATTGTTTCACAGGAGTTGGTACAGAATGCAGACGATGCTGGAGCTTCAAACACCGTGTTCATCCATGATGAGAGAAGATACGGTACAAACAGTGTGTGGAGCGAAGCCCTGGGAAAATATCAAGGTATTTCTATTCATATTTCCATTGCAGTGTGAATGACCCAAGGAAAAAAAATGTAAACTGTTCATTCTTAGTCATGTTAAGTACATGTTTGTCACTTTATTAGATTAGATTAGATTAGATTAAACTTTATTGTCATTACACATGTACAAGTACAAGGCAACGAAATGCAGTTTGGGTCTAAAAAGAGTGCAATAACAGCAAGTGCAGGATTTACAGTGTTACATGATTTACATAAATTAAAATAGAATGATATTATAGGACTATGAACAGTAATTTACAGATCTATATGTACTATTAATATACAGATGAATATATATGTACTATGAATTAAATATACAGATGAATATATATGTACTATGAACAATACTATACAGATATGTATATATGTACTATGAACATGATTTACAGATGAACAATACTATACAGATGAGTATATATGTACTATGAACATGATTTACAGATGCCTATTACTATAAACAGAAGTTTACAGAAGGATGTAAAAGGTGAACATAATATATTGCTATTACTATAAACAGAGATCGGGTATATATACAGTGGTAATAAGTTAATGGTGAGCAGCAATACAAAGAAGAGCAGTGTGCAAATGAGCATAGTTTTGTGTAACACTCCATTAGTGCAATAACAAAAAGGGTGTGGAGGGAAATGAGCAAGTGTCACGGTGAGCATAACTTTTTGTGTATACAGTCCATTAGCGAAAGAACGAAGTGTGAGGTGTGGGGGGGAATATGTGGTAGTGTATCAGCAAGGGGCAGAGTTCAGTAAAGAGACAGCTCTAGGAAAAAAGCTGTTCTTTAGTCAGCTGATCCTGGTCTGGAGGCACCTGAAACGCCTGCCGGAGGGCAGAAGAGAGAACAGTCTATGTTCGGGATGAGAGGAGTCCTTAAGAATGCTGCGAGCTCGACGCAGACAGCGTTTCTTTTGGGTGTCCACCATGGCTGGGAGTAAGGTCCCTGTGATGCGCGGGGCGGTTTTCACCACCCGCTGCAGTGCCTTACGCTCTGACAGAGCAGCTCCCATACCAGACTGTGACACAGCTGGTCAGGATGCTTTCTATTGCGCAGCAGTAGAAGTTCACTAGGACATCCGAGGAGTGCTGATTTTTCTTTAGTGTCCTCAAGAAAAAGAGGCGCTGGTGAGCCTTCTTGACCAGCCACTCAAAGCACTTCATAACAATGGGTGTCAGTGCTACAGGGCGGTAGTCGTTCAGGCACGTTGGGTTGGAGTGTTTTGGCACTGGCACAATGGAGGTGCATTTAAAGCAAGTGGGAACCGCTACTTGGGCAAGAGACAGGTTGAAGATGCCAGTAAAGACCCCAGCAAGCTGCTCAGCACATGCCCTGAGTACGAGTCCAGGGACGTTGTCCGGTCCAGCGGCTTTGTGTGGAGGAGAGTGCGATTGGAGAGTGATCAGCCGAGAGTTTGAGCTTTGTGGCAATTTCTTTGTTGTCTCTCACAAAGCGAGCATAAAAGTCTTTAAGCTCATTCAAAAAGAGGACATCAGTGGCAGCGGGAGTGGAGTGGGAGGATATGTAATCACTGATGGCCTGGATGCCTTGCCACATGCGTCGAGGGTCAGAGTTGGAAAAATGCTCCTCTATCTTTTGCTAATAGCAGTGCTTGGCCTCTTTGATGCCCCTCTTCAGGTTAGCTCTGGATGTGCTGTAGGCCTGAGCGTCGCCTGACCTAAAGGCAGTAGTGCATGCTTTCAGCAGGAGGCGCACCTCCTTGTTTATCCATGGCTTCTGTTTTGGGTATGTAATGATCTGTTTCTGGGTATGGATCTAATCCAGTACAGAGGAGGTGTAGCAGTCGATGTTTGTGTGAGAGTCACTAGTGGCCTGAGAAGCAAATGTACTCCAGTCTGTGTGTAAAAACCTTTCCTGAAGTATGAAATCTGCCTCTGCGGGCCACACGTTGATGGTTCTCACTGATGGCTTCACCCGATTGATGAGGGGTGCATATTTGGGGGTGAGAAACAAAGAAAGGTGATCTGACTGTCCCAGGTGGGGGAGGGGGGTCGCAACGTAAGCCGCAGCCATGTTTGTATATACATGGTCTAATGTTTTGTTCCCTCTGGTGTGACATGAAATATGCTGATGAAATTTTGGGAGCACTGCCTTTAAGTTTGAGTGATTAAAATCTCCCGCAACAATAAACGCAGCTTCCGGGTGAACAGTCTGTTGTTTACTGTTGGCCGCATAAAGTTCTTTCATAGCGAGCTTACAACGGTCTACATTTAACCATTAGAAACTCCAGGTTAGCTGAACAATGACTCTCAACAATAAAAGAGTTTGTGCACCAAGCTTTGTTAACATAAATGCACAATCCACTGCCTCTGGTCTTACGAGAGCCATCTAATGTCCTATCCGCCCGGAGTGTGTGTTGTCCCGCTAGCTCAATAACCGTTGTCCGGGATGGCGCTGTGTAGCCATGTCTCTGTAAAGATCATGACATTACAGTTCCGAAGTTTCATGCTGTGCGTGTTGCTGAGTCGAATCTCCTCCATTTTGTTTATCAGTGACCAAACATTGGCGAGGAAGATCCTAGGTAAAGAGAGCCGGTCTGGTGTTAGCTTTAGCTTAGCTTTCACTCCACCACGCTTCCCCCGCCTTTGTTTACGATCTCGATGCCGCCTGCGAGCACTTCCGCCCGGCCGGGTAGAGTGAGGTGTCAGAGGTGGCAAAAGTACACACATCCTTTACTTTAATAGAAGTACAGATACTCATGTTTTAAAATACTCGGGTAAAAGTTGAAGTACTGATTAAACTTTTTTACTCAAGTGAAAGTAATGAAGTCTTGGCTCTGACATGTACTTAAGTAAAAAGTAGTTTGTGTCTCCATTATGAGGGAAAAACCTAGAGGGTAAATTGTGTAAAACATGGCGGATTTGGTGTTTGATTTGAGACTTGGTGCAAAAATAAAACAAGTTTACTGATTAAAAATATTTTTATCTGGAGTTTAATTTATTTTATATATAAGTAAAGAAAGGACGTATGGATAAAAAAAAAATTTCCAAAGATTTTAATTTTGCTTCTTTTATATTTAATTATTTATTTATGTATTTACATTTTTTATAAAAATGGTAAAAACAGAAATGCACGCTGAATTGATAGCGCATTAATAACATAATGCCGTTTACAATAATTTTTATTTTGACAGCCAAATATATATATATATATATATATATATATATATATATAAAACTAATTAAAAACGTTACCGAATGAATGTATCCAGGCTGAAGATCCACATATAGAACACAAGCAGAGAAAAGATGATGATGATCATGAATGTGTCTGTTCTCAGTCATGTTCTCATCACTGACTCCCTCTGTCTCATCCACATTAACCACAAACTTCTTACTGCCTTCTGTCTGCTGATTCTTATCTTCGTAAAGAGTGAGGGTCAGGACTTTATCCACCAGCGGATTGAAAAAGACGCGTAGTAACAGGAAATCGGTTGTTTGGCAGTGAAAAGAAAAATTTATATTTCACCAAATCAATGAATTAAAACTAAAGTAACGAGCCGGTTTTTAAAATGTAAGAAGTAAAAAGTACAGATATTTGTGTAAAAATGTAATGAGTAAAAGTAAAAAGTTGGAGTAAAAATAAATAGTGGAGTAAAGTACTGATACCAGAAAAATCTACTTAAGTACAGTAACGAAGTATTTGTACTCCGCTACTTCCAACCTCTGATATATGTAATATGATGCTTTTAAGATCAGGGTTCAAACTAATCAAGATACAGGCAGAAACTGGATTTAACAACAGATCCAACAGATCTTAGGGCAGGGATTGCACTTTCTCAGTGTTGAAACTATACTGTTTCCAGAATCTGATAACCTCCACACACCTGTACATAAGTTAAAGTAACACAGCAGAGCAGGATGGCACACTAACACTGGCAAACATTTGGCTTGCACTTTAATCAACAGCCTCATTCCATCATTATATGCCACATTAAGTTTCTGCATGCTGCTCTTTCTTTATTGTTGCCATTAATAAGCAGTAAACATAGAGTCCTTGCAAAATAGTGTAACTTTTTACACTAGCCGACGAGCAGTTGGTCGGACTTACTCCAAGGACCCGTCCTATGGACCTAGGAGTCCAGTGCATGTATCCGGAACAGCCGGTTCAGTTTCTCCCGAAACAGGGCCTGAAACGGAGGAGGGTAGAATGCCTGTAACCTCATGGGTCATGGAACAACCAAGGGCACCTTGGGGATGTAACCCGTTGTAGGGTACAAAAAGGCACTAGCCATACCACACCTCCAGAAAGAAGGGGGCCACAGAAAGGGCCTGCAGATCTCCAACTCTCTTGAGAACTCAGTCCACCAGGAGATCGTATGCCGCAAAGTGGCACCTGTTCACTACATGGTGCGTAGATCACCACTTAGACCCAGTTAACTGCCCGGTTGGCCCAGTGTTGGAATCTCTTTAAGAACAGTTGCCCAAAGGGATGCCTCCTTCCACCCTAAAGGTATACGTGTCCGCTAATGCAGCTTATCATGCTTCACTTGCTAAACAGTCACTCGAGAAAAACCCTTTAGTGACACGTTCTTCTCTGCTGTACCCTGAGGCTGAGGCCTCAGGTGTGACCCAGAGTGCCTGTATGGAACCTACAGGCACTCTGTTCTCTTCCATTGTTCTGGAGGTTCCATTGTTCTGGAGGCCCTATCTAAACCTCCCTTCAAGCCCTTGTCCGAGTTGCTCTTGACATTTCTCACAGTCAAGACTGTGCTCCTACTGGCCAACTCCTCTTTGAAGAGGGTTGGAGTTCTTCAGTCCCTTTCCATGGCCCCCTTTCTTCTGGAGCAGGCATGGCCCAGTGCCTTTCTCTACTACAGACCGGTCTATGTTGCCAAGGTGCCCTTGGTTGTCCTGCATGCTCCATCGTCTCATTTTCTCAGGGAAAATGTTACCACATACAATGAAATTCTTAATTTGCTGACCACAATAAATACAACAAAAATAAATAAACAAAAAAAAAATAGGCATAAATAGACAAATATATACTCTAAAATGTACATTTATATGCAGAGTATATTACAAAAACCAATTAATTGCATACCATAGTCCACAACAAGTGTGCAAAATCTATGATTAGTGTGAAAAGTCCACCAATGTGTGTGAAAAAGTTTGCAATGAGTGTGCAAGGCTGCAATGGGTGTGCCAAGTCTGCAGTGATTGCGCAGGTTCCCTAATGAGTGTTCTGTCAACTGTCATTTGTTTTTTTACGAGCCTGATGGCAGTAGGAAAGAAGAAATTCTTTAAGATAGTAGTTCTGCATTTTACACTTCTGTACCTCTGGCCTGAGGAAAGGAGTGTGAATGTCTATGCTCAGGGTGGGTGGGATCCTTTAGGATGAAAGCAGTTCTCCTGCAAACTTTGTGATAGTAAATGCTCTGCAGGGACAGCAGTGGAGTCCTTGTGATCTTTTCAGCAGTCTTCACCACTCTCTGCAGGTGTTTGCGCCCAGTATAGATAGTTTCTGGATGAATTTGTTGGGGATGACCGTAAAAATAGCAGAACTATAGTCCACAAAAAGCATCCCGATATAAAAGTCTTTATTTTCCAGGTTGGAGAGGGAAAAATGGAGGGCATTCAGACAGGTGGGTGGGCTCTTCTTGAGAATTGTGACGACTGTTGTGTTCTTGAAGCAGGTAAATAGATACATTGTGTTCTGAAAAGAACACTCGACTTCCTGCTAAACTGGCCTCCAATGCAAAACTAACCTGAGATAGGAATGTGTGGTTGCATATATTCCTGGTAAATATACCCACACCGTATCACATTTCAGTGTTGAAATAGTAGTTTTACACTATCCTTTTAAGGTGACAGTTTGTGACTATGTTAAATGGATGTGTCTAAACTAATAACTGGGCCACAGTCACATTAAAGAATAATAAGGTTTTAAATAGAGATCACATAATCACAAGTTCTCAATATTAGGTCCTGTCTCTCACTATATGTTACAATTGTTCCTTTTAAACAGACACAGGGGCAGAACTTTTTCTGTTTAACAGATTGCATTTTGCAGATGACAAATTGCATATTGCATTTCATCATTGAGTGCATCTCAGTTAGTCATTACAAACAGTTTATTGAGTATACCACTTCACTGTTCTGGTAGGACCGGCTCTCTATGCGTTCAATGATGCAGACTTCACTGAGGAAGACTGGGAAGGGATTCAGCAAACAGGGCGGAGCATCAAGCATGATGATCCAACTAAAGTGGGGCGATTCGGGATTGGATTCAATTCTGTTTACCATGTTACAGGTAAGAAATCAGCACTTCAGCACAACAGTACTTTTGCACTTTAATAGGGAAATTGTAAAACCTTTTTTTTTTTTTTTTTTTTACTTATTCCTCACATAAGCCTAAACTCAAACTTTTTGATTAATTGAAAATTAATCCAAAGGTTGAATATTAAGTCTACTTTAGAATTGTTTTTCCACACGTTCCACTCGTTTTACATAAATCATTGAAGACAAAAAAATTACAACTAATGAAAGATTTATAGTTTATAAATAGCCGTAGATTAAGCAATTTCTCTTTAGACAGACATCATGAACCACAGAAAATGTGCAGAAAGCAAACCATATTTAAAAAAGTGAAGAACTCTGACAATTTGAGGTTGAAGTTCTATTTCAGATAGCCACTTCCCCCACTGGGGCCTCACCAGGAAGAACCGCTGAGAGAATTTATAGGAAGTTCACTAAGGAGAAAGTGTCACTATAGATAGAAGGATTCTCCTAAGAATTAAACTTGTAAAATGTGATATGGTCAATAAACCAGCAATTTTGTTATTTTATTTACAGATTTGCCGTGTGTATTTAGCTCCAAACACCTTGCCATTTTTGACCCCCAAAAGCTAATGTTTGATGATGAACGTGAGGGCTACCGCTGGTCCCTGGATGATGAAGAGGACAGAAAAGACATTTTGAAATTGAAAGATCAATTCAAACCTTTTCAGGATATTGTTAATCTAGTCTGTAATGGTTCTTGTACTTGGGACAAAATCATCAACGAGCACTATTTTAAAGGAACACTCTTTCGGTTTCCTTTGCGTGATGAGGCCTCAGAGATTTCTGACAATTTATATGACTCCAAGAAGGCTACCCAACTATTTGACAGCTTCATTCCAGATGCAGACATTAGCGTTTTATTTCTGAGATCAGTCTCATCCATTTCTTTGTTGCATATTGATTCAAATGGCAGTGTTACCATTAGGATGAAAGTTTCTACATCATCACCAACCAGCCCTCTTCAGCAGACTGATGATTTCATAGAAAACTATGTGCAAGGCAAGACTAGCTTTAAGACAGTGTCCTGCAGTTCACCAGGTCAGGATGAAACAACCACCAAATGGCTTGTGACAGCCTGTCGGCTAGCGGAAGGACACATCCCTGAGATTGACAAACTGGCTGACAAACTGAGTTTTTACCCTCAGGTTGATGTAGCATTTCATTGTGATGAAGACAGGGCAGGTAGCAGTGGAAGACTAAGTTGCTTTTTGCCCCTTCCAAACAATGAAACAAACAGGACAGGACTCCCCATTCATATTAATGCATGCTTTGGCCTTACAGACAACCGAAGGTACATCAAGTGGCAAGAAGAGGATCAGAAGAATGATGAATCAGCAGAGTGGAATGAGTTGCTAATGAAGGAGGTTTTTCCTCATGTATACCTCAAAATACTCCAAGATAGTGTGAAACTATCAAAAAAGTCAGTACTTCCTGTAAGTGCCGTGTACAAACTCTGGCCTAATCTGAAAGAGACACAACACAGCCCTCGATGGCATAAAGTTGCAGTAGACCTTTTTCAACGATTGTTTAAAGAACAAGAAATCTTTTCCTTAGCGAAAAATGAGAACAAATGGGTGGCTGCTTCAGAGGCTGTTTTCCCAGCAGATACTGACACTGATATAATGTCTGCAGTTTTCCACTTATTGATTGAAGAAGGAGAAAACCTTGTGACTGTGCCTGAACATGTTCTACTCAGCATAAAGGAAACCTTTCCAAACCCTGACAGTCTGGAATGGGTGACACCAAGTTTTGTTAGATCTGTGCTCCACAGAAATAACATTAAATCAGTTGCTAAGGATGAGAAACTGTCCATCTTGGAGTATGTGCTCAGTGATGGAAGGTATGAAGAATTAAATGGTCTGCAGCTTTTGCCACTTAGTGATGGAAGTTTCAGGTCCTTTACAAACCAAGAGGAAGACACTGTTTTGATTGACAATGAGAAGTTCTCACGGTAAGCTCTCTTATATGGCTCTTGTTTATTTTATACTCATTTGTTGTGAATTGTCAACATAATATATACTAATATATACAATATATATATATATATATATACACTCTTCTATGTCTAGGGTGTTGCTACCTTTTTGCAAAGACAGATTTCTGCCTGAAGGTCTGAACAGCTCCACGGTCCATCATCTGAGGCACATAGCAATGACAAGTATGGAAATTATTGTGTTTTTTGCTGATTGTATGAAATGGTTTATGGACATTCTGATCATAGTAGCATACTAACCATTAAACCACTAACAAATACTGTAGCCATATTACAAAAAATATATAAAATAGCATTTTTTTGTAGTTTAAGCTGTAAATAAATTCAAATACATCATGACTGACAATTCTATATCTGCTCTGCTTAATTCTAGATTCAAAACTGTATCAACTCATTAATTTGGATGCAAACAATGTTGCTGTATTTTGCAAGAAACATTTACCAAAAGAGTGGAAAGAGACAAAAGGTCATGTGAAGTGGATTTCTATGAAAGATGATTATCCACCAAAAACATGGCTGAAGGAATTCTGGAAGTTTCTGAACGATCATTGGGCAGAGCTTAGAGATTTTATTGGCATGCCTTTGATACCTCTGGAACCATTTCAACAAACAACCAGTAGTGTAATGTTAGCAAGACTGGAAGAGAAATCCACTTTGATTTTCCAAAGCAGCAGAGAGTACACCTTATCAGATCAAATTCAGAAAGTGGTTACGGCGATTGGAGGTACTGTCATTAAGAAAGATGAGTGTCTAAAGCATCATGACATCGAAAGTTACGTTCTGACTCCATCTCCAAGGAACGTCCTGCAAGTTCTTTTAAATATAGACAGAGACAAGGTCATCAGAGGAATTGCTTCTACTTCAATTCATGAAAAGGAGGAGTTTAAAACCTATATCTCCTCTTTGGATCTTCTTTCTGATGTAGAGCAAAATCTGTTGTCAGCTCTGCCCATTTTTAGACTGATGTCTGAAAAGTATGTTGCTATTGAGTCAAAACAAGCAGTTATTTTAAAGTCCAACCCAGCCATTCCAAAGGATTTACCAGTGCCTGACACCATAATCCAGTGTGCAAATGAAGCTGACCGCAGACTTTTGTCTCTCCTTAAAGTTAAGCTTCTGGATCCTGCTCAGTTAGCTATTTACTTGGTAGACTGCATTGATATCAATCTTTTTGCAAAAGAGAATGAACAACAAATAATGACTTGGATTCTGAATCATGGGCAAATCCTTTTCTCCCAAAATGAAGAATTGCTCAGGAAATGCAAGAATCTCAGTTTCATTTTGACAGAGCAAGGTGAACGTAAAAGGCCGTCAAGTGTTTTTGATCCCACAAAGAAAACTTTCCTTGATCTTTTTGAGGAAGACTTTTTCCCACCACAAGTTTATAGATCAGCAAAAATGCTAGAAAGCTTGAAACAACTTGGCCTACAAACAAAAGAAGAAGAATTGTCCCCAGAAAACATTCTTTATGTTGCCTCACAAATTCAAAAACTCCACATCCACTCACGAAACAGGGCTTTCAAAAAGGCTGATGTTCTTATAAAAATACTGAATGGAAATGACTTGCTCTCAAAATTCTCTGAGAAGGAGAGACAAGAGCTTCTTCAGTTGCAGTGGATTCCTTGTAAAAATCCAAATTTGGTCAAAAGTAAAAACAGTCAGAAGCGGTGTCTCTACAAACCAACTGAAATAAGGGCTTCAAAGTATTCTGCAATTGTTGGACATGTCATGCCACTTGCTTCAGACCTAAATGAGAGCATATGCCACAAACTTGACCTTTATAGTTTTCCTCCAGCTGAAAAGGTCATGGAAAATTTGTGTGTTCTAAAATCTTGGGCTCAAACAATGCCCAGTCCAGACTCAGATTATGAGTTCAAAAACAATTTGCACAGCACATATAAATTCATGCAAGAAAACATTGAACAGTTCAGAAAGGAGATGAACAATAAGAGCATTTCTTGGCTCTGGACCCAGAATGAGTTTGTGTCACCCAGGGAAGTTGTGCTCACTTATCCAGCTGAACTTGATCTAAGTCTTCACATCAAGAAAGTGCCTGAAGAATTTTTACAATATGTTGAGCTCCTTAGAGAATTTGGTGTGAAGGAAACACTTGCTGATGAAGAAATTGAAGCTATATTTAGTGACATTAAAGAAAACATTGATGACAGGATTCCACCTTATGGTGAGCCCTCTGAACTTAAAATGTCAATAGCCATCCTTGACTGGATGCGAAAAAATGAAAAGAATTTAAAGGACACTACACCAGTACCAGTCATGGCACAAAACCAAAACTTCACCTTACAACCTTTAAAAACGACTGTTTTTTGTGATATCAGTGATGATGGGTTAAATGACCTAAAACAAGATGAAGAGGAGTTCTATGTTATCCACGAGGAGGTGCTACCTGTGACTGCAAAATGGCTGAAAATTCCCTTTCTAAGTACCCGTATTCTAAAACCACAAATTATAGTAGCTGAGGAAGAGTATGAGGGAATCGAGCAGTGTGGGCAAACAGAGCCAATCACTCTGAGAATCAAAAACATACTGAAAGAGTATGATGATGAAAATGACATTTTTAAAGAACTCCTACAAAATGCTGAAGATGCTGGTGCGATTACCTGTGGATTTATGCTGGATTTCAGAGTACACCCAACTGAAGGGCTGATTGATGAAGGCATGGCTCTGTGCAATGGTCCTTGTCTTTGGGCATTCAACAATGAGCTGTTCTCAGAGGAAGATTGGAAAAACATTGTTAGGGTTGGCTCTGCATCAAAAGAACACAAACTTGAGAAAATCGGGAAGTTTGGACTAGGTTTTAATGCTGTTTACCACTTGACAGATATTCCATCTATTTTGAGTGGAAAAACTCTTCTAATTCTTGATCCAAATGTAACCCACTTGGAAAAACACATAAAAAGTAAATCAGTTCCTGGAATTAAACTTGACCTGTTTCAAGATAGGCTGTTTAGGAGGTTTCCTGGACAGTTCAAATCTTATCAGGGGATTTTTGATTGTGATCTATCAAACAGCAACCAGAAATTTTACAGTGGTACTCTGATTAAACTACCATTTCGCACAGCAGAGGAGGCCTGCAATTCAGAAATTAGCTCCAAGGTATATGACAAAGAGCATATAAATGCATTTCAGCAACACTTGACAGATGGTTCTCTTACTCCTCTGTTATTTCTTAAGCACATGAAGTCATTGTCTCTTCAAATCATTAAACACGAACCAATCGAAACCGTCCTTAAAATCTCCAAAGAGATCGTATGCTCAATTAAAATTTCAAATGAAAGGCATCTACAAGACATCAGAGAAGCTCTGACAAACCTTGACACAAACTGCCATGATGTTGTAGACTGTTTTGCTGCAAACATTGTGGAAATAGATTGGGAGTGTGCCACGACACCTAGCAAACAGCACTGGCTTGTCTATTCCTGTTTTGGGACAAAGGACTCACTAAGAATGTTTCAGAGAGAACTGGATCAATGCACATTTTCCTTACCAATTGGAGGAGTTGCAGTACCTCTACAAAAAGAATCAGATAATATGTGGTCCCCTGATGAAAAGTTTTTAAATGGCCAGGCGTTTTGTTTTCTTCCTCTTCCAATAGATACAGGCCTCCCAGTTCATATCAATGGATCATTTGCAGTCACATCAAACAGGAAGGCTTTGTGGGAAACTGGTACAAAACTGGAGTGGAACAAATCACTGCTTAAAGATGCAGTTGCAACAGCCTACATCACCACACTGCTCGAGTTGAAGAAAATATACCAAAATGGGTACCTTCAGAACTATGATTACTACACATTCTGGCCTGACACAGAAAAAGTAAACAAAGCATTTCAACCTTTGGTTAGTGCTTTTTACTCAGCCATTGTACAAAGCACAAATGTCAGAATCTTGGAGCTCTTGAGTAATGGAAAAACCTGGTGCTCCTTTGTCAATGCAAGATTTCTTGATCCAAGTATTCAAGAAAATGAGACAGTGGGAAAACTTGCAATGGAGGTGTTCCTAAAATATCCAGAACCGAACTACTGTTCCATCCCTTTGCCGGCCTGGGCAAGGAATAATTTCATTCGATGTGGCTTTGGTGAAATGGTAAAGGAGAGAACATTTAGCTGGTTTGAATTTTACCAAGTAGTTTTCAAGAACTTGAACAAAATGGAGGCACACTGCAGAAATGTTCTTATATTGAATGCCATAGACTTGAATGATCATGCAGTTGACAAATTGCTAAAAAGTACTGCATGCATTCCAACACAGAAAACAGGGACTCTTCAGTTCACCAACAAACTGGTGAATCCTCATGGGAAAGTTGCATGCTTATATGAGCCAGAGGAGGGCCGCTTCCTTGATGGAACCAAAAATAACTATTTCACTCCAGAAAGGATTCAGCGACTGACAGACTTGGGAATGTTGAATGATGTGCTCCCACTAGAGGAAGTTATAGAGAGAGCTAATAAAATCTCCCAAGTTTGGGCTAAAAACAAAAGTAAAGCCTACACACATCTTCAGTGTCTTTTTCACTCCATGAAGAAGCTTGCACATCTGGATTCTTTGCACTGGGAAACTCTAAAACATATTTCATTTCTTCCTGCATTGGGTACCAATAGGCATAATGAAGTAATGTCTGTACTTAGAAAACCTTCTGAAATCTATGATGACCAGTGCCACCACTTGGTAAACATGACAGAATTCATTGTAGATCATTTTAATCTAGACTTAAGACCAGATGACCCAGTTCTGGCAAAATTGGGAGTAATGAAGACCCCACCAATTGAGTTAGTACTCAAACAACTCAAAGAAGTACATCATCGTGTCAATTCATTTGAAAATTCGGAACTCTTTGACATTACCATAAGCTGTTATGACTACCTCAACAAATATCTGTTGAATGATGGTGTTCCTACTGTTATTATTGAATATGCACAATCAAACCCATTCGTACTGATTGATGGTTGTTTTGTCAATGTGCAGTCAGTAGCAATTAATGGAACATTTGAAGAAAAGCCATACCTCTATTTTCTTCCCACCATTCTGTCCAAATTTGAGAAGCTCTGGAACTGTGTTGGCATCAAAAGTCAGTTTACTACAGAGCAATTCGTTGCTGTCCTTCAGAAAATGAGTATTAATTCAAGACAACTCAAAGAAAGAGATATTCATGTGTGTCTTGATATACTTATCAAAGGGCTGTATGGCTCTCGAGAAGAATCTGTTAAAGACTGTCTAATTCCTGATGAAAAAGGCGTGTTGACAAAGTCAAGCAAGCTGAAATTTAACGACAGTCCTTGGATGCCAGTGCAAGCTGGGGTAGCATTCTGTCATAATCTAATACCTCGGGATGTTGCTTGCTATTTTAATGTAGAAACAACAAGACACAATACTTTGAAAAATCATCTAGTGAATGAGTTTTCTCCCTTGGCTAAGGAGTTCGGACAACATGAGAAACTAACTGTTCGGATCAAAAACATAATTGAAGCTTATCCAGCCAAGAAAGACATCCTGAAAGAACTCCTTCAGAATGCTGATGATGCAGAAGCAACAGAAATCCATTTTGTATGGGACAAACGAAAGCATGGAACTAAAAAACTATTTGGGAAAAAATGGGAGATGCTTCAGGGCCCAGCACTTTGTGTGTACAACAATACAATATTTTCAAATGAAGACCTGATAGGCATTCAGCAATTAGGAGAAGGAGGAAAACATGCCACTTTGGGTAGAACTGGAAAATATGGTCTTGGTTTTAATTCTGTTTACCAGCTGACTGACTGCCCATGTATACTAACTGGTGATGAATATCTCTGCATATCTGATCCAAACCTGAAATATGTGGAAACTGGAACCAGAGAGTCACCAGGCTGCATGTATTTGATGGATGAAAATTTAAAAATGTCTTTCCGGGATGTTTACAATACCTTTCTACCTGAAAGTTTTCCTCTTCATTCTGGAACCATGTTCAGACTTCCACTCAGGACAGAAGAAATGGCAGCACAATCAGATATATCAATAAATGCAGTTCGAAATTATGAAATGATGGAACTTTTCAAGGCTTTACAAACAGATCCAGAGGAACTGATTCTCTTTTTGAAGCACATCACCAAAATACACTTTCATGAAATAAACAAGGATGGAAGTAAAAGCAATTATTTCCTAATTGAGAAAAAAGTCACAGAGGACACCATGGAGCAAAGGGAAGGTTTTCAAAATCATGTTCGCAATTCTCTTAAATCTGGGAGTGTAAACCCACACCAAGCTATCTATAAAGTTTCTATTACATCAGGGAAAAAACAAAGCCGGTGGATTATAGCAGAGCAATATGGATCGTTTCTGCCAAACCAAGAAGAAGATAATGCCTATGCCAAAATACCCCAGGCAGGCCTGGCAGCTTGTTTAGACACAAAACCAAAAGAAATTGAATTTCATGGAAGGGCTTTTTGTTCTTTGCCATTGCCGGGAGAAACTGGTCTTCCTGTTCATGTGAATGGAAACTTTGAAGTGGATCACTTTAGAAGAGATCTGTGGAAAGAAGATGGTGAGAGCTTAAAGACCAAATGGAATCAATTACTGCAACTGAACACCATTGCACATCTGTATGCTGATCTTCTTGCAAAAATCTGTACAAGCTTTAGGAAAGGAGAACCCAAAATGTTGGTACATCTAAAATCACATCTGAACTTTATCTTGAGCTACTTTCCTATAGTGTCAAAAACAGTTGCCCCAGTTTGGCATGAAATGATCAATGAAATCTATCAGTCAATCAATCGACATAACCTTCCTGTGATACCAATTCTTAGAAGTGTTGCTGAACAAAAATCTTCACAATACTCTGATCCAAAGTACACATTTAACTGGTCAAGTGTTTCAAAGCCAGATCCAACAGATTCACCACATTTTACCAACCACAACCATGGTGACATTCTCCACATTTTGGAGCGCACTGAAATGAACTTGGTACCTTTTTCAATGGAAATTCGAAACATTATGGAGAGCTTTAAGGCTGCAGGTGTTAAAGTGGCTGAAGTCAGTCCTTCTTCAGTAAACAGCTATTTGAAACAGAAAAAAATTAATGATCCCTTGCACACAGCTGATGATTTACCATTACCTATCAACCAGACTTTGATCAAAGATTCAAAAAGTTGTTCACGGCTCTTGGAATTTTGTCTAAGTAATGATGAATTGTCTGGCTCTGTTACCAGAGATGTGTATAAAGAGTCTAGCTCTGTTGATCTTAATGGGCTGCCTCTTCTCCTTACCAAAGATCAGAAGTTGAGAAAGTTCAGCTCTCATTCTCCAAAGCTTATTTCAAAATTTGCTCACATTTTTCAGGAACACAAGTCAGAATTTGCAGACGATCAAGTTAATTATTGGCTCAAATCTATTCTGCTAAAAGGAAAATATCTTGAAAAATTAACCATCCCAGTGGCAGCCAGTTTTATAAAGCCAGTTCTTCAGAAACAGCTTCAACACTCACCGCTTAATGAAACAAATGAGCTTCATACAGCTGGAAAAGAAATGAAAGAATGGTTAAAAAATCTCTGGAATTTTTTTGAAAATGAAGTGAATGAATTCCCAGGTGGCGAAACAAATGGGGTCTTCAGTGAAATAAAGAAACACTTCTCTTGCAGTTCTATTTTGCCTGTCATTTATCCAGGACAAAAAGACACATGCTTTCTGCAAAAGCTCGCAAACCTACATAGAATTGTTCGTGAGCCAAAAGAACACATTTCTGCCATTCTCATTAAACTTGGATGCATGACAATCGACCGTAACTTTTTTCTGAGGCTTGGCGAATTTTTCCACAAATATATCCAACCCGAACTTTTGAACATTGAGGACAAAAGTGCCGTTCTGAACCAGCTGGACACAATTCCACATTCACAGTTTGATTTGCTTTCTGGTGATGAAAGTGATGAGCTCCAACGCTTCCTTCAACTTGGCATCAGCTCCTCTAAAAATATAGATGAGTATCAGAGAATGTTCAAGTCTCTGCCTTTGTTTCAGACAATATGTGGAAAGCGGCAAAGAATCGATTCTTACAAGAATGTGTTCATCCTTAAATCAGTGTTTCAAGAACATTTTCCAGGCTTGTACAAATTTGATGACAGGAACTGCATTTTCCTCAAAAACAACCTTGTGAATGAAAGCCTCTCAAAATGTCTGGACATTAAGATTTTGGGGGATCTGGAGTTCTGTGTAAAATGTATTATTCCTTCAGTACACAAGCTGAAACAGACACAGCTTATTGATTTAATAAGGCTGCTATTGGAACTGAGCCAAACATCTGGCTATAAGGACTATCGAGACACCATTGCCTGTGCCTTGAGAGATGTCAGATTTATTGAGGACATCAATGGTGATCCTCAGATGACCTCATACTTCTTTGATGACACTGTTGAGCTGTACAAAGTCATGCTTTCGAAGGAGAAGTTTGTTCCAGAGACTTTTTGGAAACTATTTAAATGTAGTACAAGTGCAAAAGCCCTTCTAAAGAGCTTAGGAGTAAAGCATGAAGTATCTGAAGAAGAGGTTATTGAATTTGCTCATCAGATTGAATCAGATGCGAGAGGTTATATTGAACTGCAAGTTCTTGCAATGAAATCTGTAACATTGCTTAAGACAGCACTTTTTTTGGGTGCCAAGAAGTCATCTAAATTAATGCAAACAATTTCAACTATAAAATTCATGATAGCTCTGCAGATTGATCCAATACTATGTCATTACCACAAAGCATTTGCCCAAGAAAGGGATGTGGTTGCCATCAAAGGATCACTGCTGGAAAAGCAGCTAGATCAACAATACCTTATATGGACTTCCATGCCAATACTGCCCACAAAGTCCTTATCTACAAAAGAGTTAGATACCCTAAGGACAGCTGGAGTCTTTGATGAACCACCCTCAGAGCAGGTCATGCAGAACCTAAAAAACATCTGTGGATCTGAGTGCAGAACAGAGTTATTGGTAGAGATAAGAGCTACAGTGTTCAAGAACTCATATGCCTACCTACAATCTGTGCCTTTTAATGAGGCTTTCTTGGCTGACCTCCCTCTTGTTCTTGTTGAAAATGACAAAAGTCTTGTGAAAGCAAGTCAGGTAGTCCTGACACTATCTAATGCCACTGAGTTCAGGCCATACCTGTACCCCATTCAATCAAAACATGCAATGTTTGCAGAATTCTTCAAGAAGATTGGTGTTGAAGAAAAGCCTACTGTCTCTCAATTCTGTACTGTGTTAGAGGAAATCTATACTGAGTGCAGTGATAAAAGTACACTTCAGCCAAACCAGCTGACAACTGTTCAACGTGTTGTGCAGCAGCTTTTCTGTCTGATAAAAGAGGTTGGCAAATTAACTCAGTTTCCGAAGGACACACTATACCTCCCTTCAACAGATGGAAAACTATATGAATCCAGCATGTTGTTTTTCAATGACACCTTCTTTCAGGCCAACAGACTGGAAAATTCATTGAAAACAAAACTGAAGCTTCTTGTGAAACTTCACCAGTGTCACCTAACAGATGATCCATATGAACATCAAAAGCTGTTGCAGTTGCTTCCAAAACAATGTCAACCCAAACTGCTCTCTGGAGTCATTTCTGTGAACCTGGTTGGTGGACAGGTGGAACACTGTGATTACGGAAGCTCATGTGAATTCAGTGGCTGGTTTCAAAAGCATCTGTCCTCTCGTGAATTCCTCCATGGTCTTATGTGTCTGATCAGAGAACAGAGCAAGGGCACCATTTCTCAGACTGAAGCTGCACACATGTGTGAAAGCACATTTGGGAAAATTCAAATTGTTTGTTGCCAAGCTTTACACACTGAGCTTCTCTTAAATCATCAGCCACTAGAAGGTACAGAGATGGAAACTCAGGTCTATGTGAAAAAGCAGGAAGACGAGTGTGTTTTCTATTTGAAGCACAATGATAACATGGCTCCCAAAGTGGTGAATGAGGTCAACATGTACCTTTCTAAAGAAATCAATGCTCTTCTGGAAAATATATTGAATTTATTAAGCCTCCCAATACTTGGACATCTTTTATTATGTGAAAACATGAAGGATGTTGAACGGGCCCTGGAACAGCATGGAGTTCGTAACACTGTGAGTGATGAAAAAGGGCTTGTATTTCGTCCAAACCCAGGAACTCCTATACAAGAGGAGTGGCATGATTCCCTTGATATGGACCCCCTCAACAGTTTTGAGAAAGGGGAGTATGTTGGTTTTTGTAAGGATGAATTGGAAAATGAATATGTTTTTGCTATTGTTGTGGAGTGTCTGGATAAGCATTCAGGAGAGACCAGGCAAAATCCTTTAAGGTATAGAATACAGATAGGTAATGAGAAGTTCATAGAAGTTAGCTCCCTTGATCTTTATCAGTTTAAAAGAGAAGAAAGATCAGCTCCCGATGGAAATGCTACCTGCACAGACATTCTCGAACTGCTTTCACAATCTAAACCATCAAAGTCTGCACCATCACGGTCTAAATCATCACTGTCTGAACCATCCCCAAAGAAATCTGTACCACCGACTTTGGAGGAGGCTAAAATAGAGATTGACCAGAGCTTGGAACAGATCTGGAAGATGTCCGATGAAGACAAATCAAAGGCCATTAGACGCCTGTACTTAAGGTGGCATCCAGACAAGAATCCTGATAACATGGAGCTTTCCACTGAAGCATTTCAATATTTGATGAACAAAATTGATGAGCTACAGCAAGGAAAGTCCAAACGTAATACATCAACACAATCAAATACAACACATTCTTATGACTTCAGAGATTTTTATGAAAAATGGAACTATGAGGCTAAGAGTCACAAAAGGGGACGGGAGCGATTCTATCAGAACAATTTCAGACAGCAGTATAATTTTTGGTCACACTTTCAAGAAACACCAAGACCAAATAAAGAGGAAGCTAAACGTTGGTACAAACAAGCAGAGTGTGATCTTAATGCTGCTCAGAATGACACTGGATGCAATGTGTACCCAGAGTGGTGTCTATTTAAAGTGCACCAGGCAGTGGAAAAAGCACTTATAGCCACAGAGTTTAGAAGGAATGGACAGCATCCTGAAACTGCATCCACCATCACATGCCTTGCCCAGAAGATATCAAAGTATGCTACCTACCTTTTTGATTTGCCCAACATTGTGATTCATTTAAGGGCACTTGGTGTTGATGCTAAAAGAACTCAATACCCAAACTTCTACCCACCGCCCCACATTCCAAATGACAGATTTAAAGCTGCAGATGCACAAGAAGCAGTAAACATAGCAACAAAACTGCTTAGGAAACTGGAGATCTATATTATTGAGTGATATAAAATCTGCCTACATGTCTGTGGTAAATTGAGCTTTTTTTTTTTAATTTTTTTTTTACTTATTTGTATACCATGAATTACTACTAACTTTTTTAATTCTGTTAAACTTTTTTTTTATTATTATTATTATATACATTCTTTTGTCAAATTCTATAAGTTCCAGTAAACATATTACAAAAGTTTTGTGATTTAAATACATTAAGTTACTGTATTGTGCTTTACATTATTGTTCTTATTGCTTTACTGCCTACAAGCTTTTAAAGTCTTGTTTTTTTGCTAATTTTTGTGGGGTTTTTTTCTAGACTAAAATGAAACTTATTGCTGATAAGTAAATGTGAAACTAGATTGACTGAATTTCATTTGAGCAATTTGCTACCCATACTATTACTACTAATACAATAGTGAAAATAATAAATAAAATTATAATCGATACTGCATAATTGTTTTATTTATCGCAGACACTTTACATTTTAATATGTCATCTACATATTTAAAATTATGTTAATGCAAGTACAAAAGCTTTTCCTTTGCAGTTTCATGTGTTTTTTACTCTAATGCTACACTTGTGCTGACTAAACAAGGTCACAAGTCCAAATCCCAGTAAGCATCATGGCATACACCACTCACAATGGGTG
Source organism: Silurus aristotelis (assembly GCF_946808225.1). Lineage (NCBI taxonomy): Eukaryota > Metazoa > Chordata > Actinopteri > Siluriformes > Siluridae > Silurus > Silurus aristotelis. Next base: position 2,851,429 of record NC_139576.1, read on the forward strand.
CATTGTTATGCTGATGATACCCAGCTATATATTTCATCCAAACCAGGCGATACAGCTCAATTAGCTCGCATAACTGAGTGTGTTGAAGAAATAAGAGATTGGATGACCCATAACTTTCTGCTATTAAATTCTGATAAAACGGAGATTTTGCTCATCGGCCCAAAAAATAGTACACAGAAGCTCCAGCATCTCAGCCTGCATTTAGACGGTTGTTCTGTAACTACTAGTTCAACGGTAAAAGACCTGGGAGTTATTTTAGACAGCAACTTATCTTTTAAAAATCACATCAATCAAGTTACAAAAACAGCCTTCTTTCACCTTAGAAATATTTCTAAGCTAAGAAATATGTTATCTATATCTGATGCAGAGAAGCTCGTCCATGTGTTCATGACCTCCAGAATAGACTACTGTAATGCATTACTAGGTGGATGTCCTGCATCATTAATAAACAAGCTTCAGTTAGTTCAGAATGCCGCAGCAAGAGTTCTTACTAGGTCAAGAAAATACGATCATATAACCCCAATCTTATCGTCCCTACATTGCTTCCTATTAAGTTTCGAATAGACTACAAACTACTGCTACTCACTTATAAAGCACTAAATGGTTTGGCTCCCATGTATCTATCCAGTCTTTTAACACGCTACAATCCGTCACGCTACCTGAGATCTCAAAACTCTGGGCTTCTAGTAGTTCCTAGAATAGCAAAGTCCACTAAAGGCGGTAGAGCATTTTCACATTTAGCTCCTAAACTCTAGAATAGTCTTCCTGACAGTGTTCGGGGTTCAGATACACTCTCCCAGTTTAAGTGTAGATTAAAAACATATCTTTTTAGCAAAGCCTACACATAACACACATCACACACATTACATCACAACCTTGTGCTCCAGAATATATGATTACATGCACATTATCAACTTGTGCTGTTAATATCATGAACAGCAGCTACGCTAATTCCTCTCCACTGCTTCTCTTTCTCTCCCCATCCCGAGGCATCCTGAGGTTTGGCCAGCTCCAGTCACGTCCCACCTCGTGAAGATTATGGACCTATGGATGATCATGGAGAAGTAGATGCCGAGTGTTTAAAGGCCCTGGCATGGAGAAGCTGATGCTGGATCTATGATGATCACAAATTGTTCTGTATTGTTGAAAGATTTATGACCAAACTCTTGATGTCACCCATATGAGGATGGGTTCCCCTTTGAGTCTGGTTCCTCTCAAGGTTTCTTCCTCATATCATCTAAGGGAGTTTTTTCTTGCCACTGTCGCCACGGCTTGCTCATCGGGGACAAACGCACACCATTCACCTTCACTGTTTTTTTCTGTAAAGCTGCTTTGAGACAATGTCTGTTGTGAAACTTGACTTGACTTGACTTGACAGAAGCTCCAGTGGACCAAGCCTTAGAGATCTGAGTGGAGTGAGCTCTGACCCCGAAATGTGCGGGGCAACCAGAGTACTCATAAGAGGATAAGATAGCATTCACAATACACCTGCTGAGGGTCTGGCTGTTTGCACTTGCCGGTTAAGCTTCTTTTGGTCAGGGGCCTTAAAGGGAGGATAGAATGCCTGCAGCATGATGGGTTGTGGGAGAGCTGAGGGCACATTAGGAACATACCCTGGTCTGGGGTAGAGAAAGGCACTGGCCATGCCTGGGGTAAATTCCAAGGGAGACGGGTCAACAGAAAGGACCTGAAGTCCCAACCCTCTTTAGGGAGGAGATAGCCAGAAGAAAGACAGTCTTGACTGTCATGGTCGCACCACACATTGAACAGGTGCCATTTCATGGAGTACAACCTCCTTGTGGAGGGGGCCCTGGATTTGAGAATGGTCTCTACTACCTCGGCAGAGAGAGACCAGCGGCTAAGAGCTGAGCTCCCTCAGGGTCCTCCCGCTCCATAGGCCACTAATGACTGCCCACAACCTGTGAGGGAGGCATCCATCGTTAACGTTACGTGACGACAAGGAGCCCCCAACACAGGACTTGTGATAGGAACCCAGGTATTCTTTACACATCTAAGGCCCGAAGGGTTTGCCGCGTGACCTTGATTGGACAGAGTGGGTTGCCCTACCGGGAGAACTCTCTGTATCTGAGCCACCACTGCGAGGTCTCATGTATAGGAGGCCTACCGGAACCACGCTGGACGTGGCTGTCATCAGACCCAGCAGTTTCTGAAACTGATTTACTTTTACACTTGCTGGAGACCGCTGTGCCCTGAAACATTCGAGGTGGCAAGTTTAACAAGTTGATCTATCGAGAGCACTGAGGAGAGGCGGGCGTTGTGTACAAAGGTGTGCACCGCCCTCCAAACCCCCAGCAGAACCCCTCTGAGGTCCTGAGTAGTCAGTTGTTGAGCGCCTAAATTCCCTGGCGGGGGGAGTGCAAGTGGCAACACTAAGTCTTTGAATCTCTCGATGCCCACTCGTGCTGAGCTGGGGCTGTGCCCACCGAGCAGCCCCAATAGAGCCACGATAGAGAAAGTGCTGAAATGCCACAGACATAAAATGTATAACATCGTAATTACTGTAAGGGGAGTTCCCCATTCGGGAACTCGAGCTGTGTCGCAACGCTTTGGGAAGGCCTCGCGTTGTTCACGCTCTGAACCACGTGTAAAATCTGGCCAATATCCAAGTCAGGATGTCATCGGCGGGCGACTTCGCGACAACCAGGAGCTACAAAATTGCTTCGCCGTGGTAGCGACATTAGCTTCTGCTTGTTCAGGTAAGCACTTTGTGTGTGAGATTCTGTTTAAGCATGGCTAACAAACAAAAATATCGACTTTGTATTCATTCTTGCCCCCGTTTCATTACGGGGAAAGATACGCATGGCTGGTGCATTGTTTGATTGGAAGTGGAGCACGCTCAATCCGCTCTTGGGGGAGTTGATTGGGGCACAGTTTGTAGTGGCTGGTGGTAGAGACCATCCTCCATTCCAGAGCTTCCTCCATGAGGAGGTCATATGCCACAAGGTGGCGTCTGTTCTCTACGTGCTGTGGGCGCCACCAGTTAGACCCAGTTAACCGCCCGGTTGGTTCAGTTCTGGAGTTCTTGCAGTTTGCCACAGGGTTAACTGCTTCAACCCTGAAGGTTTACGTGTCCGCTATCGTGGCTTATATTACTTATATTAGTTATATTAGTCACTGGGTAGGCACACTCTGGGGACAGGTTTTTTCCGTGGCGCTCGGAGGCTAAGATTGCATTGCATCTCTTGATGGTGTTTCTGTTTCAGCGTGTACGGCTGTCAAAGACCTTGGTGTTATTATTCACCCTACTTTTTCCGTTGCGGCTCACGTAAATAATATTACCAGGGTCGCCTTCTTACACCTTAGAAATAATGCTAAAATTTGAAATATAATGTTGTTACAGGATGCAAAAAAAATTGTTCATGCTTTTGTTACATCTAGATTAGACTACTGGAATGCTTTACTGTCTGGGTGTTTGAATAAGTACATAAATAAGCTTCAGTTAGTTCAGAATGCAGCAGCAGGAGTCCTCACTAGATCTAGAAAATATGACCACATCACCCCTGTTTTAATCAGTCTACACTGGCTTCCAATCAAATCTTGCATTGAATATGAAAAACTACTACTGACGTATAAAGCACTTAACGGTCTCGCACCGCAGTATCTGAGTGAACTTCTGTACCAATATGATCCTCCACACCTACTTAGAGCAAAAGGTGCAGGCTATTTGTTGGTACCTCAAATAATGAAGACTACAACAGGGGGCAGATCTTTCTCTTATAAAGCCCAACAGTTATGGAACAACCTTTCAATCAGTGTTCGGGACCCAGACACAGTCTCAGTGTTCAAGTCGAGGTTGAAAACGTATTTATTTAGTCAAGCCTTTTATCAGTAGATGTTTTCTTGGGTAAAGGCACAGTGTGATCATGGAGTATAGAGTGTTTGGTGAACTGGGATATGTGTATGCTGTCGTCCCCTCACTTTTACACGTTCATTTAGGTTTGCTGATGGTGGTGTGGTGGGTCGTCTCTTATCCCAGAGATCCCTCATGTCGGTGTTACCGTCTGGTTCTCCATTTTAGCTATGCTGCCATAGCGATTCTTGCTGGAGTCCAAACTGCATAGTGACATTAACTTTCATACAACAATGAAGACACATAATAATCTATATCCTTCTGTTCCTGTCACCCCTCTTCTCTCCCCCTATCTCTCTCTCGCTCTCTCTCTGTCTCTCTCTCTCTCTCTCTCTCTCTCTCTCTCTCTTGGTCGAGTTAAACATGCTCCTGAGGTTCCAGTGACCACTGTTCCTGCCCCTCTTCCCTTGTGGATCTTCCCACTTCATCCAGGCCTGCCTCTGGATAGTGTTCTCTTTGGCTGGAGGCCACTTTGTGCAGCTTGGGACGGTTTCTTATCAACACCTTGGGTGGTCCCATGCAATTCCGGAGTAAGAATGGGCACTTTGAGGATGGATTGGACTGTACGTAATGTCAACAGATTGCTACATTGACTCAGGACTACTTTTCGGTTCTGATCACCAACACTGTACCCTGCAACATCATATATCTGCTATAAATGGACATTCGGTGCAACCCAGATGAGGATGGGCTCCCTCTTGAGTCTGGTTCCTCTCAAGGTTTCTTCCTTATGCCATCTCGGGGAGTTTTTTCTTGTCACAGTTGCCACCGGCTTGCTCATCAGGGACGAACTTATTTATAAAAAACATATTCACTTTTAATCACCACATTATCTGTGTAAAGCTGCTTTGAGACAATGTTCATCGTTAAAAGCACTATACAAATAAAAATTGAATTGAATTGAGACACAGGACACGACCCAGAGTGCCTGTCTTGGACTTGGCCGTTGTGCTGGCAGCTCTATCGAAGCCCCCCTTTGAGCCCATGGCCCAGGTGGCCCTTAGGTACCTCTCTGTGAAGACCTGTCCTCCTGGCGAGTTCCTCCCTGAAGAGGGTCGGGCCCCGTCTCACCTGGAGTTTGCCCCTGGCATGGCCAGTGCATTCCTCTACCCAAAATCTGGGTACGTACCTAAGGTGCCTGTCGTGCTGCTGGACTTCTGCCCTTCTCCGTTCTTAGCCCCCAACCAGGAGAGGCAAAACCGGCTGTGTCCAGTGTGAGCACTGTGGAGTCTGTGGAGAAAGTCGGAACAACTGTTTGTCTAATATAGCCCCAACAGAAAGGGATTTCCTGCCAATAAGCACACTCTCTGCAGGTGGGTAGTGGATGCTATCTGCTACCATCTTATGAGTCCTCTGGCCTCCCCGCTCTGTTTGGGGTCAAGGCTCACTCCACTCGGAGTGTGGAAGCCTCTACAGCCTAGTCCGCTGGAGTCTCACTCCAGGACATCTGCGACACTGCGGGCTGGTCCACCCTGCTTAACTTCATCAGGTTTTATGACCTCGACCTTAGAGTCACTCCGGGCTCCTCTGTCCTACGTTCTGGTTGTGAGGCTCCCACACACTAGGCAGGGTCTGGTCAGTGTGGCGTGATTGGACACTCGTTTCCAAAGCTTTGCGACGCAGCTTGAGATCCCTGCGGCGCTTACCTTTTCTTTTGCAGAAGCTAATGATGCTACCTGACCACTAAGCGCTTCTAAAGAGAAATAAAACTAAGAACTCACCCACGTGGGGAATAAAATCCTCCCATATATTGTTAGAATCCTGCACTCATTGGCTACATTTTGCATTTTGCAATAATTTTGTTTCCATAATGTCACCACACCTGCATATAGAGTGGATGCTAAAGCCTGAGATTCCACCTCTTTGACTGTTTTTTTTTTAGTGGGTGGTCTCATTTGTTTTGTAACACTATATTCTACCAGCCATATTTGTTTTTTACCACCAAGATGGTGTTTTTTTTACGCGAAAGTTATTCCAAAACATCTACCAACAATACACCTCCTGAAGTACTGTGATGTAAACAAGAGAATAACCATCTAAACACTATTGTTTCATTGAACCAAAAATGCTTCACGGCATGTTGCTCAGTGGACCCTTATCTTTCAAAATAAACTGGTATTTGCAGCAGTGGATGTGTTTTTGACTATTATTTCAATAATAATGTAATTGCATTTTTTTTTTGCACGTTGTTGTGTACTACTTGCACAAATTCAGCTAATACATTCTTTATACGCTTTCCATTAAAAAACAGTGATCTAAAATCGATGCTTGAGGCTTAGACATTTAGAATGATGTTTAGTTTGTCATTTTTACTCTTGTCTCTTTTCATTGAATCTATTGTTAAACATTAACACCTGAGTACAATGGGATATCGGTCGTGGCACTGAAGGCTAAGAGGTTAAAGATGCAGCCACTCTGGAGGACTCTTTTATCAGCACCTGTGTTGATAACATCATGCCCACCATACAAGTCAAGAAGTTCCCCAACCAGAAACCCTGGATAAACAGTCAGGTATGGCACATGCTTAATGCTCACTTCCTTGCATTTATATCAGGAAACACTACAGAGTACAAAGCTCTGAGTCCAGAGTGAGAAAAATCATAACAGGAGCAAACAGGCAATACAGAGAGAAGCTGGAAGGCTTTTTTTTCCTGCAACACATTACAGACTATAGGACCACCACCACCACATCACATGTCAGATGAGCTAAACATCTTCTATGCAAGCTTTGAGACCTCCAGCAATAGCATAGACAGGAGGCACACACACACATGGACAACCCAACTCTTCGCCTGTCCTCCAGTGGTCTCATCACGCCAGGTATACAATGCACTGAAGAAGATCAACCCATGTAAGTCAGCAGGACCAGATAACATTCCTAGGCAGGCCCTAAGGGCAGGTGCCAATGAGCTGGTTGATGTTTTCACCTCTATCTTCAAACTTTCTCTCAGCCAGTACACTGTTCCCACCTGCTTCAAGAACACAACACTCATCACCCTTCTCAAGAAGAGCCCACCCTCCTGTCTGAATGACTATAGGCCAGTAGCACTCACTCCAATCATCATGAAGTGCTTCAGGAGAATTGCGCTGGCCCATATCCAGAACAATATACCATACACAATCGACCCCCTGCAATAAGCCTACCGGCCCAACAGGGTGACCTCAGATGCTATTGCTGCTGTCCTCCATTTTTCCCTCTCCCACCTGGAAAATAAAGACTCTTATATCAGGACGCTTTTTGTTGACCATAGTTCTGCTATTAATACGGTCATCCCCAACAAACGTATCCACAAACTGTCTATACTGGGCCCAAACGCCTGCAGGAAGTGGTGAAGACTGCTGAGAAGATCACAAGGACTCCACTGCTGTCCTAGCATTTACTATCGCAGAGTTTGCAGGAGAACTGCTTTTGTTGCATTCATTGTGGTCAGCGAATTAAGAATTTCACTCTATGGGGGAACATTTTCCCTGAGAAAACGAGACGCTGGAGCATGTAGGACGATCGGGTCTTGAACATACACCAGTCTGGGTAGAGAAAGGCACTGGCCATGCCTGGAGAAAACTCCAGAAGAGAGAGACTGATCCACCCATCAGTTTTGTAGGCAATAGGATGATTCTTTTTTTATTTACCTTAAAATTACATTGACTTGATTTGATTTAAAAAGAACCTACTGTAGCATATTTGTTTTACTCCTTGCACTAAACATTATTTGATTTAACATTCATTAATGATTTTTATAGCCTATTTTGGTTTTATTTAGTTTCACTAGTAAAAACTTTTTCTTTGCACCAAATTTCAAAAACGGAAATGCTGAATGCTGATTAAGTAACATCTTTTGTTTGGAGTCTTGAATGTGTTTTGAATTTGTTTTTTTTTTGTGGAACTATGCAGTTGTTGCCTTTAATTTTACAAGGTTGCAGTTTATGTTTCCATTCAAGACCAGTTTCAATCCAATTTAAAAACAAAAGCTAAATGCTTTTATGTTTGTATTGAATGTAGCCTACTTACTGTGCAATTCTACTTTTGGCTTCTCCCATTAGGGGTTGCCACAGCGGATCATCCATCTCCACAACCCCCTGTCCTCTACATCTGCCTCTGTCACACCAACTACATGCATGTCTTTCTTCTTCCGCCTCTCCTTCTCCTCCTTTGGCCAACAGTAGCCCAATTTCCACCGGATCCTGTAGGCTAACGATACCTGTGGCAGTCATTGGTAAACCGGGCCTCAAAAGATCCGCTATGAAATTCTTATTCGTGATCCGCATATTCGATTTGGAACATGTTTTATGCTGGATGCCCTTCCTAACGCAACCCTCCCTATTTATCCAGGCTTAGGACCGGCACTAAGAGTGCACTGGCTTGTGCAACCCTAATGGCTGGGTTAGCCTACTTACTGTGTAATTACTGATTTAATTTTAGATGGTGTGTCAAGATGGCGCCGCAGTGTTTGGCCTGCCACTTGCTCCTCTATTTTTTCATGTTTGTTTTTGAACAAACAAATCAAATTGTTCTTGAATACCTAGTCCTTTAAACCACCACCGCCACTGTTGACATTAAGTCCTCCTTTCCTGAGACGCCCTGTCTGTCTGCTACCAGGCAGGAAGAGCCACAGAAGACGCGGTCGGAGAGGCGGGTTACATGCCAGGCTGAGGACTCACCTGGATTCTCCGTCTTCGAGGTGTAAAGATCAACCAGGATTTGGCAATGCTAGAAGATCACGGGAATGCTACCGATGGCTTGGCCGGTTGGCTCCAACACTGGCGTTCCATTTCCGTGTCCCAGCCGCGTTGAAACATCCACCCGGGGTTGTGTCCAAGGAAACCTCCGTCAAATTCCTCGTGTGACATCGTCGCCTTCCAACTTTTCCACGTTCCGCATGGCACTTTGTAACACCAGATCGCTCAATAACAAAACATTTGTCCTTAATGATGTCATCTCCTCTCACAATCTGGATCTGTTTCTCCTCACCGAAACCTGGCTTCCCCCGGGTGATGTCAGTGCCTTTTCTGAAATCCTTCCCTCTGGTTACCTTTACCTAAACATGCCGCAGCAAACGGGTAGGGGCCGGGGGATAGAAACTATACACAGAGAGTCCTTGTAGTACCGCCAGCTGTCCACTAGAGGGTATTCCAGCTTTGAGGTACAAGTATTTGTGCTCACTCTACCCAGTCCGATCTTATGTGCAGTAATTTACCGGCCGCCCAAATCAAACATGGATTTTTTTATTGAGTTCTCAGAGTTTCTGTCAGAGTTTGAAGCAAAGTTTGACAATGTTCTAATCTGTGGTGACTTTAACATTCATGTTTGTTGCCCCGCTGATAAACTTTCTTTTCGGCTTCTCCCGTTAGGGGTCGCCACAGCGGATCCTCCGCGCGTTTGATTTGGCACATGTTTTACGCTGGATGCCCTTCCTAACGCAACCCTCCCCAATTTATCCGGGCTTGGGACCGGCACTAAGAGTGGCTGGGGATGGTTCCCTGACCGGGAATCGAACCCGGGTCGCAGCGGTGGGAGCGCTGCATCTTAACCACTAGACCACCAGGGGACCTTGTTGCCCCGCTGATAAACCTGCTAATGATTTTAAGGCACTTTTAGACTCATTAGATCTGGCTCAGTCCATTTCCTGTCCCACCCATAGGTTAGGTCACACTCTTGACCTTATTATCTCTCGTGGGGTGATTGTGTCAACTTGCGAGGTCATGGATTTTCCCATCTCTGACCATTCTCTTATACGGTTTAACATTTGTGCTGTTTCACCTGTACCAGCGTCTACTGCCCCTCATTGCCGTCGCATTATTACCTCATCTACAGTCGAGGATTTTATTGCCTTCTTTGTTTCTGATCTCGCCTTTATTGATGAATTGGCATCGCCTCTTTGCCCGGACCGTTTCCTCGCCTCCTTCTATACCACCTGTTCCCAGATTATGGACTCTGTTGCACCCTATAAGGTAAAGTCAACCAATGTTCCTGGGGACCCCTGGCTCAATGATACAACACGGGCCCTCAGGCGCCGGTGTAGGCAGGCCGAGCGAAAATGGAAGAAGGATAGGCTGCAGGTGTCACTCGAGATGTTTAGGGACAGTCTTGCCACCTATCAGAGTGCACTGAAGGAAGCTAAAGGACAGTACCTCTCTGCTTTTATCAACAGCAATAGCCACCGCCCTGGAATTAACACAATAAACATCATGACATCTTTTTTCTTGTGCTGTTAGTATAGGTGCAGGCTGCCACATCTAAACTTGACGCCTCTTAAGCAAATAATGTAAAGCTTAAGAACATTAGTTTTTCCAGGACACTGGCTGATCTTTTTTTGAAAAGAATGAATGCAGCAATATAGAAACCTTGAATTGTCACCCCTCTCAGTGACCTTTGTTTGAGCCCTGGCCCCAAATGCTGTTTGTGGACTACAGTTCAGCGTTCAACACCATAATTCCCTCCACGCTCACCCCTAAGTTGGAGGGCCTAGGACTCAGCCTGCCACTGTGCCAATAGATCTCCAACTTCCTATACTGCACATGGACACTTTAAGGACAATTACTAAATCACTTTAATTTGTACTTCCAATATCTGCCATACACATCCATGTATATACATATATTTTCATATATTTACTATAGTTTATACTTTTTATTTATCTACCTTATTATCCTTAATTCTATTCCTTTTTTGCTTAAATGTTGGATAGTCGTACAAAGCATTTTACTGCATGTCGTACTCTGTATGTGACAAATAAAATTTGATTTGATTTGATTTGACTTGATTATGTCTCAGATTGGTGTCTGTGTGTCCTCCAATTCTCTTGCCTGGTGGTGCTTGAATAACTCTCAGTTGGATTCTTGCTCCTTTCTATTCCTTCTATTTACTACACATTCTCCAATAACCCATTTTCCCCTGATCATAAAACAGACTTGAATTGATTGCAGTGTATTATACAGTTGTAAATATATGTACATATGTGTGTTGCTTCTGTTCACCAGTAGGGGGATGCCATTTCTGTTGGGTGTAGGTTTCTTCCCTGTTTTTTAGTGAGGGAGTTAGGGAAGTGATTTGTCTATCTTTTGGGTTTGTTTGTAGGTAATTTAATGTTTGGAAAAAGAAAAAAGGGTTTTTGTTTATTATATTGGCCTTGGTCCACCACAATATACCTCCTGTTTTTAAGATATGCCCATGTATGAGTTTCATCACTCATCACTCATAATACCAAATACACTCACATCCGCCTTATATCCATCACCTCATGCCTTTAATCACGCTGTGTGTCCCAAACCTAGACTGGGACATACCAGTAATCTACCTTTGTTCACATCACAGACTATGGATAAATCTCTGGACAATGCATCCACAAGCTTTACATACATGAATCTATCACTATTGAAGATAAACATATATACAGTGATATGATTTAAATAAGTTTGAATTAATGAAGCGCCCTTGATACTCTGAGCTGCCTGATTCATCCTGCCTCTGGATGGAGTTCTTTTCAATTTGAGACCACTCTGTGCTACTGGGTGATTGTTTCACATCAACAGCCTAACTTAAGAACTATGAGGATGAATTTGGACTGTTACAACAGACTGTTGAAATAGTTTGGGGTTGTAAGTTGCATGAACAAAACATCTGAACAATGATAAGACAATAATAAATGGACATTCTTCCTCATACCATCTCAGGAAGTTTTTTTCTTGCTACTGTTGTCACTGACTCTTTAATAGGGATAAACTTATATATAAACCTATATAAAATTTCCCATTAAATAAAGTGCTTATAAAAAAGTCCAATATACTGTATGTAATGAAATATCCTAACAAAAATAAATCCAAAGAAAAATAAATAATTAATTGTTGGGAATATTTTAATAACAAGAAAAATCTTCTAAAGCCGATCAAATAAGTATGAAAACCGTCCCAACTAATAGTTTGTGGAAGCACCCGTTGCCTTTATTATGGCATGAAGTCTTTGTGACTCTATTAACTTTACACATCCAGACTTTGGAAGGAAGTCTTCTTTACAAAGAAGGTCAGGTTTCATTCAAATTGTTCGGGGATCTCCTGTGTCCAGCTATTTTAAGGTCATTTCATAGATTTTTTAAAGGAATTGAAGTCTGGGCTCTCGCTGTGCCAATACGAATTTTTTTTTTTTTTTTTCTGAAGCAATATCTTTATTGATTTTTATGTTGAAAGCTGCGATTATAGATTTTTACAACCTAATAATCCTCCTTATTTCCAAGGCTACAGTTGACACGAGCGCACAAGGAGTGAGCATGTGCCATGCAAATCACAAAATCCAAATGTTAAAAAGAAAAAAAGATTTGCATCGCCTGTGAGATTTTCCATTCAAATCTGACATCTGAAATAAACAGTGGGTTGGGTCACTCTGGAATGGTGTAATCTTAGCGCTCGAAGCTTCAAGGTTCAGTTTGTATTTCTTTTATATTTTATTACATTTTTGTTTTCTTCATAAAAATAGATGAAATCAAATCACAAAACTAGCCGCATTTTTTAATCCATGCATATTTGATTTGAGTCAAAATTCTATTCTGTATCCGTGCTGTGAAGTCTGAGGATTGCTTTCTGTATTCAAGAGTTTTAACATCATTTTTAAGTATACAGTAGATTGCTGTAATAAAACACTTGTGACCTGCTTCCTCTGATTATATGTCAACTGAGTGGTCATTGTTGTGGTCTATTTCAATTTCTTTTTCAATTAGATGCAAACACAACAATGTGCTTTATAAATCAGTATTTTCCTCTCACCATAAATTAAAATGTTTCTTAGATGATTAAACTGGATTTTTTTTCCCTTGCTATTTTGAGGCTTAAAGACACGTGTTTTACAGGTGGTGGTTTAGATTTAGCTGGAAAATTGTCTCAAGCATGTGTAAGTCTTTCTTTGGCCAAGGAGGAGGTTTATGGATGTGGTGGGTGAAGACATGCAGGTAGTTGGTTTGAAAGAGGCAAATGTAGAGGACAGGGCGGTATTAAGACAGATGATCCGCTGTGGCGCCCCCTACTAGGAGAAGCCAAAAGAAGAAGAAGAAGATGTGCTAGTCCGTTTTTAAAACTTTCCACACATAAATTTAGCTGATACATTGTGTCTATTTAAGATATATTACCCAATAGGCTCAAACTGAACAACACAAAAGGTTATAGCCCCACTCTCCATTTTCAACCAGGCTAGGGCTTGGTCAGATCTCTGCTCTCATACCACATCTCGGTTATGCAAACTCCAACATACAGAACATTTACCAGGTAATCAAACTCAGTTCTAAAGCAGGTGAAGACTTTCATAAGTATACTGACTGGGACATTCAGGGAGGCTGCAACCAACAGTGTCCTCACCAACCGTCATCAGTGAGCAGTAATTGTCATTAGATTGGGTACACTGTCATCAGTGACCAGCGACATTAGCAAGTGCATTGATGATGTAAGTCACCAAGAACATTATATCATGCTCCAATCAGAAACCGTTAATGACTGTGAGGTACACAAACTGGGGACTGGGCAGCTCTAAGGACATTCCTGGGCCAATTAAAGAGGCAAAGCATGCACACATTTAGAGAATCCACAGCCACTTTTAGTACAGCAGCGAAACATCGCACATCCAATCCATCACCAATTATAGAAAATAACCTACCTGTGACAGTGATGGCTTCCTTCCATATGTGTTAAACAGCTTCAACGCTCATAGCAGAAGCACAAAATGATGTTGTATTGAGGAAGACCACCCCTTCTCTCAACCACCAGTTGAGTGAGTGCAGATTGCTAAGAGGATGTGCAGACCAACTGATCTTGAACATCTTCAACTTATCAAATCAAATAGATCAGCACCATGGTTCCAATGTGCTTCAAAGTCACCACCATTGTCCCCATTCTAAAGAAGTCTACCTGCCCATTGCACTTACACATATTGTCATTAATTGTATTTAGGCACATCATAACCCTGCTGCCCATCTCATTGTCATGCAAGCTGTGTTTACAGATGTTACAACTTAATAATCCTCTTTATTACCAAGGCTACAGATGACACAAGAGTGCCCAAGAGGTGAACACGTGCAATTCAAATCGCAATATTCACATTATAAAAGTAAAAACTTGAGCTTTCTTATTCAAATCTGACAGCTGAAAAATAAAGGCGGTGGGTCGGCTCACTCTGGAATTGCATAATCTTATCTTTACAGCTTCAAGGATCAGTTTTTAATTTTTTTTTTTTTATATATATATTTTACAACACTCTGAAATAGTATAATCTAAGCTTGTTATTCAATGCTCCAAGGATCTGTTTGTATGTTTTTTTGAGGGTTTTTTTGCATATAAAAAGTGATAGTCATTCATCAAAGCTATTAAATCTTCCTTTTTCTGTTGTTCAGGGTATTACCTTGATTTTAACATATTTTTTAATTAATAAACAAACATAGATTGCGGTAACAAACACTGTCCTGCTTCCTCTGTATGCTAGATGAGTGGTGGCTGTTGAGGTCTATTTAAATTAGATTAGGCACATAACAAATAAATTGCTTTTTAAATGTATATTTTTTAATATAACATTTGAAACAAATAAATTTTATTTTGATTTAATTTTTTATAGTTATTACAACCGCAATTCTAAAAAAATGTGTATAATGTAAATAAAAATAGAATGCAATGATTTCCTTAATCCATTCACAAAAAACAAAACAAACAAAAAAATGTTTAACCTGAGAATATATATAATTTTAAGGAAAAACAATAAGACCATTTTAAATTTGATGGCTGCAACCGGTCTCAAAAGTTATGACTTTGCTTACACCCTTATTCTATACTTTCAAAATTGTTCAAAACCAACGGGAGGAGCACATTTTATGGAAAGAAAAAAGTAAATTTTTATTTTGAAAGTTATTTTTTAAACAGTATACTTTGTTTCTAGTAAGTTAACTTCTCACTAAAATGTGAGTGAATTTTTTAGAGCTAAGCATATTTTTCATAAAAAAAAATACAGTTTTAGTTTTTAATTTAGTTCAATTGAATTTTATTTGATAGCAAATTTTCACAATGGACGTTGTCTGAAAGTGCCTTTGTAGACGTATGTAAATTTAAGACACATTTTAAATTTGTAACGCATGTCAAGTGCTGATCAGTGATGTAGTGAGCGATCATCACAGATCCAACACCAGCTTCTCCATGCCAGAGCCTGTAAACACTGAAGGAGGTCCAGTGTCCAAACTACACATGAAGTGGAATCCAAATGGCACTGGTACGTCTCTAGATGGTTCGGGATGTTTGCTGGGTCGGCATCTACTTCTTTAAAGGTCCACAATCTTCACAAGGTGGGACGTGACTGTGTCTGCCACAACTTCAGGATGCCTCGGGATGGGGAGAGAAAGAGAAGCAGTGGAGAGCAGTGGAGCTGCTGTTCATGATTTTAACAGCACAAGTTGATAATGTGCATGTGATCTGTTCTGGAGCACAAGGTTATGATATGTGATGTGTGTTTAAATCTCGCTAAAAAGATACGTCTTTAATCTACACTTAAACTGGGTGAGTGTGTCTGAGCCCCGAACACTGTCAGGAACACTATTCCAGAGTTTAGGAGCTAAATGTGAGAATGCTCTACCACCTTGGAATTTGCTATTCTAGGAACTACTAGAAGTCCAAAGTTTTGAGATCTTAAAGAGCATGACGGATTGTAACGTGTTAGAAGACGAAAAAATATACATGGGAGCCAAACCATTTAGGGCTTTGTAAGTAAGTAGTAGTAGTTTGTAGTCGATTCGAAACTTAATAGGTAGCTGCTGTAGGGACGATAAGATTGGGGTTATATGGTGATATTTTCTCAACCTTGTAAGAACTCTGGCTGCTGCATTCTGGACAAACTGTAGCTTGTTCATTACTGATGCAGGACAACTAGTAGTTACAGAACATCATTCCAAATGCAGGTTGAAATGCTGGAGCTTCTGTGTACTGGTTTTTGGGCCGATGACCAAAATCTCTGTCTTATCAGAATTTATAATAGAAAGTTATGCATCATCCAGTCTTTTAATTCTTTGACACACTCAGTTATTGTCTGAGATGTATAGCTGGGTATCATCAGCATAACAGTGGAAGCTCCTCCCATGCCTTCTAATAATATTTCCTAAGGGAAGCCTGTATATTGTCAAAAAAAGCAGGGGTCCTAGAACTGAACCTTGTGGCACCCCATAATTTACATGCATTAACCTGGTTAACTCTCCATTTAAGTCTACGAAATGGTAATGATCAGACAGGAAGGATTTAAACCAGCTTATTGCCTGTCCCTGAATGCCGATGTAACTAAGCTCTAAGCACTAAGATCTAGTAAAACTAACTGAGAGAGGTAGCCTTGGTCTAAAGCTTGAAACAGGTCATTAGTGTTTTTAACTAGAGCAGTTTCTGTGCTATGATGGGGCCTAAAAGCTGACTGAAACTCTTCAAATATATTGTTCTCTTGTAAGAAGGAACAATAAAAAAAAAAAAGAAAATAACTGACTGAACCCTGACAGAAAGCAAAAGGTAAAAGGTAGGCATAGTATGCAAATGGAACACTTACCGATCATTGGACAAGTCACCTGACATTCAAGATATACAGAAAGTACAACAGTTCCTCCTTGCTTGCCAATGTTTACTGTTCAAAGATAATGTCCTTCACAGTGAAATTCCTTAGATGGGGAACCTTTGGGCAAAGCCACTTAAGGATATTAGACCATAAAGCTTCTGAACAGTCTGCGGCAGGAAAAAGTTGAAATGTGTAAAATTCAGCAAACTAATCTTTGTCATGATATACTCTCCATCTCCAGCATCATACTCTATGAATATGAATATATGAATGTCCTTCCTCAAAGTAGCTTTAAATTAATTCAATTTTTTCCTTGCTTATGTTTACTTCTGTTATTTTCTTATATTTAAAGGTGCACTAATCAAAATAAAAAATAGTTGAAAGTAAACGGAGAACTTTACACATGTACAAGAAACAAAGTTATAAGATTTCAAACTTCCTGTTTATCTGAATTGTTGTTGTTTTTGGATTTGTTAATGTGTTTGCGAATTTGTTATTTTGTTTTCTCGGATTTGTTTTTTTGTTTTTGTATTTGTTATTTTGTTTTTTCATTTGTTTTGTTTTCGGATTTGTTCGTGCTTTCTAATTTGTTTATTTGTTTTCGGATTTGTTAAGGTGTTTTGCACTTCTCGGCCACAGTATGTTTTGGATTTGACCTGGGGTATTACAAAGCAATACAACTGCTAAAAAGTATTGCAATTAAGTAACACGAAGACTCCAGGCCACAATGAGTAAACAATTGACATCAAATCAAATCAACACAAATCAAAGAGTCAACAAAAGAATAGCAGAACATTTGACATGAGATTTGCCTTTCAAATCTGTTGCTAAAAATACAAGCAGGTCACTTTAGAATGGTGTAATCTTTACTTCCGTAATTTTAAGCATTGAATTGCATTCATTCTACAGAGGCTTTACATTTTTGTTGTTTTAATTATATTTTCCCCTTATAAATAGCTGCAAACTAACCAGCAAACAACACTCATATAGAGACACAACTATTTATTTATTTATTTATTTATTTATTTATTTATTTATTTATTTATTTATTTATGGGTGTATGTTCTTTTTTAATAGATTACCGTAATAATGTTTTCTGATCTTTTCCACATTTTCTTTATTTACATTTTTTTAATCAAAACATCCTCTGCACGCATTAAACATATCAGAAATAATACATCACATCATTTTCTTAGGTGAAATTATACATTACATTTTCCAAATATTTCTGTTGCAAACCAACAAATTCTGTGGGAATTTGAATGATCAATCAGTAATTCTAGATTTCACATTTCTGATTACAATTTAAAGTGAAAGCCCAATACCATAATTACAAGTATGAATGTCTAGATATAAATGAAGTGTTGAAGAATTCTCTTTGAGTGATATTCTTTTCATCCCACTTGTAGAAAATCATCTGTATAGAGAAAGGAAATAGCTTCAGTTTTTCAAATATTAAAGTTTGAACATTTCTTGTTTAAGTATGACTTTAATATTAAAACTTACTCAATCCTCATTTAGCTGATTATTACCCACCATTAATGGCAGAGGAAATTGAGCTCCTCATTGCAGTCTCTGTTCTCCCAGGCATAAGTGTTTAAGTTGTAAGCCCCACAGCTATAGGGCTGGAGTGGGCATGGTGGCAGTGATACCAAATTCTCCATTTCCACCCCGTTCACTCTGTACCATTCTTCATCAAGAAAACGCAGTCCTGTCCACATACTGGCAGTTTGGGCTTGTTCCGTTTTTATTTTAAGGGGGTCTGCAAGTGTTTCAAAACCCATAACAGTCAAGTTAGAGTTGTGATTCCTGCAGTGCTGAAGAGCTTCATCCCAAGTCTTTTTCTCTTCCACCACTATGAAACTCCTCTGACACAAAGAAGGAAAATATGTCTCACAGTCCATGTCATTCCAACAATTTTTAAAAGTCGCAGTACAGCTTTCTTTCTTATTACAATCATTTGGCTCTCCAGGGAACCAATTTGTATAAGTAAACTCTTCTCCTGCAGACCATTGCCAGATGTTCACATGTGGTGCAGTTCTGTTTAGCCCAATCCAATTCGTAACATTTTGTCCTGCTATCATTCCAGCTCTTTGGTTTTCCTCTTCAGTAGTGATGCTAGCCAAATCATCATAGTGCTGCCTGCAGTAGGTCTGAGCTTTAGTCCAGTTCATCTGCTGTGACACATAAATGTATTCTCTTATCTCACTTAGATCCATTCCATATAGTAGCAACAGGTGGCAAATAAAAAAGAGCGATTTCATCACTGCTATGATTCAAGCTCTGTAAAGCAGGACTAAGGCTTCTGCCAGCTCAGCTCTCACATTTAAGACATCACTTTGACTGAGGATTATTTTAAATCACATGCAAATCAGCATTAGTGCAGTGTCATCCTCACGGTACAAAACTTACAGTGTGGGCAGGTACAATATGATTTGCATTTGTAATGTTTTCTAGGTAGAAACTAATCTCTGACTGGCAGGGCCAGTATGTGTGGCTGGTTACCGGTTAAATCTGTGCGTTTTGTGCAGCTAACTAGACTAACTTCCTGCCATGGGTCAATCAATGCTTAGAAATCTCATTATTTGCCATCTTTCATGCATTAGAGCCACTGGAGTTAGGCGTGGTCCAAACAGAGAGTGAAGACCCGCCCCAGCAGATAGTATCGGACAATGAGGACCACCCACTTGATAGCTAGGCACTCCTTCTTGATCTAGCTTTACCAGCTATGAGGGCTTATGGCTGATGTACATCCATAGTGGCATTTCTCCACTTGCACCAGCTGGGACAACATGGCCCGCAGCCCCCTATCCAACACACCCATCAGGGACAAAAAAGGGAGAGAGAATTAAGGGGAAATAAAACAGAACAGAGTGCAGTCCAGCGTCCACCACAGAGTGAAAGCAAGACACGTCCACTTAACTGGATGACTGCTCTTAGGTTTTGCTCCCAGTGTTTATTATATAGATAATTATGCCAATCAAATTGGCAGTGGCATATGCATTGTGTGGGTGAATGATTTGTAGTAGTGACGTAGCTTCTGTTGTTGATTGTTTGCCAGGATTTTTGTGTTTGTATCGGTGTTTACATTAAATATTGTTTTGATTTCCTGTATTCTCTACTTTCTGTTGGCTCCTTTTTTTTTCTTTTTTTTTTTACTTTTGGATGAGCGCTTTATTCCCTGTATTTTTTTTTTAAGTCAAGTCAAGTCAAGTTTATTTGTATAGCGCTTTTCACAACAGACATTGTCTCAAAGCAGCTTTACAGAAATCAACAGTGAAGGTGAATGGTGTGTGTTTGTCCCTGATGAGCAGCCATGGCGACGGTGGCAAGGAAAAACTCCCTTAGATGTTATGAGGAAGAAACCTTGAGAGAAACCAGACTCAAAAGGGGAACCCATCCTCATTTGGGTGACATCAAGAGTTTGATCATAAATCTTTCAACAGTACAGAACACTGGAGAGTGAGAACTAACATGAGTACTGGAGTATAAGATTATAAGTAAATGTTCTTTCTACAGTCTTTGGTATAAAAGTAGGAGTTACTGAGCTCAACATTTGTGATCATCATAGATCATCATTTTAACCCTTGAGGGTTTGAAAGCAATGAGTGTAGACTATTCCCATCAGAACTACGAACACACACTACAGTAACCACATTAAGGTATGTAATTTCTCTGGTATGGCGAGCATTCAGCTCATTCAGTGTGTGAAGTTAGTCTTTCTAATTTTATCTGTGAGAAGTGTAAGCTAGTTTGCTCTTTGACTGAGAAGATCTTAGAATTAGAGGAGCGCATCCAGAGTCTGGAGAGAAGTAGTGAGTGCGAGAGCAGTCTAGGTTCTGCAGGGGAATGTCTGGATGCCCTAGGTGGAGTTAGCATTCCGCCGACTCTGGCATTAGAGCCCTCGAAGCAGGGCGAGCGGCTGACGTCTCGGTGGCATACTCACAAAGCCAAAGCTAACGCTAAGCAGAGGTGGCAAAAGTACACACATCCTTTACTCGAGTAGAAGTACAGATACTCATTTTTTAAAAGACTCCAGTAAAAGTTGAAGTAGTGACTACACTTTTTTACTCAAGTTAAAGGAAAGAAGTATGGGCTCTGACATTTACTTAAGTAAAAAGTCGCCGTTAATACTACCTGTTTTAGTGTCATGCTGGTAACCGGACGTCATGTTTTATTTATATATATATATATATATATATATATATATATATATATATATATATATATATATATATATATATGTAAAAAAAATTACATTAATTTATACTTCATACTACCTCTATAGCAGTTTTACAGCATATAGAAACTATAGAACTCTGACTGAATCATCTTCTGAGAAATGTGAGGTCTCACTTTTATGCACTTCCATTTGTTGTTTCAGGTGGCTTTTAATATAGTCAAGACCTATGGAATACAAAGCCAAAAAGGTTTTTTTTTAATTCCAAGATGGTTAGGTACAATCATTTTGCCCACTCCTGCATGAAAAACATTTGCTCACTATGCTTTTTTTTAATGCCAAAATCTATTTTGTAATCTTCAGCAGTAAAGCATAAAGTTAACTGTTCAAAGCTTACCAAGTTTCAGGACACATTCATCACTTGTCCAGCACGTCTTAAATTTGATGAATAGAATCGCAGCAGCAATTAGCTCCAGTGTTGTGGGTAACGCGTTACAAGTAACATGCGTTACTTAATAATATTACTTTTCTGGAGTAACGAGTAAAGTAGCACGTTACTTTATACATTTACACATTAATATCTGAGTTACTTTTTTTTAAAAGTAATGCGAGTTACTTTTCAGTTAAATTATTTTGCTTAAAAAATAAATACTGAATTAAAATGAACGTAGTCACGTAGAATCGCGCACTCATACGTGCGAGCCGCGGGAACAGAAGCTGGTCAGAAGCGGAGATGGCAAACTAGGGATTACATTACTGTGATGGAAGTGTTCTTATTTTGAAATAGTGTAGGAAAAGGAGAAAGGAATAATGGTTAAGTGTAGATTATGTGTTGGTGAAAAGCTCTTGTCAACTGCAAAAAATACCACTTCAAAAAAACCAAAAAAAACCCCAAACATCTGCATGCAAAGCACAGCACTACAGATGTGTGCGTGTGTGTGTATGTGTATATGTGTGTGTGTGTGTGTATAATGTTGAATATATGGAAATGGAGACAGAAATATAGAAAACTTTTGCCGACTTTCCACCACTGCAGATCTATAGACTGCTCAGAATAAAAGTTTTCCGTGGGAGACACATTTACGATGCCATCGCAGCGGAGCGAGAGAGAGAGAGAGAAAAAGAGAGAGAGAGAGAGAGAGAGAGAGAGAGAGAGAGAGAGAGAGAGAGAGAGAGAGAGAGCAAATTTACAGCTCGTTTGCTCTTTGTGGGAAGATAAACTGCCACGGTCACTGATAATAGCGCGAACTTTGTAAAAGCGTTCAGAATGTTTCAAGCTGATGATGAAGCAGAGAATGATGTAGACGAGGACGAGGTCATATTTACGGAATTGCACGTTACATCCCTGACGGCGAAGGCAGATTGAAAAGCAGTGTACAGAAGTGCGACTGGAAAGTGTTCAGCCTTGTGGTCAAAATTTAGTCGATCAACTTATTGTTCTCTAAGAAGTTATTAAACATTTTAAATGTTTAAGACATGTCTTTTGCCCTAATATAACTTATTTCTTAATGGCAATTATCTATATTACACCTGTTACACCTGTAAGGCGTGAAAGAGATACAAGTAACGCAAAAGTAACGCAAAAGTAATATAACGCATTACTTTCCATAAAAAGTAACTAAGTAACGTAATTAGTTACTTTTTTGGGGAGTAACTCCATTTTGTAATGCGTTACTTGTAAAAGTGTTACTCAGTGTAATCAACACTGATTAGCTCTGGATCAACAAGCATCTGTCCAAAACGTTTTTTCGATTCCTGCTAGAAGAGCATCAACCAAAGGCGCACAGAACCTGGAGGAAATGCAAATTTGCTGAAGCTTTGTCTTTAGAAGTGTTACTGTAGGTACCAACCACCCCATTTGCACATTGTTCTCTCCCTGAAGAGGATGGGCTCATTGTCTTTGCAAATTCTTCCAGAAATGCAAGCTCCGCAGGAGTGAATCTGTCAAAAAATAAATAAATAAAAAGACTGTTATGCTTTGATGCAAGATAAAACAAATATCAGATTTTGTTTTGTAATGTTAATGAGTAGTACTATATCATTTATACTGTGTGTGAGTAAGAAATTAAAGTTTACTTCATATAATTAAAAAAATATTCATACACAGTAGAAATATTGTTTATAGTATTATTTTACATTATTCCTTATTTTAGAAATGTATTTATTGTAAGTCTGTTTAAATTTTTTCCATAACTGTCAAAGATCCATTCATAAATAATGTATTCATACTACAACCAATAGGCTAAGTTCTGAAATTTACATGGTACTTACATGGAAATTTATAATGCACTGCAGACAGCTGTAATGGCCCTTTCTCCTTGTTCCCTCACAATTCTCACAATCCTCTTCACAGCTAGAAAAAGGGAATTCCACCTAGTGTCATTTGGCCTCAAGAGCTGGAGTTTGCAGTTTTCTTTGATTAGCTCAGCAGCTGTGGTGGATCTTGCACTTTTGTGCCACAGACTTGAGCACTTTGCAAATGCTGAGCGGGACAGACGTTTGTAAGCTGAATTGAAATTGGCTTCCAAGACATCAACTGTAGACACCAGATTCAGGAGGTGGCAGGCACAGCGATGGTGTTTAGGCAATCGATATTCAAGGCCATCATCTTGGTCCAACATTGTTCCAGTTTCAACAAACTCAACACCCTCATTGTTTTCCTCCTCTTCATAGTCATCATCATCATCATCATCATCATCATCACCACTCTCTCTTTTTCCCACTTGACTTTGCCTGGCCCCTTCCACAGTTTCTGGATTATTGTTTTCTTCAAGCTCACCATAGATTCTAAATGCTTTTAGAAAATTGGAGCCGTTGTCGGTTGTTGTGCGAACAAACTTGTCACAGATGTTAAACTCAGTGTGAATTTCATACATGGCACCTGCAAGTGCAGAAAAATAATGTGTGCCTTTTAGTTGTTTACATGCCAGGGCAGCATAACATCTCTGTAGAGTTTCTGGATCTATCCAGTTTTCTGTGACACCTATGAAGCTCTGTTTTTGTGCTGTCCAGCAGTCAGTGGTGGTTGCAATGAACTCAATTTCACCCTTGGCTGCTTTCAGGTTGTTCTTCATTTCATGTGTTGCCTTTTGAACTTTGTTTTTTACAGTACCTCCAGACATTACTGCAACACTTGGTTGTAAGAGATGCACAAGGGATTTAAAACCCTCCTGTTCAACAACACTTAGTGGATGTAGACCCTGAATGACAAAGTTTACAATAGCTTCATCTACGCTGTGCTGTGAGACCCTCTTGGGTTCCCACAACTTCATTTGCTTTGATGAGGGGCCTTCATCTGAAGCTCTTCTTTTTAGAGCAGTTAAAGTGAGCTGGGTATATCTCTCCAAGTGATTGGTGTGCTTTCTCTAGAAGTGACAAGTAGATTTAAGAAACAGACAGACACATAGGACATAGAAAATTAATTCAACTAACAGAATTACAGTTCCTTAAAAGTAAACATTATG
Source organism: Silurus aristotelis (assembly GCF_946808225.1). NCBI lineage: Eukaryota > Metazoa > Chordata > Actinopteri > Siluriformes > Siluridae > Silurus > Silurus aristotelis. The sequence continues at coordinate 2,875,491 of NC_139576.1, forward strand.
CAGGTGATATAATGATGGTGAATTAAGTTAATTAATATTCCAATAAAAATAACAGCTAGCTTACATTACAAATGTATAGTTAGCAAAGTTAACTAACATTCACTAATCAAGCAAACACATGTCCGAAATGTGCACTCATATACATTTATGCTAATGTAGTATCTGGAGTTCAACGTGATCCCTGTAAGGTTGGACTGTTGGCCAGATGTTACAATTTAAGGAGGAATTGCCATCCCAATGCGACGTGGTGATGTAGCCTACAGCAGGTTATGGTCGCAGAACTGCTGGATGTCCAAGTGGTGCTCCAAAAACAATGTGGGCTTCATAAATAATTGGAGCAATTTTGAGAGCAAGGCTGGCCTGTTTGGCCAGGACGGTATCCATCCCACTTGGGAAGGTGCTGCTCTCATTTCTTGTAGTATAAGTCATAGTTTTAAAACAGCACTAGTTAACAAGTGACCATCCAGAGCCAAGGCCACGGAGCAGACAGCCAGGCTAAACCGACCGTCCGCTAGCTGCACAGAGTCATCGCTCAGGATCCACTAAATAAGACTGTGTCTGTCCCCTGAGTGAAACCAAAATTTATAAATTCTCAGAAAGTCTGTTCAAGTAACCTGATTAACATTAAATTAAATAGGACTGAATACACAGCCAGCACCTCTGATCTAAAGATAGGATTGAATATTAGATCTCTCACATTAAAAGCGCTGACTATAAACGAAAATATTACCAACCAGAAGTTTAATATAATGTGTTTGACAGAAACGTGGATTAAACCGAATGAATATGTAGCATTAAATAAATCGAGTCCTCCTGGGTATAGTTACATACACCAGCCCTGTCTAAATGGCAGAGGAGGCGGAGTAGCAGCTATTTATAATAATAATCTAAGCGTCACACAAAAGACTAAAAACAAAAGTAAAGCATTTGAAGTTCTTTACACCAACATAAAATATTCAGTGTCCAAAAGTAGGTCTAATCAGTCAATTACAATAATTATTACTTATAGACCCCCAGGGCCCTACTCTGATATCCTCATAGAATTTGCAGATTTCAATACAAATTTAGCTCCTTCTTTAGACAAAGCATTAATTGTTGGTGACTTTAATATTCATTTTGATAATCAGGAAGACTCCTTAAGAGCAGCAGTTGTGTCCATTCTAGAGTCAGTTGGAATTAATCAGAATGTTATAGGACCCACTCATAGTGGTGGTCACTCTCTCGATTTGTTGTTAACATTTGGATTAAAAATAAAAAACTTAGTCATAATTCCACAGTCTGAAGCTATTTCAGACCATTATCTCATCTCTTTTAAAATCTGCCTCAGTCATTGCATTACTACCTCACTATTTTACTGTGTTAAACGTACTTTCACGTCAGCTACAGCAGCGAGTTTTATCAATAATCTTCCGGAAATTACGATGTTAATTAGATCTCCGTCTTACCCCCGCAGATCTTGACTGGGCCACTGAATACCTAGAATCAACATTACGTTATACTCTAGATGATGTAGTTCCCCTTAAGACCAAAATGATCAGGGAGAAAAAAATTAGCACAGTGGTATAATGATCATACACGCACCTTAAAACAGACCACTCGGAAATTAGAACGTAAATGGCATCAAACTAAATTAACAGTATTTCAAATAGCATGGAAGGAGAGCCTCCTAATTTATAGAAAATCTCTTAGTGCTGCTAGATCAGCATATTTCTCCACCCTCATAGAAAATAACAAGCATAATCCTAGATTTGTATTCAGCACGGTAGCAAAATGAACAGGGAATAAAAGCACTGCACTCACATGCACACCATCAATAGGTAGTAATTATTTCATAAACTTTTTTAATAATAAAATTTAAAACATCAGGCAAGAAATCCAGACGGTTAATATAAATCCAAATTATTTTACAAATAACCCTGTTGACAGCAGTGTAATTATAACAGACAATAAATTACAAAACTTTACTCCTATACATGAGAATGACTTAATTTCATTTATTTCCTCATCAAAATCATCAACCTGCATTCTCGATCCCTCGCCTACAAGTTTCCTCAAACAGATATTTCCAGAGGTAATTGAACCTGTTTTAAAAATAATAAACTCTTCCATTAGCACTGTTTATTTACCAAAATCCTTCAATCTGGCAGTTATCCACCACCTAATTAAGAAACCTGACCTTGACTCATGTCAGCTGTCCAACTACAGGCCAATATCAAATCTCCCCTTTATATCCAAAATTTTAGAAAAGGTTGTAGCACAGCAGTTCTGCTCATATCCAATTAGGAATTACATTTTTGAAATGTATCAGTCAGGATTTAGGCCTCATCATAGCACAGAGACGGCACTTGTTAAGGTGGTAAATGACCTGTTATTGGCCTCTGATCAGGGTTTTGTCTCTTTACTTGTTTTGCTCGACCTTAGTGCAGATTTTGACGTATATAGCACTTAACGGTCTCGCACCGCAGTATCTGAGTGAACTTTTGTACCAATATGATTCTCCTGCACCATGAATCAAAAGGTGCAGGCTATTTGTTGGTACCTCAAATAATGAAGACTACAGCAGGGGCAGATCTTTCTCTTATAAAGCCCACAGTTATGAAAAAACTTCCAATCAGTGTTCGGGACTCAGACACAGTGTTCAAATCGAGGTTGAAAAAGTATTTATTTAGTCAAGTCTTTTATCAGTTGATTTTTCTTATGTAAAGGAGCAGATCTGGAGGGATCATGGATATAGAGTGTTTGGTGAACTGGAACAATGTTGGACCAAGATGATGGCCTTGAATATCGATTGCCTAAACACCATCGCTGTGCCTGCCACCTCCTGAATCTGGTGTCTACAGTTGATGTCTTGGAAGCCAATTTCAATTCAGCTTACAAACGTCTGTCCCGCTCAGCATTTGCAAAGTGCTCAAGTCTGTGGCACAAAAGTACAAGATCCACCACAGCTGCTGAGCTAATCAAAGAAAACTGCAAACTCCAGCTCTTGAGGCCAAATGACACTAGGTGGAATTCCCTTTTTCTAGCTGTGAAGAGGATTGTGAGAATTGTGAGGGAACAAGGAGAAAGGGCCATTACAGCTGTCTGCAGTGCATTAAAAATTCCCATGTAAGTACCATGTAATTTTCAGAACTTAGCCTATTGGTTGTAGTATGAATACATTATTTATGAATGGATCTTTGACAGTTATGGAAAAAATTTAAACAGACTTACAATAAATACATTTCTAAAATAAGGAATAATGTAAAATAATACTATAAACAATATTTCTACTGTGTATGAATATTTTTTTAATTATATGAAGTAAACTTTAATTTCTTACTCACACACAGTATAAATGATATAGTACTACTCATTAACATTACAAAACAAAATCTGATATTTGTTTTATCTTGCATCAAAGCATAACAGTCTTTTTATTTATTTATTTTTTGACAGATTCACTCCTGCGGAGCTTGCATTTCTGGAAGAATTTGCAAAGACAATGAGCCCATCCTCTTCAGGGAGAGAACAATGTGCAAATGGGGTGGTTGGTACCTACAGTAACACTTCTAAAGACAAAGCTTCAGCAAATTTGCATTTCCTCCAGGTTCTGTGCGCCTTTGGTTGATGCTCTTCTAGCAGGAATCGAAAAAACGTTTTGGACAGATGCTTGTTGATCCAGAGCTAATCAGTGTTGATTACACTGAGTAACACTTTTACAAGTAACGCATTACAAAATGGAGTTACTCCCCAAAAAAGTAACTAATTACGTTACTTAGTTACTTTTTATGGAAAGTAATGCGTTATATTACTTTTGCGTTACTTTTGCGTTACTTGTATCTCTTTCACGCCTTACAGGTGTAACAGGTGTAATATAGATAATTGCCATTAAAAAATAAGTTATATTAGGGCAAAAGACACTTAAACATTTAAAATGTTTAATAACTTCTTAGAGAACAATAAGTTGATCGACTAAATTTTGACCACAAGGCTGAACACTTTCCAGTCGCACTTCTGTACACTGCTTTTCAATCTGCCTTCGCCGTCAGGGATGTAACGTGCAATTCCGTAAATATGACCTCGTCCTCGTCTACATCATTCTCTGCTTCATCATCAGCTTGAAACATTCTGAACGCTTTTACAAAGTTCGCGCTATTATCAGTGACCGTGGCAGTTTATCTTCCCACAAAGAGCAAACGAGCTGTGAATTTGCTCTCTCTCTCTCTCTCTCTCTCTCTCTCTCTTTTTCTCTCTCTCTCTCTCGCTCCGCTGCGATGGCATCGTAAATGTGTCTCCCACGGAAAACTTTTATTCTGAGCAGTCTATAGATCTGCAGTGGTGGAAAGTCGGCAAAAGTTTTCTATATTTCTGTCTCCATTTCCATATATTCAACATTATACACACACACACACACATATACACATACACACACACGCACACATCTGTAGTGCTGTGCTTTGCATGCAGATGTTTGGTTTTTTTTTGGTTTTTTTGAAGTGGTATTTTTTGCAGTTGACAAGAGCTTTTCACCAACACATAATCTACACTTAACCATTATTCCTTTCTCCTTTTCCTACACTATTTCAAAATAAGAACACTTCCATCACAGTAATGTAATCCCTAGTTTGCCATCTCCGCTTCTGACCAGCTTCTGTTCCCGCGGCTCGCACGTATGAGTGCGCGATTCTACGTGACTACGTTCATTTTAATTCAGTATTTATTTTTTAAGCAAAATAATTTAACTGAAAAGTAACTCGCATTACTTTTAAAAAAAAGTAACTCAGATATTAATGTGTAAATGTATAAAGTAACGTGCTACTTTACTCGTTACTCCAGAAAAGTAATATTATTAAGTAACGCATGTTACTTGTAACGCGTTACCCACAACACTGGAGCTAATTGCTGCTGCGATTCTATTCATCAAATTTAAGACGTGCTGGACAAGTGATGAATGTGTCCTGAAACTTGGTAAGCTTTGAACAGTTAACTTTATGCTTTACTGCTGAAGATTACAAAATAGATTTTGGCATTAAAAAAAAGCATAGTGAGCAAATGTTTTTCATGCAGGAGTGGGCAAAATGATTGTACCTAACCATCTTGGAATTAAAAAAAAACCTTTTTGGCTTTGTATTCCATAGGTCTTGACTATATTAAAAGCCACCTGAAACAACAAATGGAAGTGCATAAAAGTGAGAACTCACATTTCTCAGAAGATGATTCAGTCAGAGTTCTATATGCTGTAAAACTGCTATAGAGGTAGTATGAAGTATAAATTAATGTAATTTTTTTTACATATATATATATATATATATATATATATATATATATATATATATATATATATATATATATATATATATATATATATAAATAAAACATGACGTCCGGTTACCAGCATGACACTAAAACAGGTAGTATTAACGGCGACTTTTTACTTAAGTAAATGTCAGAGCCCATACTTCTTTCCTTTAACTTGAGTAAAAAAGTGTAGTCACTACTTCAACTTTTACTGGAGTCTTTTAAAAAATGAGTATCTGTACTTCTACTCGAGTAAAGGATGTGTGTACTTTTGCCACCTCTGCTTAGCGTTAGCTTTGGCTTTGTGAGTATGCCACCGAGACGTCAGCCGCTCGCCCTGCTTCGAGGGCTCTAATGCCAGAGTCGGCGGAATGCTAACTCCACCTAGGGCATCCAGACATTCCCCTGCAGAACCTAGACTGCTCTCGCACTCACTACTTCTCTCCAGACTCTGGATGCGCTCCTCTAATTCTAAGATCTTCTCAGTCAAAGAGCAAACTAGCTTACACTTCTCACAGATAAAATTAGAAAGACTAACTTCACACACTGAATGAGCTGAATGCTCGCCATACCAGAGAAATTACATACCTTAATGTGGTTACTGTAGTGTGTGTTCGTAGTTCTGATGGGAATAGTCTACACTCATTGCTTTCAAACCCTCAAGGGTTAAAATGATGATCTATGATGATCACAAATGTTGAGCTCAGTAACTCCTACTTTTATACCAAAGACTGTAGAAAGAACATTTACTTATAATCTTATACTCCAGTACTCATGTTAGTTCTCACTCTCCAGTGTTCTGTACTGTTGAAAGATTTATGATCAAACTCTTGATGTCACCCAAATGAGGATGGGTTCCCCTTTTGAGTCTGGTTTCTCTCAAGGTTTCTTCCTCATAACATCTAAGGGAGTTTTTCCTTGCCACCGTCGCCATGGCTGCTCATCAGGGACAAACACACACCATTCACCTTCACTGTTGATTTCTGTAAAGCTGCTTTGAGACAATGTCTGTTGTGAAAAGCGCTATACAAATAAACTTGACTTGACTTGACTTAAAAAAAAAATACAGGGAATAAAGCGCTCATCCAAAAGTAAAAAAAAAAAGAAAAAAAAAGGAGCCAACAGAAAGTAGAGAATACAGGAAATCAAAACAATATTTAATGTAAACACCGATACAAACACAAAAATCCTGGCAAACAATCAACAACAGAAGCTACGTCACTACTACAAATCATTCACCCACACAATGCATATGCCACTGCCAATTTGATTGGCATAATTATCTATATAATAAACACTGGGAGCAAAACCTAAGAGCAGTCATCCAGTTAAGTGGACGTGTCTTGCTTTCACTCTGTGGTGGACGCTGGACTGCACTCTGTTCTGTTTTATTTCCCCTTAATTCTCTCTCCCTTTTTTGTCCCTGATGGGTGTGTTGGATAGGGGGCTGCGGGCCATGTTGTCCCAGCTGGTGCAAGTGGAGAAATGCCACTATGGATGTACATCAGCCATAAGCCCTCATAGCTGGTAAAGCTAGATCAAGAAGGAGTGCCTAGCTATCAAGTGGGTGGTCCTCATTGTCCGATACTATCTGCTGGGGCGGGTCTTCACTCTCTGTTTGGACCACGCCTAACTCCAGTGGCTCTAATGCATGAAAGATGGCAAATAATGAGATTTCTAAGCATTGATTGACCCATGGCAGGAAGTTAGTCTAGTTAGCTGCACAAAACGCACAGATTTAACCGGTAACCAGCCACACATACTGGCCCTGCCAGTCAGAGATTAGTTTCTACCTAGAAAACATTACAAATGCAAATCATATTGTACCTGCCCACACTGTAAGTTTTGTACCGTGAGGATGACACTGCACTAATGCTGATTTGCATGTGATTTAAAATAATCCTCAGTCAAAGTGATGTCTTAAATGTGAGAGCTGAGCTGGCAGAAGCCTTAGTCCTGCTTTACAGAGCTTGAATCATAGCAGTGATGAAATCGCTCTTTTTTATTTGCCACCTGTTGCTACTATATGGAATGGATCTAAGTGAGATAAGAGAATACATTTATGTGTCACAGCAGATGAACTGGACTAAAGCTCAGACCTACTGCAGGCAGCACTATGATGATTTGGCTAGCATCACTACTGAAGAGGAAAACCAAAGAGCTGGAATGATAGCAGGACAAAATGTTACGAATTGGATTGGGCTAAACAGAACTGCACCACATGTGAACATCTGGCAATGGTCTGCAGGAGAAGAGTTTAATTATACAAATTGGTTCCCTGGAGAGCCAAATGATTGTAATAAGAAAGAAAGCTGTACTGCGACTTTTAAAAATTGTTGGAATGACATGGACTGTGAGACATATTTTCCTTCTTTGTGTCAGAGGAGTTTCATAGTGGTGGAAGAGAAAAAGACTTGGGATGAAGCTCTTCAGCACTGCAGGAATCACAACTCTAACTTGACTGTTATGGGTTTTGAAACACTTGCAGACCCCCTTAAAATAAAAACGGAACAAGCCCAAACTGCCAGTATGTGGACAGGACTGCGTTTTCTTGATGAAGAATGGTACAGAGTGAACGGGGTGGAAATGGAGAATTTGGTATCACTGCCACCATGCCCACTCCAGCCCTATAGCTGTGGGGCTTACAACTTAAACACTTATGCCTGGGAGAACAGAGACTGCAATGAGGAGCTCAATTTCCTCTGCCATTAATGGTGGGTAATAATCAGCTAAATGAGGATTGAGTAAGTTTTAATATTAAAGTCATACTTAAACAAGAAATGTTCAAACTTTAATATTTGAAAAACTGAAGCTATTTCCTTTCTCTATACAGATGATTTTCTACAAGTGGGATGAAAAGAATATCACTCAAAGAGAATTCTTCAACACTTCATTTATATCTAGACATTCATACTTGTAATTATGGTATTGGGCTTTCACTTTAAATTGTAATCAGAAATGTGAAATCTAGAATTACTGATTGATCATTCAAATTCCCACAGAATTTGTTGGTTTGCAACAGAAATATTTGGAAAATGTAATGTATAATTTCACCTAAGAAAATGATGTGATGTATTATTTCTGATATGTTTAATGCGTGCAGAGGATGTTTTGATTAAAAAAATGTAAATAAAGAAAATGTGGAAAAGATCAGAAAACATTATTACGGTAATCTATTAAAAAAGAACATACACCCATAAATAAATAAATAAATAAATAAATAAATAAATAAATAAATAAATAGTTGTGTCTCTATATGAGTGTTGTTTGCTGGTTAGTTTGCAGCTATTTATAAGGGGAAAATATAATTAAAACAACAAAAATGTAAAGCCTCTGTAGAATGAATGCAATTCAATGCTTAAAATTACGGAAGTAAAGATTACACCATTCTAAAGTGACCTGCTTGTATTTTTAGCAACAGATTTGAATGGCAAATCTCATGTCAAATGTTCTGCTATTCTTTTGTTGACTCTTTGATTTGTGTTGATTTGATTTGATGTCAATTGTTTACTCATTGTGGCCTGGAGTCTTCGTGTTACTTAATTGCAATACTTTTTAGCAGTTGTATTGCTTTGTAATACCCCAGGTCAAATCCAAAACATACTGTGGCCGAGAAGTGCAAAACACCTTAACAAATCCGAAAACAAATGAACAAATTAGAAAGCACGAACAAATCCGAAAACAAAACAAATGAAAAAACAAAATAACAAATACAAAAACAAAAAAACAAATCCGAGAAAACAAAATAACAAATTCGCAAACACATTAACAAATCCAAAAACAACAACAATTCAGATAAACAGGAAGTTTGAAATCTTATAACTTTGTTTCTTGTACATGTGTAAAGTTCTCCGTTTACTTTCAACTATTTTTTATTTCGATTAGTGCACCTTTAAATATAAGAAAATAACAGAAGTAAACATAAGCAAGGAAAAAATTGAATTAATTTAAAGCTACTTTGAGGAAGGACATTCATATATTCATATTCATAGAGTATGATGCTGGAGATGGAGAGTATATCATGACAAAGATTAGTTTGCTGAATTTTACACATTTCAACTTTTTCCTGCCGCAGACTGTTCAGAAGCTTTATGGTCTAATATCCTTAAGTGGCTTTGCCCAAAGGTTCCCCATCTAAGGAATTTCACTGTGAAGGACATTATCTTTGAACAGTAAACATTGGCAAGCAAGGAGGAACTGTTGTACTTTCTGTATATCTTGAATGTCAGGTGACTTGTCCAATGATCGGTAAGTGTTCCATTTGCATACTATGCCTACCTTTTACCTTTTGCTTTCTGTCAGGGTTCAGTCAGTTATTTTCTATTTTTTTTTTATTGTTCCTTCTTACAAGAGAACAATATATTTGAAGAGTTTCAGTCAGCTTTTAGGCCCCATCATAGCACAGAAACTGCTCTAGTTAAAAACACTAATGACCTGTTTCTAGCTTTAGACCAAGGCTACCTCTCTCAGTTAGTTTTACTAGATCTTAGTGCTTAGAGCTTAGTTACATCGGCATTCAGGGACAGGCAATAAGCTGGTTTAAATCCTTCCTGTCTGATCATTACCATTTCGTAGACTTAAATGGAGAGTTAACCAGGTTAATGCATGTAAATTATGGGGTGCCACAAGGTTCAGTTCTAGGACCCCTGCTTTTTTTGACAATATACAGGCTTCCCTTAGGAAATATTATTAGAAGGCATGGGAGTAGCTTCCACTGTTATGCTGATGATACCCAGCTATACATCTCAGACAATAACTGAGTGTGTCAAAGAATTAAAAGACTGGATGATGCATAACTTTCTATTATAAATTCTGATAAGACAGAGATTTTGGTCATCGGCCCAAAAACCAGTACACAGAAGCTCCAGCATTTCAACCTGCATTTGGAAGGATGTTCTGTAACTACTAGTTGTCCTGCATCAGTAATGAACAAGCTACAGTTTGTCCAGAATGCAGCAGCCAGAGTTCTTACAAGGTTGAGAAAATATCACCATATAACCCCAATCTTATCGTCCCTACAGCAGCTACCTGTTAAGTTTCGAATCGACTACAAACTACTACTACTTACTTACAAAGCCCTAAATGGTTTGGCTCCCATGTATATTTTTTCGTCTTCTAACACGTTACAATCCGTCATGCTCCTTAAGATCTCAAAACTTTGGACTTCTAGTAGTTCCTAGAATAGCAAATTCCAAGGTGGTAGAGCATTCTCACATTTAGCTCCTAAACTCTGGAATAGTGTTCCTGACAGTGTTCGGGGCTCAGACACACTCACCCAGTTTAAGTGTAGATTAAAGACGTATCTTTTTAGCGAGATTTGAACACACATCACACATCATAACCTTGTGCTCCAGAACAGATCACATGCACATTATCAACTTGTGCTGTTAAAATCATGAACAGCAGCTCCACTGCTCTCCACTGCTTCTCTTTCTCTCCCCATCCCGAGGCATCCTGAAGTTGTGGCAGACACAGTCACGTCCCACCTTGTGAAGATTGTGGACCTTTAAAGAAGTAGATGCCGACCCAGCAAACATCCCGAACCATCTAGAGACGTACCAGTGCCATTTGGATTCCACTTCATGTGTAGTTTGGACACTGGACCTCCTTCAGTGTTTACAGGCTCTGGCATGGAGAAGCTGGTGTTGGATCTGTGATGATCGCTCACTACATCACTGATCAGCACTTGACATGCGTTACAAATTTAAAATGTGTCTTAAATTTACATACGTCTACAAAGGCACTTTCAGACAACGTCCATTGTGAAAATTTGCTATCAAATAAAATTCAATTGAACTAAATTAAAAACTAAAACTGTATTTTTTTTTATGAAAAATATGCTTAGCTCTAAAAAATTCACTCACATTTTAGTGAGAAGTTAACTTACTAGAAACAAAGTATACTGTTTAAAAAATAACTTTCAAAATAAAAATTTACTTTTTTATTTCCATAAAATGTGCTCCTCCCGTTGGTTTTGAACAATTTTGAAAGTATAGAATAAGGGTGTAAGCAAAGTCATAACTTTTGAGACCGGTTGCAGCCATCAAATTTAAAATGGTCTTATTGTTTTTCCTTAAAATTATATATATTCTCAGGTTAAACATTTTTTTGTTTGTTTTGTTTTTTGTGAATGGATTAAGGAAATCATTGCATTCTATTTTTATTTACATTATACACATTTTTTTAGAATTGCGGTTGTAATAACTATAAAAAATTAAATCAAAATAAAATTTATTTGTTTCAAATGTTATATTAAAAAATATACATTTAAAAAGCAATTTATTTGTTATGTGCCTAATCTAATTTAAATAGACCTCAACAGCCACCACTCATCTAGCATACAGAGGAAGCAGGACAGTGTTTGTTACCGCAATCTATGTTTGTTTATTAATTAAAAAATATGTTAAAATCAAGGTAATACCCTGAACAACAGAAAAAGGAAGATTTAATAGCTTTAATGAATGACTATCACTTTTTATATGCAAAAAAACCCTCAAAAAAACATACAAACAGATCCTTGGAGCATTGAATAACAAGCTTAGATTATACTATTTCAGAGTGTTGTAAAATATATATATAAAAAAAAAAAAATTAAAAACTGATCCTTGAAGCTGTAAAGATAAGATTATGCAATTCCAGAGTGAGCCGACCCACCGCCTTTATTTTTCAGCTGTCAGATTTGAATAAGAAAGCTCAAGTTTTTACTTTTATAATGTGAATATTGCGATTTGAATTGCACGTGTTCACCTCTTGGGCACTCTTGTGTCATCTGTAGCCTTGGTAATAAAGAGGATTATTAAGTTGTAACATCTGTAAACACAGCTTGCATGACAATGAGATGGGCAGCAGGGTTATGATGTGCCTAAATACAATTAATGACAATATGTGTAAGTGCAATGGGCAGGTAGACTTCTTTAGAATGGGGACAATGGTGGTGACTTTGAAGCACATTGGAACCATGGTGCTGATCTATTTGATTTGATAAGTTGAAGATGTTCAAGATCAGTTGGTCTGCACATCCTCTTAGCAATCTGCACTCACTCAACTGGTGGTTGAGAGAAGGGGTGGTCTTCCTCAATACAACATCATTTTGTGCTTCTGCTATGAGCGTTGAAGCTGTTTAACACATATGGAAGGAAGCCATCACTGTCACAGGTAGGTTATTTTCTATAATTGGTGATGGATTGGATGTGCGATGTTTCGCTGCTGTACTAAAAGTGGCTGTGGATTCTCTAAATGTGTGCATGCTTTGCCTCTTTAATTGGCCCAGGAATGTCCTTAGAGCTGCCCAGTCCCCAGTTTGTGTACCTCACAGTCATTAACGGTTTCTGATTGGAGCATGATATAATGTTCTTGGTGACTTACATCATCAATGCACTTGCTAATGTCGCTGGTCACTGATGACAGTGTACCCAATCTAATGACAATTACTGCTCACTGATGACGGTTGGTGAGGACACTGTTGGTTGCAGCCTCCCTGAATGTCCCAGTCAGTATACTTATGAAAGTCTTCACCTGCTTTAGAACTAAGTTTGATTACCTGGTAAATGTTCTGTATGTTGGAGTTTGCATAACCGAGATGTGGTATGAGAGCAGAGATCTGACCAAGCCCTAGCCTGGTTGAAAATGGAGAGTGGGGCTATAACCTTTTGTGTTGTTCAGTTTGAGCCTATTGGGTAATATATCTTAAATAGACACAATGTATCAGCTAAATTTATGTGTGGAAAGTTTTAAAAACGGACTAGCACATCTTCTTCTTCTTCTTTTGGCTTCTCCTAGTAGGGGGCGCCACAGCGGATCATCTGTCTTAATACCGCCCTGTCCTCTACATTTGCCTCTTTCAAACCAACTACCTGCATGTCTTCACCCACCACATCCATAAACCTCCTCCTTGGCCAAAGAAAGACTTACACATGCTTGAGACAATTTTCCAGCTAAATCTAAACCACCACCTGTAAAACACGTGTCTTTAAGCCTCAAAATAGCAAGGGAAAAAAAATCCAGTTTAATCATCTAAGAAACATTTTAATTTATGGTGAGAGGAAAATACTGATTTATAAAGCACATTGTTGTGTTTGCATCTAATTGAAAAAGAAATTGAAATAGACCACAACAATGACCACTCAGTTGACATATAATCAGAGGAAGCAGGTCACAAGTGTTTTATTACAGCAATCTACTGTATACTTAAAAATTATGTTAAAACTCTTGAATACAGAAAGCAATCCTCAGACTTCACAGCACGGATACAGAATAGAATTTTGACTCAAATCAAATATGCATGGATTAAAAAATGCGGCTAGTTTTGTGATTTGATTTCATCTATTTTTATGAAGAAAACAAAAATGTAATAAAATATAAAAGAAATACAAACTGAACCTTGAAGCTTTGAGCGCTAAGATTACACCATTCCAGAGTGACCCAACCCACTGTTTATTTCAGATGTCAGATTTGAATGGAAAATCTCACAGGCGATGCAAATCTTTTTTTCTTTTTAACATTTGGATTTTGTGATTTGCATGGCACATGCTCACTCCTTGTGCGCTCGTGTCAACTGTAGCCTTGGAAATAAGGAGGATTATTAGGTTGTAAAAATCTATAATCGCAGCTTTCAACATAAAAATCAATAAAGATATTGCTTCAGAAAAAAAAAAAAAAAATTCGTATTGGCACAGCGAGAGCCCAGACTTCAATTCCTTTAAAAAATCTATGAAATGACCTTAAAATAGCTGGACACAGGAGATCCCCGAACAATTTGAATGAAACCTGACCTTCTTTGTAAAGAAGACTTCCTTCCAAAGTCTGGATGTGTAAAGTTAATAGAGTCACAAAGACTTCATGCCATAATAAAGGCAACGGGTGCTTCCACAAACTATTAGTTGGGACGGTTTTCATACTTATTTGATCGGCTTTAGAAGATTTTTCTTGTTATTAAAATATTCCCAATAATTCATTATTTATTTTTCTTTGGATTTATTTTTGTTAGGATATTTCATTACATATATTGGACTTTTTTATAAGCACTTTATTTAATGGGAAATTTTATATAGGTTTATATATAAGTTTATCCCTATTAAAGAGTCAGTGACAACAGTAGCAAGAAAAAAACTTCCTGAGATGGTATGAGGAAGAATGTCCATTTATTATTGTCTTATCATTGTTCAGATGTTTTGTTCATGCAACTTACAACCCCAAACTATTTCAACAGTCTGTTGTAACAGTCCAAATTCATCCTCATAGTTCTTAAGTTAGGCTGTTGATGTGAAACAATCACCCAGTAGCACAGAGTGGTCTCAAATTGAAAAGAACTCCATCCAGAGGCAGGATGAATCAGGCAGCTCAGAGTATCAAGGGCGCTTCATTAATTCAAACTTATTTAAATCATATCACTGTATATATGTTTATCTTCAATAGTGATAGATTCATGTATGTAAAGCTTGTGGATGCATTGTCCAGAGATTTATCCATAGTCTGTGATGTGAACAAAGGTAGATTACTGGTATGTCCCAGTCTAGGTTTGGGACACACAGCGTGATTAAAGGCATGAGGTGATGGATATAAGGCAGATGTGAGTGTATTTGGTATTATGAGTGATGAGTGATGAAACTCATACATGGGCATATCTTAAAAACAGGAGGTATATTGTGGTGGACCAAGGCCAATATAATAAACAAAAACCCTTTTTTCTTTTTCCAAACATTAAATTACCTACAAACAAACCCAAAAGATAGACAAATCACTTCCCTAACTCCCTCACTAAAAAACAGGGAAGAAACCTACACCCAACAGAAATGGCATCCCCCTACTGGTGAACAGAAGCAACACACATATGTACATATATTTACAACTGTATAATACACTGCAATCAATTCAAGTCTGTTTTATGATCAGGGGAAAATGGGTTATTGGAGAATGTGTAGTAAATAGAAGGAATAGAAAGGAGCAAGAATCCAACTGAGAGTTATTCAAGCACCACCAGGCAAGAGAATTGGAGGACACACAGACACCAATCTGAGACATAATCAAGTCAAATCAAATCAAATCAAATTTTATTTGTCACATACAGAGTACGACATGCAGTAAAATGCTTTGTACGACTATCCAACATTTAAGCAAAAAAGGAATAGAATTAAGGATAATAAGGTAGATAAATAAAAAGTATAAACTATAGTAAATATATGAAAATATACAGTGGGTACGGAAAGTATTTAGACCCCCTTAAATTTTTCACTTTTTGTTATATTGCAGCCATTTGCTAAAATCATTTAAGTTCATTTTTTTTCCTCATGAATGTACACATAGCACCCCATACTGACAGAAAAACACAGAATTGTTGACCTTTTTGCAGATTTATTAAAAAAGAAAAACTGAAATATCACATGGTCCTAAGTATTCAGACCCTTTGCTGTGGCACTCAAATATTTAACTCAGGTGCTCTCCATTTCTTCTGATCATCCTTGAGATGGTTCTACACCTTCATTTGAGTCCAGCAATTTTTGATTATACTGATTAGACTTGATTGGGAAAGCCACACACCTGTTTATATAAGACCTTACAGATCACAATGCATGTCAGAGCAAATGAGAATCATTAAGGTCAAAGGAACTGCCTGAAGAGCTCAGAGACAGAATTGTGGCAAGGCACAGATCTGGCCAAGGTTCCAAAAATTTTTTTGCTGCACTTAAGGTTCCTAAGAGCACAGTGGCCTCCATAATCCTCAAATGGAAGATGTTTGGGACGACCAGAACCATTCCTAGAGCTGGCCGTCCGGCCAAACTAAGCTATCGGGGGAGAAGAGCCTTGGTGAGAGAGGTAAAGAAAAACCCAAAGATCACTGTGGCTGAGCTCCAGAGATGCAGTCGGGAGATGGGAGAAAGTTGTAGAAAGTCAACCATCACTGCAGCCCTTCACCAGTGGGGCTTTATAGCAGAGTGGCCCGACGGAAGCCTCTCCTCAGTGCAGGACACATGAAAACCCGCATGGAGTTCTCCAAGATGGTGAGAAATAAGATTCTCTGGTCTGATGAGACCAAGATAGAACTTTTTGGCCTTAATTCTAAGCGGTATGTGTGGAGAAAACCAGGCACTGCTCATCACCTGTCCAGTATAGTCTCAACAATGAAGCATGGTGGTGGCAGCATCATGCTGTGGGGGTGTTTTTTAGCTGCAGGGACAGGACGACTGGTTGCAATCAAGGGAAAGATGAATGCGGCCAAGCACAGGGATATCCTGGACGAAAACCTTCTCCAGAGTGCTCTGGACCTCAGACTGGGCTGAAGGTTTACCTTCCAACAAGACAATGACCCTAAGCACACAGCTAAAATAACGAAGGAGTGGCTTCACAACAACTCCGTGACTGTTCTTGAATGGCCCAGCCAGAGCCCTGACTTAAACCCAATTGAGCATCTCTGGAGAGACCTAAAAATAGCTGTCCACCAACGTTTACCGTCCAACTTGACAGAACTGGAGAGGATCTGCAAGGAGGAATGGCAGAGGATCCCTGAATCCAGGTGTGAAAAACTTGTTGCATCTTTCCCAAAAAGACTCCTGGCTATATTAGATCAAAAGGGGGCTTCTACTAAATACTGAGCAAAGGGTCTGAATACTTAGGACCATGTGATATTTCAGTTTTTCTTTTTTAATAAATCTGCAACAGTGTCAACAATTCTGTGTTTTCCTGTCAATATAGGGTGCTGTGTGTACATTCATGAGGAAAAGAAATGAACTTAAATGATTTTAGCAAATGGCTGCAAAATAAAAAAGAGTGAAAAATGTAAGGGGGTCTGAATACTTTCTGTACCCACTGTATGTATATACATGGATGTGTATGGCAGATATTGGAAGTACAAATTAAAGTGATTTAGTAATTGTCCTTAAAGTGTCCATGTGCAGTATAGGAAGTTGGAGATCTATTGGCACAGTGGCAGGCTGAGTCCTAGGCCCTCCAACTTAGGGGTGAGCGTGGAGGGAATTATGGTGTTGAACGCTGAACTGTAGTCCACAAACAGCATTTTGGGGCCAGGGCTCAAACAAAGGTCACTGAGAGGGGTGACAATTCAAGGTTTCTATATTGCTGCATTCATTCTTTTCAAAAAAAGATCAGCCAGTGTCCTGGAAAAACTAATGTTCTTAAGCTTTACATTATTTGCTTAAGAGGCGTCAAGTTTAGATGTGGCAGCCTGCACCTATACTAACAGCACAAGAAAAAAGATGTCATGATGTTTATTGTAGTAAACAAGATGATAACTTGAAACGATACTGTGAATTCTGCACAAATTAACGTGTTTGTGTGCAGTGTCTCGATTTATCCAGTTAGAGGCAGAGCATGTCTGCTTTTCATCTCTTTCTGCATCCGCTTACTAAAACACTTACAGCCAAGAGATCGCTCCTAATTACTCATGACGAGACCACAGAACCACAACATCGCCTCACGGTCACAAAGCAAGAGCAGGTTTTCCTCTGTCTCCTGCAGTGTAAGAAGCGAATGAAGAAAATAAGAATAGAATGAGCAGTGTAAATAAGCTGAAGAGGAGAAACACACAGGTGGTGGATGTTTAAAGAAGAGATCTACTCTGAAATGAAGATTCATAAATATACAGTCATCATTGTGGTTACTCTTTTCGTACTGACCGAAGGTGAGTCTGATGATGATTTATGTCTATAAAGAATATGGGTAAAAGCAGAATGTTTCTTTTAAACATCAGTGTAATATATATATATATATATATATATATATATATATATATATATATATATATATATATATATATAAATGAGAGAGAGAGAGAGAGAGAGAGAGAGAGAGAGAGAGAGAGAGAGAGAGAGAGAGAGAGAGAGAGCGTGGTGTAAAAAAATTGTTTGCCCTCTTTCTGATTTTTTTTTTTTTTTTTTTTTGCATCTTTGTCACACTTTAATGTTTCAGATCATCAAACTAATTAAAAAATATGTAAAAGATACACAAGTTAACACGACATACAGTTTTTAAATGAAGGTTTTTATTATTGAGGGAAAACAAAATCCAAAACTACATGGCCCTGTGTGAAAAAGTGTTTTCCCCCCTGTTAAAACTGTGGTTTATCACACCTGAGCTCAATTTCACTCGCCACACCCCCAGGCCTGATTACTGCCACACCTGTTCACAATCAAGAAATCTCTTAAATAGGACCTGCCTGACAAAGTGAAGTAGACCAAAAGATCCTCAAAAGCTAGACATCATGCCGAGAGCCAAATAAATTCAGAAACAAATGAGAAAGAAAGTAATTGAGATCTATCAGTCTGGAAAGGGTTATAAAGCCATTTCTAAAGCTTTGGGACTCCAGCGAACCACAGTCAAGCCGTTATTCACAAATGGTAACAATATGAAACAGTGGAGAACCTTCCCAGGAGTGGCCGGCCAACCAAAATTACCCCAAGAGCACAGCGACGACTCATTCAAGAGGTCACAAATGACCCCACAACAACATCCAAAGAACTGCAGCCTCACTTGCCTCAGTTAAAGTCAGTGTTCATGATTCCACCATAAGAAAGAGACTGGGCAAAAAAGGTCCAGAAGTTCCAAGATGAAAACCGCTGCTGAGCAAAAAGAACATAAAGGCTCGTCTCAGTTTTGCCAGAAAACATCTTGATAATCCCCAAGGTTTTTGGGAAAATACCCTGTGGACTGATGAGACAAAAGTTGACCTTTTTGGAATGTGTGCGTCCCGTTACGTCTGGCGTAACAGTAACACCGCATTAGTGGTGGTAGTGTAATGGTCTGGGGCTGTTTTGCTGCTTCAGGACCTGGAATACTTGCTGTGATAAATGGAACCATGAATTTTGCTGTTTCCTGAAGGAGAATGTCTGGCCATCTGTTTGTGACCTCGAGCTGAAGCAAACTTGAGTTCTGTAGCAGCACAATGATCCAAAACACACCAGCAAGTCCACCTCTGAATGGCTGAAGAAAAACTAAATTTTAAATAGGGGTTGACAGATAATCAAGGAAATTAGCACCAGGTACCAGATTAACACCAATAACTGGGAGGTATCTGGAAGTGTTCTCTAATTATGATCAGTGTGTTTTCTGCAAAATAAAGTTTTTTTGAAAATGCCTTAGTTATTTTGTGGAAAAGGTGTTCTGGTAGCATGGTATAGACAGGACAAAAACTCCTTCAACTGTTGAGCAGTGAAGATCACATTATTTCAAAATTGTTCAATTGTTTATAAATTGTTCTCTAATTTTGATATTGTGTGTGTGTGTGTGTGTGTGTGTGTGTGTGTGTGTGTGTACATACAGTGAGGAAAATAAGTATTTGAACACCCTGCTATTTTGCAAGTTCTCCCACTTAGAAATCATGGAGGGGTCTGAAATTGTCATCGTAGGTGCATGTCCACTGTGAGAGACATAATCTAAAAAAAAAATCCAGAAATCACAATGTATGATTTTTTAACTATTTATTTGTATGATACAGCTGCAAATAAGTATTTGAACACCTGAGAAAGTCAATGTTAATATTTGGTACAGTAGCATTTGTTTGCAATTACAGAGGTCAAACGTTTCCTGTAGTTTTTCACCAGGTTTGCACACACTGCAGGAGGGATTTTGGCCCACTCCTCCACACAGATCTTCTCTAGATCAGTCAGGTTTCTGGCCTGTCGCTGAGAAACACGGAGTTTGAGCTCCCTCCAAAGATTCTCTATTGGGTTTAGGTCTGGAGACTGGCTAGGCCACGCCAGAACCTTGATATGCTTCTTACAGAGCCACTCCTTGGTTATCCTGGCTGTGTGCTTCGGGTCATTGTCATGTTGGAAGACCCAGCCTCGACCCATCTTCAATGTTCTAACTGAGGGAAGAAGGTTGTTCCCCAAAATCTCGCAATACATGGCCCCGGTCATCCTCTCCTTAATACAGTGCAGTCGCCCTGTCCCATGTGCAGAAAAACACCCCCAAAGCATGATGCTACCACCCCCATGCTTCACAGTAGGGATGGTGTTTCTTGGGATGGTACTCATCAGTCTTCTTCCTACAAACACGTTTAGTAGAATTATGACCCAAAAGTTCTATTTTGGTCTCATCTGACCACATAACTTTCTCCCATGACTCCTCTGGATTATCCAAATGGTCATTGGCAAACTTAAAACGTGCCTTGACATGTGCTGGTTTAAGCAGGGGAACCTTCCGTGCCATGCATGATTTCAAACCATGACGTCTTAGTGTATTACCAACAGTAACCTTGGAAATGGTGGTCCCAGCTCTTTTCAGGTCATTGACCAGCTCCTCCCGTGTAGTTCTGGGCTGATTTCTCACCTTCCTTAGGATCATTGAGACCCCACGAGGTGAGATCTTGCATGGAGACCCAGTCCGAGGAAGATTGACAGTCATGTTTAGCTTCTTCCATTTTCTAATGATTGCTCCAACAGTGGACCTTTTTTTCACCAAGCTGCTTGGCAATTTCCCTGTAGCCCTTAACAGCCTTGTGGAGGTGTACAATTTTGTCTCTAGTGTCTTTGGACAGCTCTTTGGTCTTGGCCATGTTAGTAGTTGGATTCTTACTGATTGTATGGGGTGGACAGGTGTCTTTATGCAGCTAACGACCTCAAACAGGTGCATCTAATTTAGGATAATAAATGTAGTGGAGGTGGACATTTTAAAGGCAGACTAACAGGTCTTTGAGGGTCAGAATTCTAGCTGATAAACAGGTGTTCAAATACTTATTAGCAGCTGTATCATACAAATAAATAGTAAAAAAATCATATATTGTGATTTCTCGATTTTCTTTTTTTTAGATTATGTCTCTCACAGTGGACATGCACCTACGATGACAATTTCAGACCCCTCCATGATTTCTAAGTGGGAGAACTTGCAAAATAGTAGGGTGTTCAAATACTTATTTTCCTCACTGTATGTATATATATATATATGTATATATATATATATATATATATATATATATATATATATATATATATATATATATATATATATATATATATATACAGTGGGTACGGAAAGTATTCAGACCCCCTTAAATTTTTTACTCTTTGTTATATTGCAGCCATTTGCTAAAATCATTTAGGTTCATTCTTCTTCCTCATTAATGTACACACAGCACCCCATACTGACAGAAAAACACAGAATTGTTGACATTGTTGAAGATTTATTAAAAAAGAAAAACTGAAATATCACATGGTCCTAAGTATTCAGACCCTTTGCTCAGTATTTAGTAGATATGTGTACATTCATGAAGAAGAATGAACTTAAATGATTTTAGCGAATGGCTGCAATATAACAAAGAGTGAAAGATTTAAGGGGTCTGAATACTTTCCGTACCCACTGTATATATATATACAGTGGTACCTCGACATACGAGTGCAAGTTTTTTGAGATACAAGCGGTCACTCGGTCGATTTTTTGCTTTGATACGCGAGCAAAAATGTGAGAAAAATTGAGTCTCCATACACACGCACACAAACAAAGGTTTGAATGTGCGCGCACGCTAACACGTGGCTGTGACGAATCTCGCGATGAATCAGCAACACTGGCGTCAGTCAGTGTGCTTGTTTGCCTCGCTGTCGAAACATTATTGATAAGTTGAGCTCGCGTTTTGTGCTTTTTGTACATTTACAGTACTTTATCACATTTCTTTTTATAACCATGAAAGTGAGTGGAAAGGTCAGGGCGCAGAAGATGATGTTATATTCACTCCCGGGTATAGTTTTTAGGTTTACTGGTCGGCGCTATATTTGTTTTTTTTTGTCTTGTCTTGTGTTGTGTTGTCTTATGTTTGTCTGCACTGTTTGCACCAGGTTGCACTCGATGCACTTTATGTAGCTTTGTGTTGTGTTGTAGCTTTATGTTGTTTAGTGTAGCACCAGGATTCCGGAGGAACGTTGTCTCGTTTTTTTACTGTGTACCACTGTGTATAGTAGAAATGACAATAAAAGCCTCTTGACTTGACTTGATGTATTGAATTAAAGCGTGAAATCATAGGAAAACATGAGCAAGGTGTGCGAGTGATTGACTTGGCGAGGCAGTACGGGCGTAGTACTTCAATGATATGTACTATGCTTAACCAGTTTATTTTTTTACCTTCTCTTTTATTATGTTTTTATACAATATTTGTCATTTATAAATACATTTTTCTTATTCAAAAACACGTAACAAAAACAACTGGGGTGGCATTTTGGGGGCTGTAACGGGTTAATGGCATTTCAATGAATTTCAATGGGGAAATTTGCTTTGAAATACGAGCAATTTGACATACGAGCAAGGTTACGGAACGAATTAAACTCGTATGTCGAGGTACCACTGTGTGTATGTGTGTGTGTGTGTGTGTGTGTGTATATATATATATATATATATATATATATATATATATATATATATATATATATTATAATCAGAAAGGGGGCTAACACTATGAGTGATAATGACACAGTAGAACGTCTTGTAGCGTGCATTCCGGTGTGAATTATCACTCATAGAGTATATATATATATAATGTCTCCGTTTTACAGTAAGACGTGTTGTAGCGTGCATTCTGGTGTGAATTATCACTCATTAGAGATCAAAGTAGATTTCTTTAGGTGAAAAATGTCATTTTCATAAATGTGTATTTACGTACAGTAGTAAAAAGAAATGCAAAGCTTGATCCTTCTAGCCAGGTGCTGCTTTGCTTGAAAAAGATCACAATAACAACTCCATTACTGACCTGGATTATAGTTACATTTTTGTGCAGGCTTGTATTTCATTTTATTTATGATTTATTTAATGCTGGACAGCAATGGAAACAAACAAGGGGAAAAAATAAAGAAAGGAAAGGATTCTTAAAATATTTGAATAATAAAAGTATTGAAATAAGGAAAACAGTAAGGCAGAGGATGAGAGAAAACATAGCATGAGCAATCCAGAGTTTAAAATTACATTCTGTGAATTACAAACAAAAAGCATGATGTCTCACATGATTGGACAGTGCAAAAACAGAAGCATAAACTAATTGTTAACATGAATTGACATAGTTTAGTCCCCAGCCTAAATCATCAAATCATGTGCAAAAAGACTAAGCAAATAATGATAATAGCAATGTTTTTTTTTCTGAAAGGTGTGAACATCACAGAGTGGTTTGTGAAGGAGGGTCAAACTTTTATTTTTCATCTACCTCATGTGGAGTCTGACAGCGAACGCATCAGATCAGCTGAATGGAAACAGATGGACAAAGGCAAACTTCTGGCCATCATTTACCTGGGAAATGCAAATGACACAATAACATTCCACACTGAAAGCAAACTTCAATTCATGCTGAATGGGTCGATCATCATCAGCGATGTCGCACAGGAAGACACTGGCAACTACACTTGCAAAATCGTATTCAACGACAACAGAATCCAAACACACATCATCTCACTGAAACTATCCTCAGGCAAGTTTTTTCCAGTTTACCATTTACTTTGAATTACTCCACATTCATAAACGTTCATTTAAGTGTTATGGTTTTTTCCAATGAAGAATATCCCAGTTCCACACAGTTTTGGCCACACAAATGCACCACACATCTGTTTCTGGCATCAGTGCAGTCCAGTTTTCTTACTTCACTTTCCTCTTTAGATTCATTGTATTGTAAATCATTATATATAATGTTTAACTTCATATAAGAATTAAACTGTTGTGTTCAATTGATTAATGTGATCAACAGAGCAAACTATTATTTTGCAACAATAAAGACAAATTGGCTTTTTAACCTTTAGTTGAAAATTTTCCATCAGAGTTTTCAACATGCATTTACATGCATTGTTTTAATTTGGTAATGGTTTTACATTTACATTAAATCTTTGTCTTTTAAATACCTGCAGTGCATTTACATTCAAGTCAAGTCAAGTCAAGTTTATTTGTATAGCGCTTTTCACAACAGACATTGTCTCAAAGCAGCTTTACAGAAAACAACAGTGAAGGTGAATGGTGTGCGTTTGTCCCTGATGAGCAGCCGTGGCGACAGTGGCAAGGAAAAACTCCCTTAGATGATATGAGGAAGAAACCTTGAGAGGAACCAGACTCAAAGGGGAACCCATCCTCATATGGGTGACATCAAAAGTTTGGTCATAAATCTTTCAACAATACAGAACAATTTGTGATCATCATAGATCCAGCATCAGCTTCTCCATGCCAGGGCCTTTAAACACTCGGCATCTACTTCTCCATGATCATCCATAGGTCCATAATCTTCACGAGGTGGGACGTGACTGGAGCTGGCCAAACCTCAGGAAGCCTCGGGATGGGGAGAGAAAGAGAAGCAGTGGAGAGGAATTAGCGTAGCTGCTGTTCATGATATTAACAGCACAAGTTGATAATGTGCATGTGATCAGATGTTCTGGAGCACAAGGTTGTGATGTGATGTGCGTGATGTGTGTTATGTGTAGGCTTTGCTAAAAAGATATGTTTTTAATCTACACTTAAACTGGGAGAGTGTATCTGAACCCCGAACACTGTCAGGAAGACTATTCCAGAGTTTAGGAGCTAAATGTGAAAATGCTCTACCGCCTTTAGTGGACTTTGCTATTCTAGGAACTACTAGAAGCCCAGAGTTTTGAGATCTCAGGGAGCGTGACGGATTGTAGCATGTTAAGAGACTGGATAGATACATGGGAGCCAAACCATTTAGTGCTTTATAAGTGAGTAGCAGTAGTTTGTAGTCTATTCGAAACTTAATAGGAAGCCAATGTAGGGACGATAAGATTGGGGTTATATGATCGTATTTTCTTGACCTAGTAAGAACTCTTGCTGCGGCATTCTGAACTAACTGAAGCTTGTTTATTAATGATGCAGGACATCCACCTAGTAATGCATTACAGTAGTCTATTCTAGAGGTCATAAACGCATGGACGAGCTTCTCTGCATCAGATATAGATAACATGACATTTAACCATTGGTAAAGGGAGAGATGCGGCAGTGCTTTAGTCCTTGAGTCTGTCCAGTTTTCTCACCTCCGCATTAATACACTTTACTCAACCAGATCGTCTTCCAAAGCTTTCATGCTAACTTTTATATCATCTCATATTTTGTAAAATAACCAAATCAAGCCGCCACCATAATTTGGAGTTGCACATTTTCATGTACATTTGCACACTGCATTCTGGGTCTGTAAAACCCATTGTTATTATCGCTACTACTCGATTCAGGAACACCAACAAATTGTAATGTTTTTGGCCCCGGCAACTACAGCATATCACAGCGTATCATTTGCACAATTTACTCATCATTTATTTTGCTTACATTACAGAAATCACAGAACAGAGGCCTGATTATAACTCCACACCCTCTTCATCAGGTAACAACTTTGATTCAGTACAAACAATAATGAATGCATGTGTTATCAAGTGCATAAAGTGGGGTCAGTGGTTGAAAAACATTAGCAAAGGACCGTTGTCATGTAATGTGCGTAAAAGAGGATGCAAATGCAGTTCAAGGACATTTGATTTATAAACCAGGCAGTCAAACCCAAATCAAGATCCAAAATAATAAGCAGAAAATAGGCAGCGTTTAACCTCAGCAGAAACCGAGTATTGAGGGGCAGCAGGGAGGTTACCACATTGGCCTCTGTCTAGAACATGACTGTAAGTTCATTTGGACCTCAGAAGGAAGGTCCTCTGCAAGGGAGGTTGCCTTTCTAGCGCTGGCTAGAATGTGGCTGTGGAGGACATTTCATGAGGCAGGGATGGCTATCTTGTCAGCCTTGGGTAGAAGTTCCTCATGGTTGGCTGCCACATTGGCCTCAGACTGGAGTTCTGCTGAAAGTGTTGGTTGCTCTTTGATTTTAGCCTTCCTAAGCCTTCCTAACTTTCTCTGCCCAAACACTTTCCCTAAAATTCCAACAAGCTTCAACCCACTGCCAGGCTGTTCCAGTGAACATGTAGCTCAGCATTTGCTTCTTCTGAGGATTGAGTTTAATGGACTATTTCTGCAGAAGGAAGCGTTTTGAATGCACAAAAATGCTGTCAAAAGGTTTTTTTGGAGAACATGAGGATCCACTGTAGGAACTGAACTGAGTTCAGAGTTGGAATGGCCATCATGGTGTTGGTTCCACCTGCATCCATTTTGCAAGTATTGCTATGTAATGCAGGTAGAGTAGGATGCAAATGCAATTTTATTATTAAACCAAGCAGCCAAATGTAAAAAAATATCCCAAATCATAAATAAAAACAGGCAGAAGTCGAGTAAGTAGTAAACTATTGTACAATAATGTGAAGAAAAAAAAAAAAGCAAAATCAAGACCCTGAATATCAAGATATGGTAAAGATAAGCTTAAACAACACTGGACAATACTGATGTGCTGTTTCTGTTTGGTATTCACACTGTAATTGTTTATATACAATATACATACCTGACAACCATATTTCTCTGGACTGTTTTTTGTTTTTATGTGATCGTGTCTTCAGTTAAATATATAAATTATATTAGGCAATGATTCTGATATATTAGGCAATCTCGTTTTTTTTAGTATAATGTGATTTTATTTGCCATGAATTGCACTGCATTTACACCATTAGAAAATGTTGAAAATGAGATTAAATATTAAGTGGAATTAAAAGATATACACCCCCTTTACTGAAACATCTCAAACAACTTCAGAAATAAGCAATTGCCTTCAAGGTCATAATGAATTAAAGCTTTTTAATGAAAGAAAAAAATAAATCAAAACATAAAAAAAAAAGAAAAAACATTGTGTAATGTAACTTTTGGGTTTTAAAATACAGATTCATATAAAAGCAGTTTCCTGAAGAGTTCTGAAGAGCTCCTAAAACAACTCTGCAGTAAAGTAATAGAAATACACCTATTAAGGATTGTAGATTAATAAAGGGTATAATTAGGGTATACAAGAAATGGAAAATGCATTTCAATACCAACGATCTGCCAAAACCTGCACGTCAGTAAGAACAAGACGTCCAAGCAAGAAACATTTGGTCAGAGAAGCCACCAGAAAGCAAATAGTGACCTTAGAGATACAGGAATTTATGAAAAACAGAGGGCAAAATGTATCATAGAATAAACAGTTCTATATATAGTACACACATGTGGACTGAAATGGGATGGCAGGAAAAAAAAGCTACCCACTTGATTAATTCTTAGAGGAACACTGCATTTCACATTATTTAGCTCATGCATTAAATTACTTATCATTTATTTTTCTTAAATTACAGAAATCCCAGAGCAGACCTCTACTAATAACTCCACATCATCCGCATCAGGTAACAGCTTTAATTCAGTAGCTGCAATACTGAACGCATGTGCTACAGACTTTAGGACGTGTTTGACGTGTAAGAAATATTGGAAACACTATTAAAGAATCAAACTCTTTCTTACTCTGTGCTTTATGTGACTGATTTCCTTTGAGTGTTTTAGACATTTAGTTATAATATAAAGTGGAATTAAAAGCTGTACACCGCTTTACTTTTAAAAAACGTAAAAAAAAAAAAAAAAACGGTCGCTGGAGGTTTTGTGGTCAGACAATTGTCAACATGGCCCACAATCAAATGAGCTCTTATCTTAATTCTCAAGACAGTCATAAAGGACTGGGGTTGTTACTCATATGTAGGGGCTTGGCAAGATTGACAGGAAGATGATTGGAGCAGAGTAGAAAAAGATATCTGGGGAAGAACCAACGTTCTTCCTGAACCCTGGTGCTACATAAAACAACAATCACAGAAAACATAGGGATAAGAACTAGTAAGTGTCCTCACCACATAAAGTTCAATCTTTTGAGGAGTCTTGTTGAGGAGTCTGATGGCTTGTGGGAAAAAACTGTTACACAGTCTGGATGTGAGACCCGATTGCTTCTGTACCTCTTTCCAGACTTTAGGAGAGTAAAGTGTGTGTGAGACCCTGATGATCTTGATTGTTAGTTGCAGTCTTCCTGAACATCTCCCAGTCAGTACATTTTAAAGCAGTCCTGAAGAGCAGAGATGGCTCCAGGTTCTCACCTGCTTTCAAGCTGGTCTTGAATGCCCCACCAGAGAATGCTCCCAGTTTGGAGACTCTTCCTAATGTCTTTTGCCACTCCTCTTTGCATAACTCTCGAAGCTTGTGAATGTTATTTGTTTCTCACTGGATGGATAGCAACAATTTCTTAATTTGAATGACTATATAATTACGTAATTCCTCAGATTTCCAAATGAATCTAGGTCAGGGATTTACAAAAAAACACCCAAAAGTTTACATCCATTCATGTAGCCATGTGCTGTATTTCTGCACACAACCTTCATCTTCTTCCTGTATATGGACGTTCCTTCTCGTTTATACAACTGTACAGGTCGGCGCTACTGTGTTAATGTTTTTCCCGTCTCATGTTGTCTTGTGTGTTTTTCTTTTTTTTTTTTGGACTAAATGTTGTACATGTGCACTTTGTGTTGTCAGTTTAGAGTCACGTGCATTTCTGTGTTCCTTGTGTTCATTTTTGTTAATTATATTGCTGCTGGAGCAGCTTGTTCCTGGGGAAACGTTGTTTCATTTATATGGTTAAAATGGCAATAAAGCCGACTGGACTCGACTTAAGATAGAAGAAAATTTCAGTTTTTCTGTTTTTAAATGAAGATTTCCTGCATTTCTGCTGTGCTGTTGAGATCATGGAGCACTGAATGAATTCAGGAATTTTATAGAATCTCATACAACAATATGTAAACATTTAAAGGGGGTGTACATATTTTAATGTCCACTGTATATTTTATTTATTTTCTACCTGGGAGAAAGTCAATGTTTTTATGTTAAACATCGCACCAGCAGAACTACTTAAAAAGCTCCACATAAGAAGTATTTCATTAAACACAGTAAGTCTGTTATTGTGACTCATTTCTTGTTATCTCAACTTTCAGATCCTCAGGATTTCTATATACTGCAGATTGTGCTTTCAGTACTGGGAGGTTTGATTCTGCTTGCAGGTCTGATGGTTATAATTTTCAAGTGCAAAAAGAGGTACAGAAGTTTCACTCAGGGTGAGAAAATACACTACAGTCAGCTTGTATTTAATTAAAAACGAATTAATGTTGTTATTATTAATAAAATTATGAATAATATATATATATTTTTTTTTTTGCAGAACCTATTTACATCAACAGTAACACGATCCACACACACAGAAGAAGCTCGAACACATTTAAAAAACAAGGTCACGCATCACAAAGGCAAATTAAAACATGAAATGAGATCATCACCTTTTTTTCACAACTTCGAACCCGAGCAGTGCAAGACCTGACCTGAAATAGAAGTGTGTGTGTGTGTGTGTGCATGTGTGGTTTTGCAGAGGGTTATTTTTAAGGGTCTGTTCCGTCTTTTGCAGTTGCCAGGAAACCTGTTGCATGTACGCTGGGCACGGAACATGCAGCTCTAATTCTGATGTGTTTTAGACTTTCATTTTCCACCTTTTCAAACGGCAAACTTAAAAACATGCTTTTGTCTTAAACGTTCCGATTGTATGAGAAATGTGAATTGTTCGGTCTAAACTCGACATAATAAGCCCTTGAGGTATTAGTCAATGTCCCTCTGCAATAACAGTTGAAGGTTTTATAAAGAACTGTACAACAAGGGGTTTTCCAAACTCACTATTTTCTTTAACAATGGAGTGTGTTCATGTCAGAAAGGGTTCCAAGTCGATCCCTTTTTGGGATGTTAGTAATTATTTGTTGAACCCTTAAAGAACTTTTGAGGAAATCATTATTGAGTTTCTGCGATATCTACGTATTTGTTGCACAAAATTCCGTTTAGTCAATTCTTAGAATGACTTTCTTGAAAGCTTGGAAACCTTAACTATATAATGAACCCCTGAAGCCTTAAAGAAAGATAAATGTATATTGAAACCCTGGTTATGTATATTAAGTAGATAATAATGAGCAAAATTTGGAGTTTGTACCTCAGAATTAGCATGCAACAAGCACAGGATTCTTCAAAGGTTCCTCATTGGTTTATTAGATTTATTACTGTGAATTCTTTTTTCATTCCCACTCAAACATCATTGAGTTTGAAAGGTGAAAACTTTGTAGAGTTAAAGGTTGTTAGCTTCGTAAAATGGTTCTAGAAACCATTAGTGTCATAAAAACAAAAAAAGGTGCCTCCTGGTTCTGTACTCACACTATTAAAGCTGATGATGTCAAAGGTGTTAAAATGTGACTAATTTCTGACTCATTAAAAAGCTTATTGTTGCATAGTTGGGTATCTACTTGTAGGTGAGAGTACCTCGAGTACTCACACTCTCATATTGTGGTTGTCTTCATGTCCGATCGTTGCTCTTCACTTGTGTGGGTTTAGAACTGCATTAACTGATTGACACGCGTTAGACAGGTCAAGATTCGGCGATTGAAATCCAGAGCTTAATTTTTCAATTCATATGATAATGAATTTCTCGCTTCTTTAAACCTTTCCATCTTTTACATTTGAATCTGCAATGTGAAGTCGAATGAAGGTCTTGCTAATATATCGGTCAGAACGGTAAAGCAAATACTAATGACAATAAAGATGCATGAAGGAGTCATTAAAATGAAGCCTTTCCTGTAATCTGATAACAAATGGAAATCTCTAGGGTCTGTAATCTACTACACTGATTACACCAGCTGCCTTCTGTGCATGCTAAGCAAAACTGGAACACTTTGACTCGGACTACAGGCATCCATAAGTATTTGATTGATTGGATTGATTTGATTTAAGGACATTACTCATAATCGTACACTCCAGTACTCATGGTAGTTCTCACTCGCTGGTGATGTTTTTAAGATTTATGATCTCACTCTTGATATCACTCAAATGAGTCTGGTTCCTCTTAACGTTTCTTCCTCATAACATCTAAGGGAGTTTTTCCTTGCCACAGTTGCCATTGCTTCATCGTTAAGGATAAACACACATCATTCATAGGTTCTTTGAAGCTAAGATTTCTGTTTTAGTTCACTTCTGTGAAATAAACTTGAACTAAACACCAAATAAAAAAATCCGCAATAGAATTTAGGAAGCAAATTAATTAGCCAAGAAACTAATGCTGAGTAGAGCTGAACATTCCTGAAAAAATCGAATTGATCTACTTAAATAAATAAGTTACAATTATTTAATGACATTCTGGGTTTTTTTCTTCCCTACTACTGTTTGTGTAACCTGCTGCTGCTGAAACACAATCATTCCCCCTCAATGTTGCGTCTCATTGCCGGATTCTTTACATTTTTTTAATTTGTAATAATTTTCAAAGATGTCAAACAAACTTCTTTCACGTTCTCATGATGGGGTTTTGTAGAATCTCCAGGAAAATAACGAACTGAATCCATTTTGGATTACTTTTGAAATACTGAAATACTTTTCAGATACACTGTATGTTTAACGTCGGAAAAAAAAAAAAATATGTTTACACATTGTACACCCACACTGAATGATACACACAGGTGGGCTTCCTCTAAACAGATAACTTGCCTCCTGTTCTCGAACATAACAACATCCTACTTTCTTATCTCGGTGACAAAAAAAACACCAAGTGCACCAATGCATATATATTTTTCTAGAAAAGTTTACACAAGTACAATTCACTGAGAAGACTTCATGACAGTCAGCGTTTGGAATTGTATTGTTTTCTGTTGTATTGCAATCTTCTAACCATTGATTCACTTGTCTGGAGACACTGCAGGTAATTTCCCAGCATTTAAACCACTGTTTATGATTCACAAACGGGGAAATTAAAACAGAGTGGGTACAGACCACACACATAGCTTAGGTGAAGGCGTAGGTGTTATAAAGGAAAAAAGATAACCCTTAAACATGATGTGGCCAATATAAAACAATAATATTGTTTATAAAAAAGGAAGTGATGGTGGTGTTTTTTTTCTATCATAAATACTTTATGCATCTGTAGCTCGTCAGTAACTCCTACTACCACCACCAGGGGGCAATGTCAATTGTCAATTCAATTGAATTTCTATTCTTAAAACTAGTGATATGTTTATCCAAGGAGATTTCCAAGAGAAAATTAAAACACTTCTTCCTCCTTTTATTTTTCTTCTTTCACTTTTTTTTTTTTTTTTTTTTACACTTATGGTTTCTTAAAAACATAAAAACATTTCCTGGAGTTTGTCGGTTCATACATTCATACATTAGTAATGAAAATAGCATCAAATGTAAAGATGCATTTGAGTTTTGCAAATGAATTACTTGGATTAGCTAGCTGTTTGTTTCATAATTAACAAGAAAGTTAAGAAATATGAAATCACATGATAAATGACTTTGCTGGTTAAGTTTCATACACATACAGTAGAGTAGCTTGTTAACTTAGATTGATAAATAAACATTGGGAGATTTGTGATCAGCTCTTTTACTCTTCATTACTTGATTGATTATTTTTAACATTTTCATTAGATTATTTTTACTTTAATGGAAAGAAAAATGCACATCCCTGCCAGAGCCGAGATTAAAATTGCACCAAGAACAAATGTTACTGGCACAACTCATTGGGATTAGTTTATTTATTTTATTTTCTTATGTAAATGTGTCACTACTGTTTTCTTTGTCAAAATGTTCTTTATGCATTTCTCTAAGCCTTGAGGGTTATTTAAGTCTGAAGTGCAATCAACATAATGATTTATTAACTAAATCATACTGTATTTATTGACAACATTAAAAAAAAATCGGTTATTTATTATAATTTAATTATTTTTAGTTTTATACCTGAATATTCAAACTTGAATTTTACCTCTCATACCACGAGAGGGCGCACTAACGATCCGTCACTTTGATAATAAAGAATCTACATTTTGTCATGTTACCGCCTCATTCCAAAACGAATTAAATTCATTTTTTCCCCTAAAAATCCATTAAACAATAATGACAACATTAAAGCAGTTTGTTTGAAATCTTTGAAAATTTATTAAAAAAATAAATTAAATAAATCACTGTACATAAGTATTCACAGCCTTTGCCATGACACTCAAAATATATCTCAGGTGCATCCTGCATTCACTGATCATCCTTTAGATGTTTCTACAACTTGATAGGAGTCCACCTGTGGTCAATTCAGTTGATTGGACATAATTAGGACACGCACACACCTGTCTATAGAAGGTCCCACAGTTCTGTGCATGTCAGAGCACAAACCAAATCATGAATTGTCTGTAGACCTTCGAGACAGGATTGTTTTGAGGCACAGATCTGGGGAAGGAGACAGAAACATTTTCTGCAGCATTGAAGGTCTTAATGAGCACAGTGGCCTCCATCATCCATAAATGGAAGCAGTTTAGAACTACCAGGACTCTTCCTAAAGTGGAGCCGCCCGGCCAAACTGAGCGATCAGGTGAGAAGGGCCTTATTTAGGAAAGGTGACCAAGAACCCGATGGTCAATCCTAAAGATATCCAGCATATCTCTGTGGAGAGGAGAACCATCCAAAAGAACAACCATCTCTCCAGCACTCGATCAATCAGGCCTGTATGGTAGAGTGGTCAGAAGGAAGACACTCCTCAGTAAAAGGCACATGACAGCTCGCCTGGAGTTTGCCAAAAGACACCAGAAGGACTCTCAGAGCATGAGAAACAAAGATTGAACTTTTTGGACTGAATGCCAAGCGTCATGTCTGGAGGAAACCAGGCACTGCTCATCACCTGGCCAATACCATCCCTACAGTGAAGCATGGTGGTGGCAGCATCATGCTGTGGGGATATTTTTCAGCAGCAGGAACTGGGAGAGTGGTCAGGATCGAGGGAAAGATGAATGCAGCAAAGTACAGAGATGTAAGCCTGCTCCAGAGCGCTCTGGACCTCAGACTGGGGCTATGGTTCATCTTCTAACAGGACAACGACCCTCAGCACACAGCCAAGATAACAAACGAGAGGCTACGGGACGACTCTGTGAACGTCCTGAGTGGCCCAGCCAGAGTCCAGACTTAAACACGACTGAACATCTCTGGAGAGACCTGAAAAATCACTGTGCTCTAAAGCTCCTCATCCAACCTGATGGAGCTTGAGAGGTTGAGAAGTATTGAGCAGATGCTGTGAATACTGATGTACATGTGATTTGTTTGGAATGAGACTGTAACATGACAAAATGTGGCAAAAGTGAGGGGCTGTGAATAATTTCAAGATGAGCTGTGTGCAAACGAAATAAAGAAAGAAAAGAAAGAGAGTTTTTAAGTAGGTTTAACTGATGTCTTCACTTTTAGAAGATGATAAAAACACGACCAGGAAGAAGGTAAAACCATATTTGTGGGGTGGAAAAAAGGCAAATCAAAAATCTATTGAATAAATTCAGTTTAAATCAGTTTATTTTTAGAGCACTTTTAACAATGGACATTGTCCGAAAGGAAAGCGACGTACTGGCCTGTGTGTGTGTGTGTGTGTGTGTGTGTGTGTGTGTGTGTGTGTGTGTGTGTGAGTGTGTGTGTGTGTGTGTGTGTGTGTGTGTGTGAGTGTGTGTGTGTGTGTGTGTGTGTGTTTGGGGGGGTGGTGGTATTGAGACAAAGACGAACTGCAGCGAGTTTCTCTCCGGAGTGGAAGAGCTCCACACTGAGCAGATTTCAGCCTTCGAAGGTAAAGAATTTTAAGTATTTATTCCATATAAATGCTTTATTTATATATATATATTGAACATTTATTTTTCTTTGCTGTCGTAACACAGACATTTCCCCACTGTGGGATGAATAAAGGTATATTTTATCTTATCTTATTTTATCTGAGATTCTGAACTTTTTGTCTTTTATAGATTTCGCACATTTCTAACATTTTATTCAACAGATTTACTTAAAAATGGTGAGTTTTATATGAATACACAGCTGGATTTAATCACAGTTATTCTTAACTTATTAATTCATCATTAATATGTATTCATTAATTCTGTAATATTCATGAAAGTAATATTTATTTTCTCACTTGAATAAAAAGTGTATAGAAACAAATGAACACAATATTTTCCTATAAATCCATAACCTGGTGCACGGCGCAAGGAAAAATCTCTCTATTCAAGATTCACATATTAAACAGTTTTATACATAAACTATAATATACTCAATAATCAGAAACATCCTTTTTTAATTAACTGTATTTATTAACAATTTATTTTGTCTTTTAGAAAACCTTTAGGGGTTCCTTTAGATATTTCTTCCTTAAAAGTATAACAAAATTGTAAATCTTTTATATTGGCTATAAGATTATGTGTAAACGTCCTCTTTCCCCGTTTGCTGTTGTAATCACCTCCACACTTCTGGAAGGATGTTCCACTAGATTTTTGAGTGTGCTGGAGATTTGTGGAGACTCATTCAGCTACAAGGGTGTTAGTAAAGTCAGGTACAGATGTACGAGGTGGTATCAAAAAGTTTCAAGGCTAGTTTTGTAACATGCCAACAGATGGCAGCACAAGGCTGCACGTACAGTCACAGGGAGCACCGACTTTTCAGGTCAGTGTGGCAAAAAACATGTCCTGTGTGCATCGGGCGCTGTGCAGCTGGTGCTATTCTGACCAGGTGAGTTACCACGTCTACGATTTCATTATTGGAACAACAATAAACAACGAGAGATAAGGAAGACCTTCAAAAAGCTCAACCCCCAAAAACTTCCAAACCATTCTGCAACTTCTGCGTGATCTTGAAGTCAAAGGTCATCGTTGCCATCATTAGTGTCTTATACGGAACAGTCCAGGCGATCATCACGTATGATATGAACATGCGCCATGTTGCTGCCAAGTTCGTCCCCAGGCTGCTGACTCAGGA
This sequence comes from Silurus aristotelis, assembly GCF_946808225.1. NCBI lineage: Eukaryota > Metazoa > Chordata > Actinopteri > Siluriformes > Siluridae > Silurus > Silurus aristotelis. Next base: position 2,911,446 of record NC_139576.1, read on the forward strand.
GCAGAAGGAACACTGTGTCAAACTCCATCAGTGTGCAGTGGACGATCCATCCTCCATGTCAAGGATTAATACCGGTGACGAAACCTTGGTGTACGGGTACAACCCATAGTGAAAGAGCACATTATCTCAAAGACTGAAAAAGGCCATGCAGGTCCACAATGTTGTCATTTTGGACATTTGTAGCATTGTGCATCAAGAATTTGTCCCCAGGAACAAGACCGTCAAAAGCGATTGCTACTGCCAGATTTGAAGGCATCTGCGGGAGGACATTCGGAGAAAGCGTTTGGATCTGTGGCACTCGAGTCTCAAAACTTTTTGGTACAACCTTGTAGGTGAGGTGAGGAGGCCTGAGGTGCAAACATTGTTCACATTAATCCCAAAAGTTTTCAATACTGTAAGAGCTCTATAGCAGGAGATCTACCAACCAATGGAGAAAGCAGATCTTCATGAAGTGTGTACGCAGGGGCATTGTCAGGCTGGAACAGTTCTGGGTCTCCAAGTTCAAGTGAAGGAGAGAATTTTATGATACTTCATCCAAAACACTTGTGTCCTGATATGTGGTAAGATTTTGGAGAAGAACCACATATGGTTGGAAAAGCCAGGAATACTTGGAATACTTGGAATACTTTTGTCCACATAGTGTATACAAAATATATCCTCCATTTTTTTTTTTATTATTATTATTTTTTTTTTTTTAGGACCAAATCTATTAATTCTGAAATTGAATGTTAACCAAACACTTTTATTTCATCACAGGATCTTCAACTCTGCAGCGATGAGGATCGTGTAACATAAAGCCCAGCTGATTTCAGGACTTCAGCCTCAAATATGAGTGTGTGTTTCATAAAGGGTTTAAAACTCATCAGTAAAATCTTCAAACAGATCGTTTCATGACAAACATTTATAGCATCAAATATTTCATGACATTCATTGGTGCATGTGGACCACAAAAGAAGGAGACTTTGGAAGTAAAAAATAGAACAAACCAAAAGAAAAAGGTGTCACTGCATGAGTTCTTCGTTCAAAAACTGCATTAAGTAGAACAAAAGCAGCATTTGAGAAGACATGAGTGAAGAGGAATTTATTAAGATCAATGTTAGGATTAGGATTAGGATTACTTGTATTAAGGATTAGTGTTAGGATTCTTATTATTAATAATATTTGCATCAGGATTAGTATCATGTTAAGAATTTATTTTAGTATTGGTATTAAGATTAATATTAGGATAAGGATTCGGATTATTATTACATTAAGATTTATGTTTAGGTTTGGATTAGGATTATTTGTAGTAGGATTAGTATTGAGGATTAGTATTAAGATTATAATTACTATTAATATAAGAATCAGGTTTAGTATCATTCTTTGTGGTACTCTTAGCATTTGGTTTGGGATTACAGGTAGGTTTAGTGTTAGGATTAATATTATTAGTATTTAGGATTAGTATTTAGATTCCAATTACTATTAATATTTGTATCAGGATTCGTGTTAGTCTTAGTATTTGAATTAGGATTAGTATCAGGATTAAGATTAACATTAGTATTAGCATTAGGTTTATGATTAAGAAAAAAAAGGATAGATTTTATTTTATATGTCGCATGTATACTACACACAGTGAAATTCTGTCTTTGAATATCCTGGCTTGACAGGAAGCTGGGGTCAGAGTGCAGGGTCAGCCATGATACAGCGTCCCGGGAGCAGAGAGAGATGAGGGGCCTTTCTCAAGGGACCAACAATGCAGCTAAGTGATAATGAGGCTTGAATTCCCGACCTTCCAATCAGTAACCTGCAGCCTTAATCACTGAGCTACACTTCTCAAGTGGATTACAATTATTATTGGCAGTAGTAGTATTAAGGTTAGTACTTTATTTGAATTAGTATCAGTATTAGGATTAGTTTGGGTTCAGTATTAATATCATTAGTATTAATTAGTATTAATTAGTATCATTAGTGTTAGGAGTAATATTAAACATTAGTATTAGGATTTAAAATTAAATAGCTGTTAATAGCATTTTGTCCCTACACATTTATCTTAAGATGTTCGAGGTGACGTGGCCAAAGTGCTTGCAGATCTGCATCTTCCTGGTTCTCGTAGCAAGCATTCATGGTACGTGACTGAAAACATAATGTATGAAAGCTTGTCTGTGTTTGCTATCCCTCAGCACTTGGATCATTGTGCATGTGTGTGATTGCTGCTGTGTCTCACAGGCAGGGTGGTGGCCCCTCCACGGGTGGAGTCACTGGTGGATCAGCCCTTCACCCTGAGCTGCACACTAAGCAAGTCCAGATCAGAGCAGGTGAAACAGGTACGCTGGCTGGACATGAAGAACCAGACGCTCATCTCGTACATACCGGATCAGACGGACAGCATGAGCGGACAGCACCATGTGGAGCTGATCGACAGCGCAAATGATGTGAGCAAGGTGCTCATCAAACGTGTCAGTGCCCGGGACGAGGGCTGCTACACCTGCATCTTCGATGTTTATCCCACAGGCTCCAAGGAAGCACAGACGTGTCTCACGGTCACTGGTGAGTACCCATAAACCGGGCCACTGTGGACATGCTGCTAATGACAGGAAGCTCAGTGATTAAGATGTTGGACTTCTAATCAGACGGTCATGAGCTCAAATCAGAAAGGCTGGGAACATATATATAGCTGCTATACCCTAAGCTAAGACTGGAACCAGACAGACAGACAGACAGATAGACAGACAGACAGATAGAGCGAGCAGTATATTTAAGGCATTATAAATCCAGAGCTCTCAATCTGCATCCACAACGGCTAACAAAAAAATGATTTGGTCTCAAATACACTTCACACGACTTCTACACGACAGACTTTTGAAGAAAAGCTGGACATCGTAAGGAAAACTGTTCAAAACAGTTATTAAGCTTTTTCATGAATAATTTATTCTATTGTGATTTCTTGCCTGTAGAATTTGCACAAGAACGCACAGCAAAACCAGAGAAAAAATACAAATACAGACGCTCCCCACTTTACAAATATTTACTTTACAAGCTTTCGCAGATACGAACAAACCCGTACTCAAAGTCAAATTTGTTCGGAGTCGAAAAAAACAAAACAGAGTAGAGCCGCCGCGAGCTAGTCGTCGACCGTAACGAGTCTACAAGATGCACACTGGACCAGCGCGAAGGGATTTATTTAAGTAAATTATTTCAATTAATTTGTATTATTTTTTTTATTACTTAATACAAAATAGTGTATAAAGTATTTCGATTTGTTTTAGTATATTGTTTATTTGATAGTATTTATAGCATATTGATGTTAATATCAATGCTAGAGATAATGTATGCAGGCAGTGCAGCTGTGGCTCCAGTGAAAGTAAACGTGTTGCATGAGTCCATTGCATTGAGTTTGTGGGTCTGTGATGCAGCGCTCTGTTCTACTGTGTTTCTCTATCATATTGATGGTTTCTATAGACGTGGCATCATAATAATTGTATTAGGAGATGGATTGACTATAGGAGAATACTGAAGGCTTTGGTATGAAATGCACGGCCTGATAATGACCGGACCTCAGGTAGTGTTTTCATATTACACTCCAGGCTTTGCAAGAACATTGCACTAGTTCAGAATTGAGATGTATTTTAGGGTAGATTTCAGAGACAGTAGGAAAATTTCAGCCCGCCGTTTAATTAAAAATGTTCTCTCCAAGGTGAATAAATCTCTCTGTGGAGCATCAAAAGTATTTCAGAATCACAGTGTTTCAGATTTTCTGAGGTTGTGGAATGTTGGCTGTATTTTATGCCAGATATAAATTCTGTGAAGCAAACTTGAGAAGCAACGTATTTTCTCCGCAATAATGAAATCTATCTGTATCCAGTCCAGATGTTTGATCATATTTATGAGATTAGACGTTAGATGTGTGTGAGAGGTTTTACGTTCACAAGACACATGGTCTGAATTGATGTTTTGGTTATGTCCAGACTGCGGTTTGAAAGGTCACTGAGAGGTTATGTGTTGTATAATCAACACAGATGTTTCAGTTGTTTCAATTCATGCCAGTTATCGGTTAAACTTGCATCAATCCAGTTTCAACCTTCATATCTGAAAGTTCATATCAGGTTGGCCTCCACATCTGCTCTCTGCAGACTCTGCACTGGTGTACCACAAGGCTCAGTGTTAAACTTTTTTTGTTCTAGTTCTGTTCCTGCTCTCTCAGTGATATAGATTACATGGACAAATTGTGAAAAGTGCTATAGAAATAAACTTGACAAATGTTTATGGACACCTGAGTATAATATTGGTACGTGTTTTTATTTAAAGATACTGTTCCACATTTAGTCTCCTTTTGCTGTTATAATAAGCTCCACTTTTCTGGGAAGATATTGGTCAGGTAAAGATCAATAGGAAGTAAGGAGGCATCAGATAAAGCCAACATTTTAATTGATGCCAAATGTGTTCAATACGTTTATATAAATATGATGTTTATGGAATAAATTGGGTGTGGTTTATGCAAATGTTCTGCTTATGAGCATAATCTTAATGCATGTTTTCTATAAATCAGCATGGTGATGTATCAGATGATAACCTGGGACTTGGAATATGGATCTTAAAGGTAAAGTTGGGAATGTTCCACCATAGCCTTTTAACGTCAGTCTGTCTGTCTGTCTGTCTGTCTGTCTGTCTGTCTGTTTTTCATCTAGCCTCAGTGAGACAGGGTGGCAATAAGACAGTGGTGAGAGGTAAGCAGGCATCTCTGTCCTGCCTCTATGGCCTGCCTGAAAAAGTGCAGCAGGTTCTATGGAAGAAAGTGGTAGAACGTGGGGTGTCACACGATGTGGCGTCTTTCGCTAAACGGAGCGACCCCATGATCGAGAAAAATTATGCAGAACGGACAAGCCTCACTCGTTCTCTATCAGACTCCCAGCTCACCTTTTATCCTGTGACCGTGGAGGATGAGGGCTGTTACACCTGCCAGTTCCACACCTACCCAGAAGGCACCAAGAGCGCCACCTCCTGCCTCATCGTCTTTGGTGCGTCACTCACTAACTATTTACAATAGAAGGTAGTGAAGACAATGAGCTTCTGTGTATGAGGATAAGAACAGGAACAGGAAGTTAAGCTGTGTATCAGAAGCTGATTCCTGATTAGTCATTAGTCAACTGTACATTTCAACATTCCTGTAAAATATTTTAAATCTTACGTGGAATATAAAAAACTTCTGGTATTGAATTTTGTTGAGGAAAAAAAAACGTGAAATTCCCAGATATTGTATTTGGGACTAGTACTGTTTATATATCAGCTTCCTTCCACCATTAAACAGCTCAAAAAATTAATAAATAAATAAATAAATAAATAAATAAATGATAAATAAATCAATAAAAAGGCAATAAAAAAATTATTAATAGCAAAAAAATGTAAATAAAATAAGGAAACAAGCAGTCGAGTAAAGGAAAAAAAATGAAAAGAAGATTCAAAAGTTAATGCAAAAGACATTTTTCTAAATAATTATTATAATTAGCAAAAATAATGAAGCAGAAAACATAAAAAGTATCAAGAATAAAAAAACTATAATAATGACTTTCCTTGAAGGAGGAAATTATTTATTTAGAATAAATAAATAAATAAATAAATAAATAAATAAATAAATAAATAAGAGGCATAATCTGTCTTAAAAAAAAAGGAAGGGGGAGAAGCAATAAAAAGTGAACTGTAATTAAAAATATACATAAAAAAATATATTATTTATGGAAAAAGCATATAATAGAGGAAAAATAGAAACAATATGAAATGAGATCAAATAAAAAAGCAAAAAAGAGAGAAATCTTTATTTATTTATTTTAATTATTATAAAAATAAGTGTCAAAATATAAAACATTTTATAATGACAAAAAATAATAATAATAATAAGTCTTGAATCGTGAAATAGAAAAAAAAAACAAATTATAATTTGTCTAAAAAAAGTTTTATAATAGTATTAAACCATAATATGACTAATAATAGCAATAATAAATTTATATTGTAAAGAAATATTTTTTTTTTACTTTATACAAAATTTACATATATTTATTAATTTTTTATAATAAATATAAAAATTCTAAAGCATAAATAAATATTATGAAGCTTTATATAAGAACGTGTTGCCCACACAAAATTGTTTGTCATGTTGTACAGACGCTTTCATTCTCTGAATAATTAAATATTATAATGTACTCTACCATGAATGAAGTGTAGAATAATGCGAATCAGTGACCTTTCAGATTTAGAGCTTAAATGGGAAATGAGATGAAGAGAAACTCAAATCCAGCCCAGTTTGCAGCTGGAGAGTGTGATGTGAGATGAGGAAAGTTCACAAAAAGTGGAGAATAAAAAAGAGAGAAGGATAAATGAGAGCATTGTAAACATGAGGAATTGTACAGGAGGCTGGGAATGAAATGCATGATTGTGTTCCACACTGCCTCGTTCTGTGCTCTCCCACCTCCTCCCTCACACTCCCTCTCACTCCTTCTAGCGTTCTCTTTCCTTCTATTCAGTCTGTTGTTTTAGTCCAACACTCACGCTCTTGTGCGTCAAGAAATCTCGACTCAATTTCAGGTCTGTCGCTCATACTCTGTCCCACTCGGTCCCGATCTCACAACCATCAACTCAAACATTCTAACTACATTGTTTTTTAGGGAAACCATCATGCAAATGGCAGACATTTAGAACTTTTTCCACAACAAATCTGAACATGTGATAAATTAATAAAGTAAAAAATAATGATGTAATGCAATGTAAGTATGTGTGTGTGATCCTGTTATAGAAAAATTGTATTTGTACTCTAAACAAAAAATGTTTCTATAACAGCCGCTAACTGCACATACAACTTAACAATGGAATCGTTAGTTAAAGTCAACTTTTTAACAGTGAAAAAAAATGTTTTTTTGTAAAACTTCACATCTGTTTAGCTCAAAAAGTAAAAAAGATTTATAAATGATTTATTTATTCTTACAGTATGAAATCTGTGGCTCCTGCCATAATTAACATAGTTAGTTAGTTATTGTTGCTTGTTTTAACTACTGTTTTATGAAGGATGCTGTTTTGAGCCGACAAATTGTTCTACAAACAATTTTGCTACATAGCTAAAATGACAATAATAAAATAATAATAATAATAATAAAGCAGATAATGGAGAAAAAAATGCTAAATAAACAATTATAATTACATATAAACCCTATTCGAAAAAAATTGGGACACTGTGTACAATGTAAAGAAAAACTGCAAATCTCATAAACCCATATTTTAAACACAATCGAACATAAAAAACATTTTAGGTGTGTAAACTGAGGAAATGTATCATTTTAAGAAAACAATAGGTAATTTATTATTTTTTTATGGCTACAACAATTCTAATTAAATTTGGTGCGAGGCATCAAAAGCCTGGCAAAAGTGATAATAAAATTAAACAGCTGGAAAAACATTTTGCAACTAATTCCCAACAGGTCAGTAAGATGAATGGTGGGAGTGATGAGGATGGACAGGATTAGAAACAAGTTTATTAGAGGGACAGCGCATGTTGGACGTTTTGGAGACAAGGTGAGGGAGGTGAGATTGAGATGGTTTGGACATGTGCAGAGGAGGGACATGGGGTATATCAGTAGGAGAATGCTGAGGATGGAGACACCAGGAAGGAGGAAAAGAGGAAGACCAAGGAGGAGGTTTATGGATGTGGTGAAGGAAGACATGTAGGTAGTTGGTGTGAATGAGGCAGATGTAGAGGACAGGGGGGTATGGAGACGGATGATCCGCTGTGGAGACCCCTAATGGGAGAAGCCGAAAGAAGAAGAAGAGAGGCAGAGTCACTCAGAAGTAAAGATGGGCGTAGCTTCACCATTTTGTGAAGCTCTGTGTCTGCAAATTGTGGAACAATTTCAGAATAATATTCTTCAATATCAAATTGCAAAACAGTTGAATATCTCATCATTTAAAGAATCCTGAGAAATCTCTATGCACAAGGGACAAGGGTGAAAATCAATATAAGATGCTGGTGATCTTCGGGCCCTCAGTCATGATTATGTACTGCATGTGCTCATTAACACCTCCAGAAATCATTGTTGGTGAACACAGTTTGCCGAGTCATTCACAAATGCAGGTTAAATCTCTATCATGCAAAGGAAAAGGCATGTGTGATCATGATCCAACAGCGCCATCCTCTCTGGGTCAAAGTTCATTTAAATTGTACTGAGGCAAAGTGGAAATCTGTGCCTCAGACAAATGGAAATTTTCTTTTCGTTTTGGAAACCATGGACACCACATCCCCTGGACTAAAGAGGAGAGGGACCATGTGGCTTGTTCAAAAAGCTCAGTTTAAAAACATGAATCTCTGATGGTGCACATTTGGAAAGGTGCCATCAATACAGAAAGGTATATACACGATTTAAATGCTTCTATCCAGAAAACACCCTTTTCAGGGAAGGCCTTGTATATTTAAAAAAGACAATGCTAACTGCATACTTTGTACTAGCATGACTTGGTAGTAGAAGAGATGTGCTGAGCTGAACTGCCTGCAGTCTAGACCTTCCACTGTTTAAAAAGTTTTTTTAGTCGTAGCCATATGATATTTTTTCCTTTAAATGGTATATACTCTCGGTTTAAACATTTAATGTTTTTTTACAATTTTTTAATTTTGAATAGGACATGGATTTATGAGATTTTCAAATCATTGCATTCTATTTACATTTTGCACAGTCCCAATTTTTTTTTCATGCTAGTGGATTCCAGACATTCCCTACTAGCGCACACACATCCCCATAGCGCCAGACTTTCTAACACTGTTTCTTGCAAAAAATAAAACCCCATGCTGTTCTAATATGGTGTGTTATTGCGTTCTCCTTCTGCAGTTCTGCCCAAACCTCAGGTGAGCTACAAAACCACGTCTCCGGGTGTGATCGAGGCGAACTGCACCGCCGCGGCTCGGCCCAAAGCTGAGATCGTGTGGAACGTGGAGAGGGATAACAGAACCCTGGGAGCACCGACATTCACAGTCACACAGCAGGATGATGGGACGACGCTGGTCATCAGCACACTAATGTTGAAGGCAGACCTGCTAAAAGACGTCTCTGTCAAATGTCTGGTCCACCACAAAGGCCTGGAGTCGGCCATCGCTGTGTCCATGAACACCAAGCGTGAGTGTAACTCTATAACCTGTAGGAGGTAGAAAATTAGAGATTCTCATTTTATAATGAACTGAAAAAAAAATGTTTGATGTAACCAAGTGTTATTCGGTTTGAAGAAAGTCAATATGTTCAGTGAAATTGATGAACTGAAATAGGTATCGGCATAATACCCTTTTGTGTATTGTATATTGTATCCATTAGTATGGAAAAATTCTCCTAAAGGATTTGAGTTTGGTCAAATAAATTGACCAACGTTTTATATCCTGTCCAGTTGCAGGTTATACATTTCACACCCAGGCCTTTAGTGGTGTCCTGCCTGAATCAATCCACCTCTTATCACCATCATCATGATGCCACATTATTCACTTACAGAGAAGTGCAGAAGAACAGAGCGCTGCATCACACACAGTAATCTCACAAAGTGAGAATGTCGTTAATAAAGCGAGAAACCCAGTTAACACAATTCAACACATCTCCTTTCGCTGTAGCCACAACTGCACCTCCACATACATCATCTCCAGCAGAAGCGTCGATATTCACCTCATCAAATGACCCTGGTTTTCTCTGCATTTTTTCCTTATGTATTACGGTTTTCCTGAGGATTTGAATTGAGGGCAAACTGTGTTTTTTAATGCAAATTCTAGTGAAAAGAAACCACAAATGTCACAATGTTACATGAGCTTAACGATTGTTTCAAGCTGTTTTGGCCGAACCTTTCCTCCCGACGCCCAGCTTTTCTTAAAACGTTTTGTAAATGTCCCTGAAATTGTATCTGCGTCCAAATCAGACAGTCATTGTGGAATGAAAAATCTGCTATTAAAACCACACAAATATATTTGAGCTTTTGATACTAACCGTCCAATCAAAAGACAGGAAAATGCAGACGTCCAAGTTCAAATTAATTTGTATAGTACTTTTCACAATGGACATTGTCTTCAAAGCAGTTTTACAGAATGTAAGATTGTAAAAAAAAACTATTTATATAAGTGAATATAAGTATTTATATAAGTGTTTATCCCTGATGATGAAGACTGGGGCGACTGTGGCAAAGAAAACCTCCCTTAGACTTTATTAGGAAAAAACCTTAAGAGGAACCAGACTCAAAAAGGAATCCGTCCTCATTTGGGTGACATCAAGAGTGTGATTATAGTCTTTAAACAATACAGAACACTGAAAAGTGAGAACTACCATGAGGGGGTGATTACGAGTAATGATCAGTCATTTGACATTGTGGAATCAGAAGCTAATGAGCAACTCATGAAAGAGCTCAACTTTTGAGATCATCATTGATCCAACACCAACTCCTACATGTCAGAGCTTTTAAAAGGATACTGATGTTACTGTACGCCTGCTAGATGGCCCCAATGCCACCCACTCGAAATCCAATTGGTAAAAGCAACAGGCTTTAAGCAGCATGAATTTTACACTGCAAGCACCTGCAAGTGTTTATTTCTTGATTGGATAGAAACTCCAACGTAAACAGACACTACTTGGAGCAGCAAGAGAGAAACACTATGAAATAAAGAGAATAGACTTTTGGAAATAATCAAATACATATATTTATGCAGAATAATATAATAAAACGTAAGTCAGTGACTCTGATAGAGTTTACGCCAGCAGAGAAGACCTTGCCGGACCTGACTTCTCCTGACCAATTAGATTGCAGCTCATTAACATATACAGTTATCACAATTAGCAGATGCCCTTATCCAAAACAATCTTCAAAATGTTTTGAAGTCTCCATGAATAAATCAATTCTGATGAGTGGAAATTCATTCCACCACCTATGTGCTAGACCAGAAAAGAACCTGGAAGCATTCCTTTCTCGTTCCCTGAGATATGGTTGAACCAGTCGAGCAGTGGTTGATGAGGAAAGAAGCATGGTGCAGTTTGAGGTCAAATAAATGCTGTGTAGGGATGCACCGAAGTTTTAAATTTGATGCAACAGCTACAGAAAGCCAGTGGAGGGAGTGTCGCAATTGGTGTGGAAGAACCTTAAGGAGCTTTGTGGCTGCATACTTGAAGAGGTTAAATTATTTTCAGAGATAAACCAACCAGGAGTGAGATGCAGTAGTCCAGTCATGAGATGAAGAGTCACTGAACAAGCACCTGAGGAAATAAAAATGGACAGTTGATTGTCCATGGTTACCTCAAGGTTGCATGCAGTGACCAAATGTGATCTCAGTGCTCAGGGAGGTGAAGAGAAGAAAACATACATGGAGAAAGTGTGGGTTAAAATGTGAGTCTTGTTCATAAGAGAATGTGAGAATATTTCGAGTGGAATGTTGAATGGAAATCTTTTAAAGATTTTCTTACTTTAGTTTTTTTTTTTTTCACCTGCAATGTTGACATTAATAAATATAATCTAGAAAAATAGATATAAACTGGAAACCAACATGAGTTAACTATAATTTGCTGATTGTTCTGTCCATGTGCTTTTCCTGGCTCCTGCTCTCCCACTGCAAATTCTTCTAGAGAGAAAAAGCAAAACAGGGATAAGAAGCAGCTGGTGCAATCATGCAAAGAAAACATCCAAAAATGTTTCTCCAGCAGAGGAGTGTATACCAGCACACACACAGGTCTCAGCTAAGTAGTGGGAATTCTCATACATAAAGACAAATACAAGAGGAGACAAACATCACCATGACCACAGAGTTTATAAAGTCACTATGCCCAGAGTTTATAAAGTCACTATGTAGTAATAAATCTAGAAAAAAAAAGGGCTTTGGGTTGAATGTAATTTTTAAATAGCAGTCTTTGTTTGTTATTATTCATATTGGTGTACTTGAACATGAATATGTACACTTTATAAAACAGTATCTATATGGATTTTATTAGTAGTATTTTCATTTTGGGAAATCTTTCTTCACTACATTCGAATGTTTACAGCATTATCTTACAACCCCAATACCAAAAAAGTTGGGACACTGTGTAAAATGTAAATAAAAATGCAATGTAATGATTTTCTAATCTCCTAAATCCATATTCTTTCCACAGTAAAACAAACAAAAAAACCCACTGTAATATACAATATTAAGGAAAAAAATAAGGTCATTTTGAATTTCATGGCTGCAACACGTCTCAAAAAAGTTGGGACAGGGCCACGTTTACCACTGTGTAGCATCATGTCTTCTGTCTGTATACATCTGGGAACCGAGGAGACCAGTTGCTGAAGTTGTGGGAGAGGAATGTTGTCCCTTAGTTGTCTGTTACAGGATTCTAGAAGCTCAACAGTTCTGGGTTTCCTTTGTTGCATTTGTCCTTTGTTGTACTTCCAGTTCTTTTACTCAAGCAGAAATGTAAAAGACGTTTTACTGTTACAGGAGTTATTTTTTAATACCTTTCATTCAAATACAGGAACGATTTACCTCTGTCCACTACTTCTAATAACGTTGCATGGCGAGGCTAAATTTGGCTGATCATCTTAACTTCAACTCAGAATTCCTTTTCACGCCTCAGGAAATTATCTCAACCCTGAATCAATCAAGTGATTTCAAATCAAACTGGCCGAACAGAAACCTTCAAACTAATTATACTGCATGTAATCTATGGAACCACTGTTAATCAGACAAATTCCCGCTGTGAAATGTACCACATTGAATTTTCTGTTTTGTTCTCAGAACAATGCACATCACTTATCATGGTTAGCTAACTAACAAAAGTCGAACTCAGAGGTGGCCATGTTTTTTTCCCTTTTTTTATTGAAATTACATAATATAGAGCATTAAAAGTGAAGAAATGATACACCTAATGTTAGAAATGGCTATAAAAAGAGAATGATCCTGAATACAGCCGAGAGCTGTGATTGGACAATATGAGTTAAATTCTTTAAAAATAGATGGGTTTTGTTTGTTAGTGAACATTTTCTGAATTGATCTGAAATGCATTTTACTGTAGCGCTTTGGCCTTGTGTTAGAAATATATAAAAACCCTCCAAGGAGTGGTTTTTTTTTTTCAGGGGCGGGTCATCATGGCAGGCAAGGCCTTCTCTGCTGGCTTAAACTCTAGCAGAATCACTTATGTTTCAATGTTTTTGTGCCTCATTATTTATTAATTTTCTTAATTTCTTAATTTTCTGAGGTAAACATCGATGCTTCTGCTAGGGATGATGTATGCGGGAGGTGCAGTTGTGGCTAGAGTGAAAGAAGAAGTGTTGAATTGTGTTAATTAGGTTTCTTGCTTTAGTGATGACATTCATTCACACTGTATGAGATCCTGTCTGTGATGCAGCGCTCTGTTCTACTGCATTTCTCTGTAATACTGATGGTTTCAATAGATGTGATGTCATAGTGATTGTGTTAAGAGGAGAATTGACTCTGGATAGCACCGAAGGTCTAGGTATGAACTGCACGACCCATCACTGAATGTCACACACTTTAGCCTTCATTATGTGAGAAGGTGTCGTGTATGAGTTCAATATAAAATGAGATGAATAACTAAACTGTTTCTTTATCTCAGTTGGAACCGCTTTGACCATCCTGATCTCAGTGACTGCAGTGGCCTTCCTTCTGATCATCTGCATGTGCATCTGCCTGTGGAAGTGTGTTCTGCGTAGTAATGGTAAGTGTGTGTGTGTGTGTGTGTGTGTGTGTGTGTGTGTGTGTGTGTGTGTGTGTGTGTGTGTGTGTGTGTGTGATTTCCCCTTTGTAGCAGGGTTATATTTGTGTCCTATTAATCTTTTAACACAATTAGAGTAACAATGCCACAATAGGGTTCACACGTCCTCTCTTATTTTCCTGTACAGATGATATCTAAATTGTACCAGTAGCTCGCAGTAGGACACCTGACTTCGGGAGCTGGTCTCATGTACAATGTTGTGTGTCTGAGTGAAGTTCTGGTGTGTTCGAGCTCTTAGTGCATTTTTTATGCACAGTGAGGTGATCACAGACGTTTCCAAATGAGTGAGATAGATAGATAGATAGATAGATAGATAGATAGATAGATAGATAGATAGATAGATAGATAGATAGATAGATAGATAGATAGATAGATAGATAGATAGATAGATAGATAGATAGATAGATAGATAGATAGATAGATAGATAGGCGTTTTCTTTTTTCTAGAATTTGCACAAAAAACACTTAATTTGCCTTTATTTCAAATCCCCAGGGAAACAGAAATGAACTGTAAAAAAATGCACAAAAATGAACTAAAGTCATTTTCTGAGGTGAATATCGACGCTTCTGCTGGAGATGATGTTTGTGAAGGTGCAGTTGTGGCTCCAGTGAAAGGAGACGTGTTGAATTGTGTTCATTGTGTTTCTTGCTTTAGTGATGAAGTTCTCACTGTATGAGATCCTGTGTGTGATGCAGCGCTCTGTTCTACTGCACTTCTCAGTAATACTGATGGTGTCTGTAGTCGTGGTGTCATAATGACTGTATTATTATACGTTTTATTAGATATATTTGCACGGCCTGATAATGGTTTCAGTTATATTGCGTTCACTTCCACACAATATGAAATGCTCTTTGGGAGTAATTTCTGGCTTAAAATGTCTCAGTGAGATGAAACAAAAATGGTCAGGTGAATTTCTAATTAATGAAAGATGAACAAAGCTGTGGGTGAAGCCTGGGTGAGATCCATGAAAGCCAGATGCAAGAAAGACATTAATACCTTCAGCACACAAGGATCAGTGTGTTTATTCTGGATCTCAGTGACCAGGGCTTTGCGGTTCAGTTAATTTTGACTTGAGTTTGTGGATCTGAGAGGACGGGGTTAAGGGGAAAACGGGTCACAGAGCGCATTTTTCCTGCACCGCTCTGTGAGAACTGAGCTTTAGTGCTCTAATGTGATTGTAGTGATTCTCCACAGCTGGACTTTTTCCCCAGTGTCCTCACGTCCTTATGGCTCGGTGTCAGTCTCTCTGTCTCTCTCTGGTTTGTACTGTATGTGCGAACATTGTTTGCTTTAATTTCCATATTAAAAGGGACCGTCACTGTGGAGTACAGAAGGAGGATTTATACGGGTCTCTATGTTCAGCTTCTGTCACTTGGAGCCTCTAACTAACATTGTGTGTCTAGTGTGTGTGTGTGTGTGTGTGTGTGTGTGTGTGTGTGTGTGCAGTCAAAGTTAGAATATATCTCAAACAGAATGCTAAGACACAAAGACAAGTTCATAAGTTCAATTATGAGTTATGTGTTTTCCCCTATGAGACCAAAGCACTGGTGAATTCTGGGAAATCTCTCGCTCCGAGTTTTCTGACATCTCAGGACAGATGATTTTTTGCAAAATCTCAGAAACGTAACAAGCTGTGTCTTTTTTTGTCTTATGAACTTCAATACAGCAAGAAAACCAAGGCTGATGAGGGTGTGAGTGTTTATAGATGCTAAAGCTTAAGAGAACTGAAAGTTGTTTTCCAGCAATCGAATTGTTCTAGAACATAATTTTCCTCAGGGTCATTCATCACACCACCATGTCTCTGATGATTTTCCAACAGCAGCCGGAGTTTTTATTTTCCTGGAATATTATTCTCTTAAGCAGGATATTTTCCTAAGATCGCAGCGTGAAAACCAAGCTTCGCCCAAGAGCTGTAAAGGGAAGTGATTGAGTTGGCTTCCTGTAGCCATTATTTCCATTATTTCATTTTTCTTTTCACTTATTGACCGCTAAGCACCATTGTGCTTAAGTGTGTGTGTGTGTGTGTGTGTGTGTGTGTGTGTGTGTGTGTGTGTGTGTGTGTGTGTGTTTGAATATATATAAAACATTTTTTATATACTCTTTATTGATCTCTAACTCGATATTATTTGACCTTATTGGCATATCAAACTTCACATCTTTCATGATCTTGTCCTTGTTCTTCAGCAGTCAAGAGAAACACTATGAAATGAAGAGAATAAACTGTTTGGAATGAATTAATACAATTTCATGGAACAAATATTAGAATTTAGGTGGTACGTGTAGGTCAGTGCTTCTGATAGTGTTTAGGCCAGCAGAGAAGGCCTTGCTGTCCCTAAACGCCCACCACTGATATATAATCTGCACTCCATTTCATATTCCTGGCTCTATTCCAGCCTCAGAGTTAAGTCACATTCGAAATGAGGTCTGTAAGTAAATAGCATACACCGGCCATCATTTACATTTACATTTATGGCATTTGCGATTCAGAGCCCAATGCATGAGCCCATACCACTAAACTAAAAGTCTTGGGACTTAATTCAAGACAGGTCAAGAAGCTTTGATTGTTATTTCAACTATATATAGCTGACACAGTACACAGTCAAATGAGTCAAGGTTTCTCTGGGACCATAGCATAGTGCTACATCACACAACATAGAGCTACATCCAGAAACACAGAGCTGAGGAAAAAAGTAACTTGTTCTCGCCATATAAAGTGCAACCGATTGCAAACATCACAAAACGGAAACAATACACGACAAATAACTAATATAATTACAATAGCATCGATCAGTATACCTTCTGTATAATATGTTAGACAGTTCAGTAATTGTTAAAAGGTACCAATCAAAAGAGGGATATAAAAAATTCTCAAAGGCTCTAAATGTACCATGGTACTCTGTGAAACCCATCATCCATAAGTGAGGGATATGTAGCACCACAGAACCATTAGAAAGATCAGGACGACCCTGCAAAGTTGATGAAAACACAAGAAGAGAACTTAAGGAAAACCCAGAGAGGCTACCAAAAGGTTAACAGGAAACCGAAGCGTACGTCTGAGCTCTGTTAGAGTTATTTAGAGAGCAAACAGACGTCTGGAGTGACATCATCTATCATGGAACGGCCTGCCCAGTTGCCGCACCTAAATTCTGTTGAACTGCTCTGGGATGAACTGCATTGTGAAGAAATCTCCAAATAGTGGACAACACCTTTACAAGCCTTATAATTGGCACCTCAAAGTATTTCAGATAAATGTTTGGAGAAACGAACTGTGAACTGCCGAAAGTGTTTTAAGCTGTTCTTTATGCTTAGGAAGGATTGAGACGATGAGAATAAAGTGCAACGTCTGGACATTTAAATATCTGTTTGGTCAAAATTAATATTTTTACCGTTACATTACAGAGTTTACCTCACAGAAACAAAATGAACTTGCACATGTCTCTCAAAAACCATAAAAACCCTTTCTAGACTTTTCACAGGCTCTATGTAGATACACTATTCTCAGCATCATAGTAGAGTTTTTGTACATTCTTTGTTCAAGTGGTTGAAAGGTGATAAAAAAAAGCAGCAGTTCTTTTTTTTTTTTTTTTTACCAGACACCTTTTAAACCACAACCCCACACACAACACTCTTCAGTTATGCCACTCAATATTTTTGAGATCTATAGGCATTTCCTGTGTACATACCACAGCGTTTCTCACATGGCCTCGGTTTCCTGTTTCTTCAACATTATCTTTAACACTTTTTATTTGAATAGGAACTAACAGGATAATATGCCCTGATCTTGCCGTGCTCTGAGAGCAGAAACTGGGCATGTGCACAGGAAACAGAATACCGAGAATAATCAATCTGTCAAAAGATCCAGGACTTACTGTTCATTCTTACTCATTTAGCATAATGATTTCTCCTCCATTTTTTTGGAGGAGAAAAGGGAAAAAATTACGGTGTGTATAACAGTAAAGAAGCTGCAGGACATGTTGGGTGGCTTCCTCACTCAATTAATCATCCTGAGATAAAAAAGGAGATGACATTAATGTTGAATTTACAGGCAAAAGGAGAAACCACCTCTACATGTCTATACATTAGCACTATTTGGAAAAAAAAAAGGATTGGAACATATGACTTTACCATATGTGGTTTTTCCCAAACTGATACCACAAGGATTTATATGTTCCCTTGAACAAGGAGTCCCCGTCCTGTTACCTTCGAAACTTTCAAGAAATTTGACAAAAGATTTAACAGGTCTACTTCCTGTTACTTGCTGTTACTTCCTTTGTTAAAATATTGGACTGGATCACATGGTCTTGCACAAAGTGACCCAAATGCCACATGGTGCCGGTGTTGCCAGGCTTGATTTCAAACTGGATGAAAGAAGCATCATCATGAGCCCAAAACCTTCTTATCAACTACTTTAAAAAAAATGGTGTAAGTGAAGTCACGTGTGTTGTGGTGAGTTTGAGTCTGGAGTTTCATCATTTATTCCTCTCTAAATGTTCTGCTTGATGTTGAACTGATGCTGAACTGTATGTTGGTGATCAGTAGATACACCAAGTGCCAATCAGAACACGTGTAAAACAGAGCGTGCGCTCGATCCTGTTTGGAGACTCGCTGCGTGTTTGTCCGGTTCCATTTTTATCCACAATTAAATTAAAAGAAACGACTGATTTCACAAAATGTATGTAAAAATCCCATTGGTTCCACGCTGGAAGAAAGAGAGACGGGCAAAAGTTCACCAAGCAGAGCTTTTATTTTCCTTTCTTTTTCTTTCCTGTACTCACACCGGGGCTCACCCACAGTCTCGAGGTCAGCACGCTTTCTTTCTTTAGCGCCCGCCCGAGTTTCCAGTTTTCGCCCGAGTGCACTCGCAGGCCGGCACGTCTTTCACCGGCTTACTTTTCACCGCTCAATGTAGTTGAGTAAAAAGTGAGATATTTGACTTTGAAATGTAGTGAACTTAAAATAAAAATCTCCCCAAATTGAAATACTTCAGTAAAGTACAGATTTACATTTACTTCATTACTGTCCACCGCTGGACTCCAGTGTCATTTGGCTGAAATAAGGTTGTGTTATGACAATTTCCAGAATTTAAAAAGCACGATGATATTTTAAATTTTCGCTTTTTGGTTTTACAGAATAAAGCAGTTCAGACTGAAATGGAGAAAGCTTTAAAATCAGGACATGGAAAATGGACCCTAACCGGAGACAGATCTACAGACTCAGATCTACACTCACCTGTAATAATGCTCCCTGAGATGAGGGGCCACCAGCAGGGGTGTGGTCACATGGGTACACGGATGGGGCAAGGTGGGCACTCGTTATCCCTAAATACCTCTCGTGTCAGTTTCATTAATTGTCTGATATAAATATCAGTCTCGCAGTCAAAGCCAAAGTTTATGAAATCCTTATTTTCGCCACCCAGAAAATATATTTTTACAATCTTCATCATTAACTCACATCTTAACATCACTTTATGCTAAAAAAATTATCTTTCCACATTTTATTATTTAAAACTGTAACATTTGAAATAACTGTAATCAGAATGCGTTGTAATTTTAGGAGACGTCAAAAAAAATGTAAAAAAGAAAAAAAAAAAGAAAAAAAAAGCCGTTTTGCAAATCTTTTAGTTTCAAATGAATAATTTGCATATGTTAGCTAATATCTAAAAACAGCTACAACTACGCTATTACTACCTACTAGACATTTTTGCAAGACGCAGTTCTCCCACATGACACGACTGCCGCTGAAGGATCTGTGTTTGATTTGTGTCCAGGACCATTACAAAAAGAATCCTGAAACAAGACGTGTGGGCGGAGTTAAAAAAAAACACACAAAAAAAGCAGGGCTCCCTGATTGGTCACAGCACAATGATAAACAGTCTCTGTAGTGTAGTGGCCGTCTGCAGAATCTTTTTCTAGACAGCTTTAGGATGTAAAAATGACAATTGTATCTCACAATGTATGATGTTATTCAAGTTAATTTATTCGCACACGTCTTCTTAGCTAAGTTTTTTTGCTTTGGCAGATTATAATAATGTAAAATCCTTTTTTTTTTTATTTTGCACACTATACTGTACTTAATCCAAAGTGTGTCATCGAGCACTGGAAGAACAGTCGGAAATGCGGACTGAAGAAGGGTGTTTTGTTCTTGCTTTTCTTTGCTGTCACAAGACAATTGCAGAGAGTTCAAATAAAACTCTGTATATTGCACACCTTGGTATTTACATTTTAGCGGCATTTGGCAGACACCTTTATCCAGAGTGACTTACAACTGAGCGTTTAAGGGCCTTGTTTAAGGGCCCAGCAGTAGAGTGTGGTGGTGCTGGGATTTGAACTTGTGATTCAATGTCTTAACCACTGAGCTACTACCTCCCTCTGTATTTTATTTTGTATGTGATTGATTAATGAAGCTAAAAGATACTCATGAAAATATATTGTGCAGAATTTTATCACACTTGATACATGAAAGCTGGAGAAATGAATATGAACAATGCCAGTACTGGTGTTCATTCACAGCACTGGCCCCTGGTTTAAAGTTTGCATTCTTCATTTGTTTATGCAGAGCGACTTTATCTAATTTATACACCTGAGCAGGTTAAGAGCATTGCTCGAGAGCCCAGCAGTGGAAGCTGTTGGGGACTGTCAGAGTGGTGCTGAGATTTCAACTCATGACCTTCTAATCAGATGGCTGATGTCTTAGTCCATTTTTTGTGTCTTCTTTTATTAAATGAATGTATTTATGTCTAATATCGGTCTCACGTGGCTTTTAGTAGTGTATATTATTGTACTAACAGCCAATGTATTTGCATTTATTGCCATTTCATCTATATACAGTGCAGTACAGAGTGAAATGAAACACAGTTCCTCCAGGTGCTCCATGAAACAGCATAAATTAACACAAAAACACACAACTACCAAGGACACAACAAACAAGTGTACATGTGGAAACAACACAATGAGGCAACACACAGTGGCAAATAAATTGTACATATAATAATAAATACTCTAAACATTGATGGCTTAGCAGTGGTTATTTGTGCAAAAAGTGTGTGTGTGTGTGTGTGTGTGTGTGTGTGTGTGTGTGTGTGTGTGTGTGTGTGTGTGTGTGTGTGTGTCAATCAGACCAATTCTTGTGTTTTGAGGTTTTTGATAGGATTGTAGCTTAGTGTGGCAGACTGCAGTTATATTACATTATTGTTTATGACATTTGTCAGACTTTCTTATCCAGTGCAACATGCATTCCTCTCAGGGGGCCCAGGAGTTGTGGAGTAATGTCTTAATCACAAATCTACCACTCCCCTTATTAAACATATACGAGACACTGGTTCAGAAAAACTCCACATTTGTGTAACCTCTACATACTGTGACTGTGCTCTAGTTTAAAAACTGATGTATGCAATTTTAGATCTACAATTTGTTGATATTTACTGTAAAAAAAAAAAAGCAGGTAAACGAGTAAGCTACTCTTTTCATTTACATTATAACATCTATAAACAATCATTCTGTCACGAAACACCAGACACCGGAAACTGGGAGTAAAACAAATTGTACTTTTATTGACCTATAAGAGTCAAACAAAGAAAACTATGAAAGAGAGTGAAGGAAAAAGAAGTTAACTAGAGCAGGTGTAACGAGGAGCACAGGAACACAGGGAAGCACAGGATTACAGGGAAGCACAGGAGCAGTAAGGAGTCTGGGTGATTTGGGGTAAGTGTAAGGTATATCAAACTGCGTTTGAATAGAGAGGGAGCTCTTTAAAGGGGACCTCGTTATGGGAAAACAGGTTCGGATGATTAATAGGAGGGAGAGGCTGAGCAAGAGTGTTGAGAGTTTGAGGGGGGCATGGCTGGTGGTTCTCTGACATTACCCCATCCTCCAGTGGTGGCTCCTGACCGCCCACAATCCCGTCCCCACCTTAGCCAGGTGGGCCTGGGCACAACGAGGAAGGCCTTCGTTTACCTTAAAGGGTCAGAGGCTGGGAAACTACCTTTCTGGGGCTCGGAAAACTCTGGAGCAGAAACTCTCTGGCGCCCTCTGTGAAGCTCAGGAGCGAAGCAGCACCCTCTCTGGTGCCCTTTGCGAAGCTCGGGAATGAAGCAACTGCCTTGTTGGGGCTCACCAGCAGAGCTTCCCCTTCTCTGGCGCCCTCTCGAAGCTTGGGAATGGAGAGACGGCCTTGGCAGTGCTCAGGAGCAGAGTGGGGCCCCTTTCTGGTGCCCTCTGAGAAGCTCAGAAGTGAAGAGACGGCTGCTGCGGTGCTCAGGAGAGGAGAGATGGCCTCAGCTGTGTTCGGGAGCAAAGAAATGGCCTCGTCGGTGCTCAGGAGTGGAGAGACAGGAAAACAGGTGCGGGTAATTAATAGGAGGGAGAGGCTAAGGGAGAGTGCTGAGAGTTTGAGGAGGCATAGATGGTGGTTCTCTGACACATTCATTCATGGACCTCACTTTTCTCTCTTTCATAAAAGCTAAAAAACATCAATTTAACCCAATTTATTTGTAAACTCTTCGGTCTCGAAGACAAGGACAAAACTCCAATTCCTGGCAAGCATAATGGCATACGGCTATTTGTTTTTTTCTGTTTTTTACATAATGACACAAAAGATTTAATACCCCACTATGACACACATTTTACATATGCTGCCTGTAAAAAGTGTGAAAACACAGAGGGTTTTATGTTTTTGTAGCAGACACGTGCATGTTCCTTTTATTTCTATGCAGCAAACTCGGTAAGGTAACACTATGAAGATTTCTTTGACCAAACAAATCTATAAACGTCCAGATGTTCCACTTTATTTTTCATTTAAAAAATCCTTCCTTAGAATGAAGAACAGCTTGACACACACTTGGCATCTGGGCAGTTCGCTTCACCAAATGTTCAGCTGAAATACTTTGCCGTGCCTCTTGTAAAACTCGCGAAAGATGTTCTCCACTAGTTGGAATTCACAGGTTGTTTCAGACCGTAACACTCCAGATGAGGTACGCTTCAGCTCATCGTCTTGTTGTATGTTGAAGTCGGTTTCCGATCAGCTGCAGTCAAAACGGAATTGTATAGTGTTGAAGAATGGAATGGTTGCCATGTTGGTTCAGGATTCACTTTACCATTTAAGCTAAATACATTTATATATATACAAAACTGCATGAAGTGAAAACTGATTGTTATTACCTAAGGTGACAGTTTGATAGAAATGATTTCTGTAACTTTACTTTAGTTTAGTTTAGTTTAGTTTAGTTTAGTTGTTTGCATGGAAACAAAAGGAACATTCATGTCTCTCTTAAAAACTGTAAAAGACTAGGTGTTTCCAAACCTTGATGGGCTCTGCATAACCACCAGGATCGAATTTGTAAAATTAATAAAATATAAAATCTGTATGAAATTTTTTATATAGAGAATAATAATAACACTCATTGCATGTTTTCTGTGCACAATTGTTATTAATGTTATTGCGTTATTTTTTTATGTGGGATATGAAAAATGCAGAACTTTTTACTGTATACATAGAGTAAGTACATACAATTACAATAAGTTACATACAGTATACAGTACATTACATCCAGTGTATTTTTTTTCTTTTTTTTATACTAAATTATTAAATAAATTATATAAAGCATAATCCCAAATAGAATGTCAGTTACAGTAAAAAATTAGGGATGGGAAATGGGTTTACAATGATTAAAGTTTAGGGGCGTGGCTTTAATGAAGGTTGAGTGGGTCACACTCTATTGCCAAAGCTATTCGCTCGTCTGTCTTCACATACAAATGAACTTGAGTAACATCCGATTCCTAATTCATTGGGTTTAATATAATGTTGGCCCACCCCAGCTATAACAGCTTCAACTCTTATGGGAAGGCTTTTGGGGAATTTTCGACCGTTCTTCCAGAAGCACATTTGTGAGGTCAGACACTGATGTTGGACGAGAAGGTCTGCAAAGTCTCCGCTCTAATTCATCCCAAAGGTGTTCTATCGGGTTGACTCTGTGTAGGCCGGTCAAGTTTTTCCACACCAAACTCACTCATCCATGTAGTCATGTTAAAACCAGAACGGGTCGTTTCCAAACTGTTCCCACAAAGTCGGGAGCATAAAATTGTCCAAAATGTCTTGGCATGCTGAAACATTGAGCTCTTTTCACTGGAAATAAGAAGCCGAGCCTAAATCCTGAAAAACAATCCCACATCATAATTCCCCCTCCACCAAACTTTACACTTGGCACAATGCAGTCAGACAAGTACTGTTCCCCTGGCAACCGTTAAACCCAGACTCATCCATCGGACTGCCAGACAGTGAAGCATGATTTGTCACTTCAGAGAACGTCTCCAATGCTTTAGAGTCCAGTTGCGATGTCCTCGACCATGGAAACCTATTCCAAGAAGTTCTCTACACACTGTTTTTGATCTAGTCTGAAGACTGAAGTTTGGAGGTCTGTAGTTATTGACTCTGCAGGAAGTTTGTGACCTCTGTGCACTATGTGTCTCAGCATCCGCTGACCTGCTCTGTGATTTTGCTTGGACTTCATGGCTGAGTTGCTGTTGTTCCCAATCGCTTTGACTTTGTTATAATATAACTGTTGACTGTGGAATATTTAGTAGCGAGGAAATTTCACGACTGGACTTATTGCGCAGATGGCATCATGTCACCGTACCATGCTGGAATTCACTGAGCTCCTGAAAGCGACCCATACTTTTACAAATGTTTGTAGAAGAGGTCTGCATGCCCAGGTGTTTGGTTTTATACACCTCTAATCATGGAAGTGATTGGAACACCTGAATTCAATGATTTGAATGGGTGACTGAATACTTTTGGGAATATAGTGTATATGCTCTGAATGTATTTATCAGTTGGCAAACTGTGAATTTACATCTATCCACATTACCTTATGTGTGTTAAATAGTAGTAAGTCAGCAAGTAAGAATGGCCAAAGAGGAAGCAGGTTAAAGTTTGACCAAGGCTGCCATCTGCTGATCCGGGGTGCGACAGCGTAATGCGTGTTATATTGAAATGAAAGTGAAACATGACCCAGTCTCACTCCACAATTACAGATACACTGCCTGTGTCTGTTTGTGTGTGTGTGTGTATTGTTGAGATTGGAATGACCTGACATCAATATGAATGGTCATGACTGTAAAACAATAGCTTGTCTGGCTAACTGGTCATCAATATGAATGGCAACTCAATATCAATATCCCCAAACATGTAGAACAAAAGCCTTTAATGGTCAGCCATTCATTTATATGCAGACTGTAGGTATAATGTATGAATGGCCACCTGAATTTAGCAAACAGGGGGAGGCAGAAAAGGATCAGACATAGTCTAATAGAAATGTTTGTAGGAATCCCATTTGTCATAAAAATCTTCAAAAAAATGTAATTATAAACTCAGGAGACCATTTTTCTTACAAGAGAACAATAACTTTGAAGAGTTTTAGTCAGGTTTCAGGCTCCATCATAGCACAGAAACTGCCCTAGTTAAAATCACTAATGAGCTGTTTTTAGCTTCAGACCAAGGCTTCATCTCGCTGTTAGTTTTACTAGATCTTAGTGCTGCGTTCGACACTATAGATCATGATTTTCTCCTAGATCGCTTACAGAATTAAATTGAGATTCAGGGACAGGCATTAAACTGGCTTAAATCCTACCTGTCTGATTGTTACCATTTTGCTGTGACTTAAATGAAGAGCTATCCAGAACATCTGATCACATGCACATTATCAACTTGTGCTTTTTAATATCATGAACAGCAGCTACGCTAATTCCTCTCCACTGCTTCTCTTTCTCTCCCCATCCTGAGGCATCCTGAGGTTGCTCCAGCTCCAGTCACGTCCCACCTCATGAAGATTGTGGACCTTTAAAGAAGTAGATGCCGAACTCGCAAACATCCCGAACCATCTAGAGACGTACCAGTGCCAGCTGATTTCACCTCATGTGGAGTTTGGACACTGCACCTCTTTGACTGTTTAAAGACTGCGGCATGGAGAAACTGGTGTTGGATCTTTGATGATCTCAGATGTTGAGCTATTTTATGAGTTGCTCAGTAGCTCCTGGCTCCATAACCTGAAATGACTGTATTAGACTGTAGAAAGGACATTACTCATAATCACACACTCCACTTCTTTAGTGTTTAAAGACTATAATCAAAGGCTTGATGTCACTAAAATCCCCCCATTTGAGTCTGGTTCCTCTTAAGGTTTCTTCCACATTTATCTAAGGGAGTTTTTCCTTGTCACAGTCGCCCCAGGCTTCATCTTAGGGGATAAATACACATCATTCACTTAAATTCTTAAATTCTGTAAAGCTGCTTTGAGAAAATATTGTGAAAATCATTATAGAAAATAAACTTGAAATGGTGCAAATTCGATTGTCCTCTGCTGTTAAATGGATGAGTTTTCTGCATTCTTGCTACACCTGGTGTGGGTTATCATTCCTCCTGGGTGGTTTAGTTTTCAGACATGTAGGCGTCATGCCCACAGATTCGTGCCCTGTTTGATCTTCACTGAAAAACACACCGAAATCTGCTGCTGTGTAACAGCAAATGAGGCTCCATTTTGAACTGGATTTGGATTTTAAGGCAAATAAACTACTGTCTAATAGCATCATGATGTAGTGTGGGAAATAAAATCTAGGATTTTTATGGTGGGTTTATTTTAAAATCCCACAAAAAACCCATTAATGAATATATGTTTATAAATTAAATTGTATTTGATCGAGTGAAATGAGTATTTGATCAACCAGCAAGAGTTCTGACTCCCACACCTCCAGAATGGAGGAGGTTGATTCTGTGACGAGTGTCTTTTATTTACATAATGAGTTGATATTAGGAGTTTTTTAAAGGGACAGGACTAATTTGGGTGTGTGAACTGGAATAAAAATTCCAGTTCATTTCTTTGTAAGGGGGAAAAAAACCAAACTTTCTTTCGGTTTATCCCATTAGGGAGCGCCACAGCGGATCATCTGCATGTTTGATTTGACACGTTTTTACGCTGGATCCCTTTCCTAACGCAACCCTCCCCATTTATACAGGCTTGGGACCGGCACTAAAAGTGGTGGGGTTGGTTCCCTGACTGGGGATCAAGCCCGGGCCCCAGCGGTGAGAGCGCCGCATCCTAACCACTAGACCACCAGAGACCCATTTCTTTGTAAGGGGGTAAACTCACAAAATCAGCAGGATCTCAAAAAAAATTTCCCCACTGTACACTTTATATGGACAAAAGTATTGGAAAACATGACTTTTCCCAGCCAAATCAAACTGTTGCACACAAATGGAGATACACAATTTTACAGGATGCCTGTATATTTGAAATGTAAATGTTCTCCAGACAGTAACTGAGCTGCTACTATAGAAAAGAGAACATGTCAGAATGAGTAATAGAAGAAACCTGCATTAATGTCAGAGCTGCTGCTTTGGTAAAAATACAGCGGGCCAAAAAGGATTTAGTCCGCCACCAATTGTGCAAGTTCTCCCACTTAAAAAGATGAGAGAGGCCTGTTATTTTCATGATAGGTACACTTCAACTATGAGAGACAAAATGATAAAAAAAAAAAATCCAGAAAATCACATTGTCTGATTTTTAAAGAATTTATTTGCAAATTATGGTGGAAAATCAGTATTTGGTCAATAACAAAAGTTCATCTCAATACTTTGTTATATTCCCTTTGTTGGCAATGACAGAGATCAAACGTTTTCTGTAAGTCTCCACAAGGTTTTTACACACTGTTGCTGTTGGGGTTAAAATATTTATTTTTATTTGTAGAGTGCTTTCCACAATGGGAATTGTTTTACAATTGGGAAATGGGAAGCAGCTTTACAGAGATAATTTGGTTATAAAGTTATATAAAAGATTATATAAGTTTAGTGCTTATAAGTTTGTTCCTTATCAGATCAGACATTATGACATTATAAATGGTGAAGTGAAGAACACTGATGATCTCTTCATCATGGCTCCTGTTAGTGGGTGGATTTATTTATTAGGCAGCAGGTGAACATTTTCTTCTCAAAGTTGATGTTAGAAGCAGGAAAAAAGGGCGAGCGTAAGGATTTGAGCGAGTTTGACAATTTGGGACGTCTAGACGTCTGAGTCAGAGCATCTCCAAAACTGCAGCTCTTGTGGTATGTTCCTGGTCTGCAGTGGTCAGAATCAATAGAGCTCAGGGGAAGGAACAGTGGTGAACCGGCGACAGGGTCGTGGGGGACGAGGATCACTGATGCACCTGAGGAGCGAAGGCTGGTCTGTGTGGTCCGATCCAACAGACGAGCTCCTGTAGCTCAAACTGCTGAAGAAGTTCATGCTGTTGATGCCCGATGGGTCACGACTGTTTTGGCAGAAAAAGGGGAACCAATACAATATTTGGCAGGTGGTCATAATGTTACGCCTGATCGATGTAAATGTATCCCTAATAAGCGAACCAGTGGCGACCGTGCCAAGAAAAATCTCCTTGAGATGACTTTTGAATAAAAAGCTTTACATTAATATAAATGATATGAATTACAACCTAAGGACATAATCAGAGTTACTTTTCTTTTTCTTTTGTGCTGTTGAACTGATGAAAAGCTGATTTTCCAGACCTTTATCATGACCGAACCCACATTTTTAGATGAGCCCTGGACTCGAGCATAAACAGTATTCTCTTTTTTTCCTGTGTATAGCTGTGTCTGTATCTTTTGTACCTTGTATCTGTGAGCTGTATATGGAATTTGATTGTGTTTAGCCTTTCTGGTAAAAGTCTGCCCTCTTGTGGTTTTTCAGAGGGAACACAGAAGGATTTCTGTTTGTCTTTATAAACTAGACACCAACCGGTGACTTCATCTGATCTCATTACAGCTGGGTGAAATACTTTCTCAGTTATATTAAATCAGAAGTAACGGTTCGGCTGTTTGGGTTTAAATACAGTTCAGGTGTTGCGTCTGCACTGTGATTCATCTCAGCTGAAATGAGACAATTTGGGAATTGAAGTGTTTCAACAATCTTCCAATGGATTTTAAAGGTCACTGCTACAGGTTTTATTGCAATTAAAACACTAATATAATGATTGAAATCCAAATAAAGGTCTTCAGAGCATTAAGCATTAATTAACAAGCATCCCATTTACAACATTAACATCAGACGTCCTTATACAGAGCAAGATCCAATCACAATCTCATTCATACAACTGAATGTTAAGGGCCATGCTCTAGGGCCCAGCAGTGGCATCTTGGTGGTACAGAGATTTAAACTCACAACCTTCTGAGACATCTTAACCACTGAGCTTCCACTTTACTTTTTACTCCTCACTGAAAAACAGAACATAATGACACTAATCTATCACTCAGCTACTTTTATTTAGAAGCTTTCTCCTGGTCGCAGATGCATTCACTTTTTGAGTGAATTTAAAACCCCAGAACATCTCCTTCTTCTTCTTTCAGCTGCTCCTATTAGGGGTCACCACAGGGGATCATCCATGTCCATACCCCCCTGTCCTCTACATCTGCCTCTTTTAAACCAATAACCTGCATGTCCACCCTCACCTCATCCATAAACCTCCTCCTTGGTCTTCCTCTTTTCCTCCTTCCTGGTGTCTCCATCCTCAGCATTCTCCTATTGATATACCCCATGTCCCTCCTCTGCACATGTCCAAACCATTTCAATCTCACCTCCCTCACCTTGTCTCCAAAACGTCCAACATGTGCTGTTCCTCTAATAAACTCGTTTCTAATCCTGTCCATCGTCGTCACTCCCAACGAACATCTCAACGTCTTCAGCTCTGCTACCTCCAGCTCCACCTCCTGTCTTTTACTCAATGCCACTGTCTCTAAACTTGCACTTCCATGTTATCTGACAGCAGTTTATAATAATTGATAAGTAGGTTGCTTGCATGGAATAATATTTTATTTGGTGAAAGTAATAAATGTGACTGTTGTACAGATAAATACACAATGTATAGAAAAACTTGCATTATGACAAAAGTATTAAACGGAAGACGTGTGACGTGTTAACTTCCTCACCACAGGATGCTCTATGAATTTGCTTAGAACGAGTTTGAAGAAGAATAATATAAGATTTGCCATTTAGACCAGCAGGGGTCAGTATCTACACTGAACAAAACTATAAACGCAAGACTTTTGTTTTAGCCCCCATTTTTTTAAGTCAACAAAAGTCCTTTTTCTCTCAAATATTGTTCACAAATCTGTCTAAATCAGTGTTAGTGAGCTCTTCTCCTTTGCCGAGAGAATCATCCACAACACAGGTGTGGCAGATCAAGATGCTGATTAGACAGCATGAATATTGCACAGGTGTGCTTTAGGATGGCCACAATAAAAAGCCACTCTAAAATGTGCAGTTTTATCACACAGCACAAGTCCACAGATGTCGCAAGTATTGAATGTCCACCAGAGCTGTTGCCCGTAAATTGAATGTTTATTTCTCTACCATAAGCCGTTTTCAAAGGCAAATCAGAACAGTTCAGAACAGAACAGTGTTTCTTCCACCAAGCCAATTTACTCAATTTAATTCAATTCAATTTATTTTTATTTGTAGAGCACCTTTAACAATAGACACTGCTTTACAAAGATAAAGTGGTTGTAAAGTTGCATAAAAGATTGTAGAGGTTTGTTCCTAATAACTGTAAGTTTGTTGCTAATGATTGAGTCACAACTGAATTCTCATTCATTACACTTCCATCATGGTTAAGGTGCACTGTTCAGTGACGCTTTAAATCAAACCTGTTCATGCAACCTGCACTCCTGAGCCTTGATTTGCTCAATAACTTTATCGATCTTTAGGCTGTTGAGGTGAAAACAGATGGAGTTAATAAATAGAGTCATGGGTGTAGGAGGCTTGTAAGCACAGACGGCAGAATTCCCGGGCCCCTCCTTTCTTTTGTATTATTACAATAAAAATAATATAATTTACATTCTTAAAGTAATTAGATTTATTGCCATTATACCACAGAAGACTTTGTAATAATTTGCGATAATTTGCAATAATGCAAATAGCAAATACGAGTCTCCCACTCTCCCACCATTACATCCAAATCATGCTAGAATTCACAGCATCTGGCACGCACCAAACAGTGACCGTGGTTAAGACTTTGGTTTACCGAAGGTACGGAAGGTTGGGAGTTTAAGCACCGGTACCACCATGTTGACATTCTTGGGGCCCTTGAACAAAGCTCTTAACCCTCTTTGCTCCAGGGGCGCTGTAACATGGCTGACCCTGCACTCTGAACCCAGCTTCCTAACTGGGATATGCAAAGAAAGAATTTCACTGTTCTGTAAAGTACATCTGACAAGAATCACACACCTTTTTTCATGATCTTGTTTATACCCCTGAGCAGATGGCAACAGTGGCAGTTTGGTGGTGCTGGGATTTGAACTCACAACCTTCAGATCTAGGGGGGCCAACATCCTAACCACTGAGCTGCCACTAGAGTTGAAACAGAGAAATATCAAGCATATTGAAGTAAAGTGAACACCACAACAAGCTTTGAAACCACTAGACTTCTCTGTGGAGGGTCCATAAGCCTGGTATACTCAGCACCCAACCCCCAGTAATGGCATCCCAGCTTGTATGTGTTGTATCTCATACTCCTGAACCTCTTTGACATGTATAATGATTAGAGATTTAAATAGAGACAGTGCACTGTGTGTAAGGGCATTGTGGACCCCCAGCAGGGGAACTCACCCCGGGGTGTTGTATGTTAATTAGGTTCCTGAGAGTGTCTGTAAAAACAAAGGCAAATGGTTTCCGGTGCAGACGAGCTGGTGTCAGGGTGTGTGTGTGTGTGTGTGTGTGTTTGTGTGTGTGTGTTTGTGTGTGTATTGGGGGGGAGAGTGTGGTGTGAAGAACAAATGCACACAACTAAGTACAACACCATATACTGTAGATGTTATTTGCTAAACTGGTCTGATCTTTATGATGTCACCATGTTGCTCACTATGAAACACAGACCAGATCAATACCAAACTTTTCTCCATTTCAGTTTTGATGACCAGGTTTTGTTCACATGAGCTCTCTGAATTCAGATCACTCTTACCTTCAACAAATAACTGAGATCATTTTACTCCATTTCACTTTTACATGCATTTTCAGTAAATCCCAGTGGTGGTGAAAGTGTTGACTGTTTTCCCAGGAACAGAGATTATAAGGTGGGAACAGATTCTGAATGGGACGATTTATTTCATTTTAGTTTTATTGTAAAAAAGAATCGTCTGGTCAGATATCCTGGTCAGGGTGCTGATGAATAAAAGTGCCTCAGTCACACTTTCTCTTCTCTTTCCTGAGACAGCAATGGTCTTGTCTGTTTCTTTGTTCCAGACCTGCCCTACTTCTGGATGGAGATCTCTGTTTATTAAGAGATCAGCCCAAAGATCCATGAAGTTACTGTGTATAAGACATGATGATGGATTTGTAATGTAATTAATATTAACTTAGAAATGTACTAATTAGAGATAAACTTTATTATAGGGATTTATTTCATGATGCTAAAATATATATTCGTAATATATTTATTATAGGTGATTTATGACAATGAAAACTGTTAAAATACCTAAACAAACAAAAACAAACAAACAAACAAAAAAAATGACCGAACTGAATTTTAAATAAATTGGCCGCTTTTGATTGATTGAGATGAAAGGGCAGCCGCCCCCGACTCAGCCAATCAGCGCGGGGGGAAACGGCCGCACCGCCAGACGATTGGCCAATAGATTTATCCCTTTAAACCACGTGGGTTGCTGCGCTGTAGCGCGTGTTTGTGCGTGTGCGTGCTTGTGTGTATATATGTGTCATATGTGTGTATAAGTGTGAAAGCTCTGGAATCTCTCAGCTCTTCAGCTTCCGCCTCGTTTAATCCATATTAAGGTGAGAGCTCAAACCGGATATTATTTTATATCCTAAATATATGTTTATTATTATTATCAAATAATGCATACATTTTTTCGACACGAAACCATGGCAACGGTGTTCAGCATCCCGGTTCTCTCCAGTTCTCCAACACTGTTTTAATCCTAATGCGATTAAATGTGTTCCGCGGTTTATGGAGGCATAATAACCATTTTATTTATTTTTATCTTTTTTACCTTAAAAAAAGAAAGAAAGGAAAAACGCAGTCCTGATCAGGTCGATTGCATCATCCTGCGTTCTGGGTGACGGTGGAGGCTACATGTCATATAGTGTAGAAGTATTTATCCCTGATGATCTACTTTATCTGATATCATTATATACAGTAACATTTATTATTATTATTATTATTATTATTATTGTTATTGTTATTATCATTATTATTGTTATTATTATTATTATTATTATTATTATTATTATTATTGCATCCTTAAGCGCAAATAATGAAAAGAATATATAATAAATACATCTTTAAAAGAATACAATCATTTTTCAAGAATGTTATGTGATCTAATTACTTATTATCTATATTTTATATCTATTATCTATATTACTTATTAATACTAATTTAGATACTAAATAAGAATTCATCATCATCATCATCATCAAATCTTTACATTATTTAAAATCGTATTAAATATGGTGAGTATCTTTAATATTGTGTAGTTTGTGTAGTAAACAATATGTTAAGGGCGTGGCGTAGGGTGTAGACTGCGTACTACGTGAGCTAAAGGCGTTTGGGACGTAAAGTTCAAATGTTTCTCTTTTCCACTACATTCCACACTTATCAGGCATTTGTTCTACTTTTCTCTTTCATTCTTCTGTCTCACTTGTCTTTCTTTCTCTTTTTTTTTTCTCTCTTCTGTCTTTTTCTTAACTGCAGTAGCTCCTATTGTCTTTTCTGTCTTTCTCTCGTCTGCTGACTTCCGTTCTCTTATTTTTCACTCGTCTCTATTTTGTTTTCTATATATCTGTTTTTTTTTCTCTGCCCTGTCTTTCTCCTTCTATCTCTCTCTGTTCTTTTACTCTCCTGTCTTTTTTTTCTGTCTCTCTTTCTGGTCTTTCTCTCTCCTGTCTTTCTCATTCTTTCTTTCTCTCACTACAGTTTTTTTTTTTTTTTTTTATCTCTTCCTGGTCTTTCTCTTTCTGCTGTCTATTTCTCCTCTTTAGCCTTTCTTCTATCTCTCTCTGGTCTTTCTCTCACCTGTCTTACGCTTTCTCTTTCTCACTCCTGCCTTTCTCTTTCTCTCCTCTCTGCCTTTCTTTTCTCTCTGTTTTCTCTTTTTGTCTCTTTTCTGGTCTTTCTCTTTCTAGTTCTCTCTGGTCTCCTGTCGGTCTCTTTTTCGGTCTCTTCTCTATTTCTCTCTCATTCTCTCCATGTATTCTTGTTCTTTCCCTGCCCATCTCTCTTCCCCCTCCCCTCTCTCTCGCTCTCTCTCTCTCTCTCTCTCTCTCTCTCTCTCTCTCTCTTTCTCTCTAAAATACAGATTCATTAAAACCCATGTAAATGAATGTAATCCTCTGGCACTACTTTCTCCGTGTGTGTGATTCGGAGCAGCAGGATTGTAAAGTCAGGTTATCCATACAGTGTAAATAACATCATTTTTGTCCAAATTTTTCCAAACATGAAGGAACAGAGTGTCACCCAACATTGACCTCAGGGGTATTAATAGCTTCGTACCGCACAGACGATTCATTTCTCATTATGACTGAAAAACGGGGCAGACGCTCAGTTTCACTGTAACTTCCTCAATGTGAGTCTTGCATCAGCCACACAGGAGCGAACTGCACCATTCAGCACAATGAGGGCAGAGTATCTCCTAAAACATGTGCAGGAAAACCCCTCAGTGTATTTACATTATCATTAAAATACCACACTTTGTACAGCTGTGATGAGATCTACAGATGTGGACAGATATGATCTGTAGAGAAGAGCTCACGATCCTCTCTGAAATAGTCCAACAGAAATGTTTTGTTTAGCAAAAAATCTGAACTTTCTCTGAATTTTTGACTACAACAGAATATTTTGACTGATAAATAAGGAAAAACTATGGACAATGTAGACATAAGTATTGGGACACCTGACTTTACGTTCTTCTGTGCAAACTGTTACTTTGCAGTTGTCGTCACACAATTGTTTCGCACGTCTTTGGATGCAGTACGATGAGATTTTCCCTTCTCCTGAATTAGGAGACCCAAACCTGATCCAGCATGATAATACGCTTTTTGCACAAAGCCAGCTTCATGAACATATGAGCTCCAAACCTGGAACACCTATTAGATGAATGTGAACGCTGACTGCACCCCAGACCTCCTCACCTCACTCACATCACTACCTGATTTACAACACTGATCTCTGATATCTGATCTCACACATCTTCACAAGCACACTTCAAAATCTGGTGAAACAGAAGAGTGGAGGTTTTTATCACATCGAATCAGAACTAAACGTGGAATGGGATGTTCAAAAAGAAGCACATACCATTTTAATAATTCCATAGAGTAAGAGGAATTTTTTTTTAATCAATCCTTCGGACATGTCCACAGGTGGTTTGTGCCGCTCTTCATGGCCGAACTGCTCCTGCTTTCTCCAGACTTAATGATTCTCTTCTCCTCCCTTAGATCTTGGATTCAGATGAGAGCTAATAGAAACCCAACTCAGATCTGTCCCGGGTTTTATTCAGAGCCTCGCAGTCTTGAGATCTCATTGTGTTCTGCAAAGATTCAATGCTGCTCATGTCACAGCAAAGCAGAACCAAAACTTTATTGAGCATCTTTCATGATTCACGTTGTGTGTGTGTGTGTGTGTGTGTGTGTGTGTGTGTGTGTGTGTGTGTGTGTGTGTGTGTGTGTGTGTGTGTGTGTGAGATGAATTATGCATCGTGTTGCGTTTTTCGTGCACAGTAGAAAAATCTCTCAGCTACGTTGATGTAACTGGAATCGGATGAAGAATTCTTGTCATGTGAACGTAGATAAGATCACACACGTGCAGCTCTGACGCAGATAAACGTAATGCTTCATGTGACACACCTCCATCACCTATCTCAGGAGTTTTGTTGTGTTCTCCACCCTGTAGCAGAGCCATGTCTTCAGGACTGTCTGTCTCTGAGTCGTCCTGCCCTCATGCCCTGAACAAATCGTCTGCTCTGAACGGAGACCTCAAGCTTAAAGATAAGAACCAGGTGCAGTACAGTGTAGAGGAGAAGGAGGAGGTGGTGGAGGAGGAGGAGGAGGAGGAGGAGGAGGAGGAGGGCATCATGACAAGGAACTGGATCCGTCCTGATCTCCCCAACAGGTGCACATGGCAGCTCGGGGATCTGACCAAGGAATCTCCTCACATCCATGCTAAATGGTGAGGAACTCTTTATCATCTACACACTATTATATATGAAAAATGATATATATTTTCTTTTTGTAAATAAATATAATAAATAAAATAAATATCAATGTTATATAATAAATACACGTGCAATGAATTGCCAGGATAGCATAAATTATAATAAATAAATAAATAAATAAATAAATAATGTAAAAAAAAAAAAAAAAAAAAAAAAGTTTTACAATTAGATGTTACAAATCTTTCTCATTTTAATAGGATTTCTTTTTTCTGCAAAATGTCTTTGGCTTTTATGAAGAATTTTGTCAACTACACTATATTGCCGAAAGTATTGGGTCACCTGATCTTTCCTGCTATATGTGGTTCTCCACTTCCAAGCTGGAGGCACTTAATTGTCTTTAGATGTGCTATAATAAAATGTTGCATTCGCTTGAACTTGGAAACCCAAAACCTGCTCCAGCATGGCGATGCCCCTGTGCACAAAATGAGCTCCTTGAAGATCTGGTTTACATGCTTTGGAGAGGAAGATCTCCTGCTATAGAGCGCTGATCTCATCCCTACTGAACACCTTTGGGAAGAATGTGAACGCTGACTGCACCCCAGGTCTCCTCACCTACATCAGTACCTGCCTTTCATAACACCCTTATGGCTGATGAACACAAATATCCATAAACACACTCCAAAATCTAGTGGAACATCTTCCCAGAAGAGTGGAGGGAATTAAAAGAGCGTATTGGGACTAAATGTGGAATATGATGCTTAAAAATCACATATGACCAGGTGTCCCAATACTTTTGCCAATATAGTATGTGATTGAAAATAATGTGAAAGATTTTTTATATTGCGTTTAGCATCAGGCCCTGTGTGTGTGTGTGTGTGTGTGTGTGTGTGTGTGTGCGGTTAGAATAAAAACCATAATGTATTTGTTGTGAAATTATAGCACGCTCGTTTTCCCTGCAGGACGGCGGCTCCCGGCATCCTACCCAACATCCTGAGTCAGATTGAAGACACGCCGCTGGTCCGCATCAACAAGATTCCCAAAGTGTTTGGGGTGAAGTGTGAGATCTGTGAGTATGAGTGCTAGTGAGTGGATGGGTGTGAGATTTGTAATTATTAATGCTAATCCGTGTATGAGTCTCAAAGCAGCTTTACAGAAATCAACAGTCAAGGTGAATGGTGTGCATTTAGTGCATTAAAGGTCATAACATTCTCAAGTTCTTCATACGACATTTTTCCAAGTCTTGTAGTAGAAAGTTCCTGCATTGAAAACTTTATCCAGGCCTTGGAAATGTTCCTGAAGTAAAATAAAAAGAGGTTCCCACATACCTTTGGTGAAAACATTCACAAATGACCAAAAATGCTTAATTTATTGAAAATTATCCAAATTAAGGAAAAAAAAAACACAAAAAATGTGTCCCGAGGTGACAGTTTACCAAACCTCCTGAAAAGTTCCATGTAGTCCATGTAGTGTCTCAAATGGAAACTTTTTCGAAATTCCTGAAAAGTTTCCAGTAGGTAAAAAAAAAAAGGGTTCCTAAAACATTCTTGTGCTATCAATATCAGTGGGTGAAGCAAGTTCCTGAAAAGGTTCCTGCAATAATTTTTTTCCCTGACTTTCTAAAGCGCACCTTCAGGAAAACGTTACAGATTCCTTAAAAAAGGTTCATGCCCTAAAAACATTTCAGATTTCCCAGAACGGTTCCTAAAATATAAAGCATGTCTGTAGGCTGTGCCTTTGCTAGAGAACCTCAGACCTAGAACTTGCTCTAAGCACCTGGGAGTTCTGGAGGAATTGGCGTTAGTTTGGTTTTGAGAGGAGACAGTGGAACACATTGAGCTCTTGCCCTATAGGATAAAACAATCTTTTCCCAGCATGGAAACAGTTTGAGATCTGCTGTACACTACCTGGGGTTAGTTAATGTTGGGTAAAAGCCACAACCCCGATTTCGTATGTAATCCAGTCCGAGCAGGTATCAGGCTTCAAATCTAAATTTATCCCACATTACAGTTTAAGCTCCACATTGGCAAGATGATTGAGAATTAAAGGTCAGTAGAGTACTACCTATCACTGTGTTCATCAGAAGCTCCAGAAAAACATTGGAAAACAACTCAAATCCCTCTAAACTGACACATGCTGGCAAACTGCACTATTTATATAAATATTAAAATTCTTTATTCATTAACACTAAAATCTTGAAAAACATTATCCACAAATACTGCTATACATTACAGATAAATACTATAATAATCTACAGTGAGGAAAATAAGTATTTAAACACCCTGCTATTTTGCAAGTTCTCCCACTTAGAAATCATGGAGGGGTCTGAAATTGTCATCGTAGGTGCATGTCCACTGTGAGAGACATAATCTAAAAAAAAAAAATCCAGAAATCACAATATATGATTTTTAAACTATTTATTTGAATGATACAGCTGCAAATAAGTATTTGAACACCTGAGAAAGTCAATGTTAATATTTGGTACAGAAGCCTTTGTTTGCAATTACAGAGATCAAACGTTTCCTGTAGTTTTTCACCAGGTTTGCACACACTGCAGGAGGGATTTTGGCCCACTCCTCCACACAGATTTTCTCTAGATCAGTCAGGTTTCTGGCCTGTCGCTCCCTCCAAAGATTCTCTATTGGGTTTAGGTCTGGAGACTGGCTAGGCCATGCCAGAACCTTGATATGCTTCTTACAGAGCCACTCCTTGGTTATCCTGGCTGTGTGCTTCGGGTCATTGTCATGTTGGAAGACCCAGCCTCGACCCATCTTCAATGCTCTAACTGAGGGAAGGAGGTTGTTCCCCAAAATCTCGCAATACATGGCCCCGGTCATCCTCTCCTTAATACAGTGCAGTCACCCTGTCCCATGTGCAGAAAAACACCCCCAAAGCATGATGCTACCACCCGCATGCTTCACAGTAGGGATGGTGTTCTTGGGATGGTACTCATCATTCTTCTTCCTCCAAACACGTTTAGTGGAATTATGACCCAAAAGTTCTATTTTGGTCTCATCTGACCACATGACTTTCTCCCATGACTCCTCTGGATCATCCAAATGGTCATTGGCAAACTTAAGACGTGCCTGGACATGTGCTGGTTTAAGCAGGGGAACCTTCCGTGCCATGCATGATTTCAAACCATGACGTCTTAGTGTATTACCAACAGTAACCTTGGAAACAGTGGTCCCAGCTCTTTTCAGGGCATTGACCAGCTCCTTCCGTGTAGTTCTGGGGTGATTTCTCACCTTCCTTAGGATCATTGAGACCCCACGAGGTGAGTTCTTGCATGGAGCCCCAGTCCGAGGGAGATTGACAGTCATGTTTAGCTTCTTCCATTTTCTAATGATTGCTCCAACAGTGGACCTTTTTTCACCAAGCTGCTTGGCAATTTCCCCGTAGCCCTTTCCAGCCTTGTGGAGGTGTACAATTTTGTCTCTAGTGTCTTTGGACAGCTCTTTGGTCATGGCCATGTTAGTAGTTGGATTCTTACTGATTGTATGGGGTGGACAGGTGTCTTTATGCAGCTAACGACCTCAAACAGGTGCATCTAATTTAGGATAATAAATGTAGTGGAGGTGGACATTTTAAAGGCAGACTAACAGGTCTTTGAGGGTCAGAATTCTAGCTGATAGACAGGTGTTAAAATACTTATTTGCAGCTGTATCATACAAATAAATAGTTAAAAAAATCATACATTGTGATTTCTGGATTTTTTTTTTAGATTATGTCTCTCACAGTGGACATGCACCTACGATGACAATTTCAGACCCCTCCATGATTTCTAAGTGGGAGAACTTGCAAAATAGCAGGGTGTTCAAATTCTTATTTTCCTCACTGTATCTATAAATACTGCTATACATTACAGATAAATACTATAATAATCTATCTATAAATACTGCTATACATTACAGATAAATACTATAATAATCTATCTATAAATACTGCTATACATTACAGATAAATACTATAATAATCTATCTATAAATACTGCTATACATTACAGATACAGTGAGGAAAATAAGTATTTGAACACCCAGCTATTTTGCAAGTTCTCCCACTTAGAAATCATGGAGGGGTCTGAAATTGTCATCGTAGGTGCATGTCCACTGTGAGAGACATAATCTAAAAAAAAAATCCAAAAATCACAATGTATGATATTTAAACTATTTATTTGTATGATACAGCTGCAAATAAGTATTTGAACACCTGAGAAAGTCAATGTTAATATTTGGTACAGTAGCCTTTGTTTGCAATTACAAAGGTCAAATGTTAAAAAGAAGAACTGCTTTAATCTTAATTAAAGAAGAACTGCTTAACATGGGGAGTTCACTCCAGACACTTTTTCACCAGTTTTTACAAACCCGGAAAGTTTTTTGGAGATCTTAGTTGGAGCAGCAGCTACTCTCTATGGCACATGGAGGAGACGCCAGCGGGGGAAGCGCGCCGGCGCGCTAGTGAAGCTACGACAGAGGGGATTTAGAACTGCGCTCCCATTGATTCACCTGGCGAACCTCCGCTCACTGCCGAACAAAATGGACGAACTAACTCTTCTCAACGAACAAGCAAAGATTTTACATGCTCCGCTGCACTCTGTTTTACTGAAACTTGGCTCAGTCACTCAATCCCGGACAGCGGATTACTTCTCTCGGGCTTCCACTTACACCGAGCGGATCGCGTAACGGAGCTATCGGGCAAAACGAAAGGCAGCGGAATCTGCTTTTACATTAACGAACGTTGGTGTACAGATGTCATAGTGCTGGATAAATACTGCAGCCCAAACTTGGAATCACTGGTAATAAACTGTAAACCGTTTTACTCACCGCGGGAATTTTCCTCATTCATTCTGACCGAAGTTTACATCCTACCGCAGGCCAACGTGAGTGATGCACTGCAAAACCTGGCAAACCAAATATCCGGCTTGGAGCGAAAACATCCGGATTCTCTTTTTATTATCCTTGGAGACTTTAACAGAGCAAAACTAACACTTGAACTTCCAAAATACAGGCAACATATTAACTGTCCGACAAGAAAGAAAAACACACTGGATCATTGCTACACCGTTCTTAAGGACGCATATCGCTCTGTACCCCGGGCAGCTTTAGGGAACTCTGATCACTGCTTGGTTCATCTTATTCCAACATACAGGCAGAAACTAAAATCTGTTAAGCCTGTAGTCATAAAAGTGAAGAGATGGACCAGTGAGGCAAAGCAGGAACTACAAGACTGCTTTGACTGCACTGATTGGAGTGTCTTTGAGGCTGGGACTGACAGCCTGGATGAGCTGACTGACACTGTGACATCCTACATCAGTTTTTGTGAAGACATGTGTGTGCCAACCAAAACCTTCTGCAAGTTCAGTAACAACAAGCCATGGTTCACAGCCAACTGAAAAAACTTCGACATGCCCAGGAAGATGCCTACAGAGGGAGGACAAAGCACTGTACAAGCAGGCCAGGAATCAACTGACAAAAGAGATCAGAATAGCCAAAAGATGCTACTCTGAAAAAGCTGAAAAGCAGGTTTTCAGCTAACGACCCTGCATCAGTGTGGAAAGACCTGCAAGATATCACAAACTACAGGAGACCACCCCTCCCCACTGAAGCAAACAAAGACCTGGCTGATGACCTCAACACCTTCTACTGCAGGTTTGAGAACAATATCTTCACACCTCTCATCCAACCCAGCCCAATGTCTGCCACCATCACACCTCTGGGAACCCCTCTTACAACTCCTCCCAGCGCTCAAGTTGCGCTCACGATTTGTGAAGAGGATGTGTATCGGCTTTTTCAGAGACAGAAGACAAGGAACGCCCCCGGCCCAGACGGTGTCTCCCCCTCCTGTCTCAAAGCATGTGCTGACCAACTAGCTCCCATCTTCACCTCTATCTTCAACAGATCACTGGATCTGTGTGAGGTCCCCTCCTGCTTTAAACTTTCCACAATCATCCCGGTCCCCAAGAAACCCTCCATTACTGGACTGAATGACTACAGGCCTGTCGCTCTGACATCTGTCATCATGAAGACCTTTGAAAAGCTGGTATTGGCCCATCTAAAGAAGGTGACAGAACAGCTGCTGGATCACCTACAGTTTGCATACCGAGCAAACAGATCGGTGGATGACGCAGTCAACATGGGGCTAAACTACATTCTACAACACCTTGACTGCCCAGGAACATATGCCCGGATTCTGTTTGTTGACTTTAGTTCGGCTTTTAATACAATAATTCCAGGAATTCTCCAGTCCAAACTCCTAAACCTCACTATTCACCCTGCCACCTGTCAATGGATCACCAGCTTACTGACAGGCAGAAAACAACAGGTGAGACTGGGAGATGTTACCTCCAGTATTCGGACAGTCAGCACTGGTGCTCCTCAGGGATGTGTCCTTTCCCCACTGCTATTCTCCCTTTATACAAATGACAGCATATCAATTGACCCAACTGTCAAACTCCTGAAATTTGCAGATGACACCATGCTCATCGGACTCATCCAAGATGGTGACGAGTCTGCATATGAGCAGGAGGTGAAGCAGTTGGTGTTATGGTGCAGTCAGAACAACCTTGAGCTAAACACACTCAAAACTGTGGAGATGATAGTGGACTTTAGGAAACACCCTTCAACACCACTTCCCCTCACAATATCCAACATCCCTGTGTCATCTGTGGAGAACTTTAAGTTTCTGGACTCTACCATTTCCCAAGACCTGAAATGGGAATGCAACATAAACTCGATTCTGAAAAAGGCCCAGCAGAGGATGTACTTTCTACGGCAGTTAAGGAAGTACAGTCTGCGACAGGAGCTGTTGATGCAGTTCTACACTGCAGTCATTGAATCCGTCCTGTGCTCATCAATCACCATCTGGTTTGGAGCAGCAACAAAACAGGACAGAAACAGACTGCAGAAAACTGTTAAAACAGCAGAAAAAATAATTGGTGTTCCTCTGCCCACTCTCCAGGACTCTCCAGTACCAAACAAGAACCAGAAA
The DNA here is from genome assembly GCF_946808225.1 of Silurus aristotelis. NCBI lineage: Eukaryota > Metazoa > Chordata > Actinopteri > Siluriformes > Siluridae > Silurus > Silurus aristotelis. The sequence goes on from NC_139576.1 coordinate 2,954,361, forward strand.
CCGGGCAGAAAAAATCATTAATGACCCTTCACACCCTGGTCACAACATCTTCCAGCTCCTCCCTTCTGGCAGGCGCTACAGAACTTTGTTCACCAAAACTGCCAGACACAGGAGCAGTTTCTTTCCCCAAGCAATCAGCCTCACTAACAACTGACCATAAATATATTTCCTGCTCATATCTATCTAAGTACTGCACAGAACTGTCAGTCATCCCATCATCTGTATATGTTGCACACACTATGGCTGCTATATACTGTACAAAAGTTTTATAGTAAACTCTCTAATCATACCTGACACACAATACTGTCATTTGCACTACTATGCACTCTCACACTTTATGTACATTACTGATCTGTATCCCTATTTAATACCCACAATGTCTATACTGTCTCACATTGTCTGTATTGTCTTGTATAGTCTGTTTTTGTCTTGTCTTGTCTGTTTTTTCATGTATAGGTTTTATTTATGTCTGTACTTTTGAGAGTCACTAACAGCTGGAACCAAATTCCTTGTGTGTGTCAACACACTTGGCCAATTAACCTGATTCTGATTCTGATGTTTCCTGTAGTTTTTCACTAGGTTTGCACACACTGCAGGAGGGATTTTGGCCCACTCCTCCACACAGATCTTCTCTAGATCAGTCAGGTTTCTGGCCTGTCGCTGAGAAACACGGAGTTTGAGCTCCCTCCAAAGATTCTCTATTGGGTTTAGGTCTGGAGACTGGCTAGGCCACGCCAGAACCTTGATATGCTTCTTACAGAGCCACTCCTTGGTTATCCTGGCTGTGTGCTTTGGGTCATTGTCATGTTGGAAGACCCAGCCTCGACCCATCTTCAATGCTCTAACTGAGGGAAAGAGGTTGTTCCCCAAAATCTTACAATACATGGCCCCGGTCATCCTCTCCTTAATACAGTGCAGTCGCCATGTCCCCATGTGCAGAAAAACACCCCCAAATCATGATGCTACCACCCCCATGCTTCACAGTAGGGATGGTGTTCTTGGGATGGTACTCATCATTCTTCTTCCTCCAAACACGTTTAGTGGAATCTTGACCCAAAAGTTCTATTTTGGTCTCATCTGACCACATGACTTTCTCCCATGACTCCTCTGGAACATCCAAATGGTCATTGGCAAACTTAAAACGTGCCTGGAAATGAGCTGGTTTAAGCAGGGGAACCTTCCGTGCCATGCATGATTTCAAACCATGACGTCTTAGTGTATTACCAACAGTAACCTTGGAAACGGTGGTCCCAGCTCTTTTCAGGTCATTGACCAGCTCCTCCCGTGTAGTTCTGGGCTGATTTCTAACCTCCTTAGGATCATTGAGACCCCACGAGGTGAGATCTTGCATGGAGCCCCAGTCCGAGGAAGATTGACAGTCATGTTTAGCTTCTTCCATTTTCAAATGATTGCTCCAACAGTGGACCTTTTTTCACCAAGCTGCTTGGCAATTTCCCCAGCTGTATCATACAAATAAATAGTTTAAAAATCATACATTGTGATTTCTGGATTTTTTTTCTTTTTTAAAATATGTCTCTCACAGTGGACATGCACCTACGATGACAATTTCAGACCCCTCCATGATTTCTTAGTGGGAGAACTTGCAAAATAGCAGGGTGTTCAAATATTTATTTTCCTCACTGTAAATACTACAATACCCTATAAATACTGCCATACTTCATTAATAAATACTACAATACTCCATTAATAAATACTACAATACTCTATTGATAGCTAAAGCAACACTCTGATAAGATCAGATAAACATTTATTCATCTCACAGTGGGGAAATTTCCATGTTACAGCAAAGGAAAATGTGCGAATATAAAGCAGAGACACAAAAATATAGTCACGTTTATAAATACAAAAGAAAAAACTATCAACTAGCTTTGATTACTGCTTTGCACACTCTTGGCATTCTCTTGATGCCTACTTTGAAGAACCTACAATATGACATATTTTCAGTTCACTTTTTTGTTATGTATTTAATTCCACATGTGTTAATTCATAGTTTTGATGCCTTCAGTGTGACTCTATAATTTTCCTAGTCATGAAAATAAAGAAAACTCTTTGAATGAGAAGGTGTGTCCAAACTTTTGGTCTGTACTGTATGTAAGTTATTGTTATTGCACAGGTAAAAAAAAAAAAACATTGATTGCTTTATCAATAGAGAACGCAATACTCTATGTATGACTCAATATATTTTCAATAAATAGCGGAGTATTCATCCTGACTGCTCATGTGCCTCAGATACTTTTACACCTGATCTCTTTTTCTGTATTAAGGAAGATATGCATATGAAACTCACAACTTCCTCAGATACCGATCCAAGCATTCAATTGTATTTAATTGTTTAATCTGCAGCACTTTTCTAGTATGAATACTTACTGAAAATACTTTCTGAATACATTTTTATATTTATATACTGAACTATGTTCTAGAATATTCCTTGTTAGTACTGAACCACATCTGATATATTGACTTTCACAAAACAGATCTTGTTTGATGTGTAACCTTAGTGCCTGTTTCCCAATCCAGGCTGCTTAGCCTCCACACAATCGTCCTTTCACTGCCACTGAGGGCTTCTTTGTGCGTTAATCTGACCCTCTATCTACTGCACCCATGACTTCTCTGACCTCTGGACCAAGTTTATAAATGCAAAGAGCTTTTGGCCTGGTGTGTGTTCACAGGAACCTGGATTTGGCTTCATTATTAGGTTTATGTCGTGTTTTCACATGTGCTTTTGTTAGATAATTGTGAGAAGGTTGGGACCTGGCAGTTAAACAGGTCAGACCGGCTGCACAAGCACTCTTATAAACATTCACACTCATGACTCAACAGCTCGTATATATGATCCCAATCATTGACTCTGCTCACAGCAGCGTTGAATTCTTAGATTTTCGATTCACAGCAGCTCCTGCAGGCGGTTATATTAAACGTCACAGTATCGATAAGAAAAGGTTAAAGTATCGATGTTTATTAATCTGCGCAGACGCTGCTTCATTCCCAACAAGGTATAGAAATTAAGCAGCGTCTGGATAATAAACACGGGTAAACATAGATAATAAGACGTTTTCTTCAAAGTGACGTCTATAGGAGGAGTCTCCGGTGTCGGAGCTAAGGCTGTAACAATGTGATCTGTAACTTAAAAAGTATGAGACTGTTATAATATATAATATATATTCATATTGAACGAGTGCAGAGGTAATTGACCTGTTAGTCACATTTATAGATTTTGTGTGTGTGTGTGCGTGTGTGCGTGCGTGCGTGCGTGCGTGCGTGTGCATGAGTGTGTGTGTGTGTGTGCATGAGTGTGTGTGTGCGTGTGCATGTGTGTGTGTGCGTGTGTGTGTGTGCGTGTGTGTGTGTGTGCGCACTCTGACTCAAGCTTCCTCACATTACTGCAATATGCAGTGGATATGCAAAAGCAAGAATTTTACTGTTCTGTAGATCAGTGACATTGGACTTCCAAACAAAAGGTCCAAATTCCAGCACCATCAAGTTCCTCCGCTGGGCCCTTGAGCAAGGCCCTGAACCCTCAAGTACTCAGTTATATAAAGGAGATAATTGTAAGTCTCTGGATATGAGCGTCTGGCAAAATGGCGTTAATGTAAATGTGTGTTTGCAGTGGGTAAGTGTGAGTTCTTCAACGCTGGAGGCAGTGTAAAGGATCGCATCGCCATTCGCATGGTGGAGGACGCGGAGAGAGACGGCGTCCTCAAACCCGGAGACACCATCATCACACCAACATCTGGAAACACAGGTGCGTTGTGTGTGTGTGTGTGTGTGTGTGTGTGTGTGTGTGTGTGTGTGTGTGTGTGTGTGTGTGTGTGTGTGTGTGTGTGTGTAAATGTGTTCCTTTTTAGTGAGATCCTTTTTCCTGTGTTTGTGTGTTTTTCTTATTGTGGGTGTGTGTTTTTTATTCCGTGTGTGTGTGTTGAGTTTATATTTTTATTTGTATTTTTTAATTTTTTTCTGTTTCTTGTACTGACTGTGTGTTATTCTTTTCTTTGTGTGTGAGTGTATTGTCTGTTTCTTGTTCTGAGTTTGTGTGCGTGTGTATACTTTATTGTGTTTGTTCCTTATCCTACCTGTGTGTGTTTGTCTCTGTGTTCCTTATATTGTGTGTATGTGTTTCTTATTTTCTGGCTGTGTGTGTGTGTGTGTGTGTGTGTGTGTGTGCTCTCAGGTATCGGCCTGGCCCTGGTTGCAGCAGTAAAGGGTTATCACTGCATCATCGTCATGCCGGAGAAAATGAGCATGGAGAAGGTGATAATTTTTTTATAAACTTAAAAGGTGACTTCCTGCTTTAAGCTGGTGAGTCCTGTGAACCTAATGCAAAAACAGGTCATAGTAAGCTCAGAGAAACCTAAAGTAATTGAGGACACAAACCGATGGCATAAACAGGGTGCGAGACACAAAGGTGCTCAAGACATTAGACTGTCACGAGTGTCACAAATTGCTGCATTAGCATCATCTACCCCAGATATGGGTACGAGTAGACAATATTGGTATTCCATCACCCCCTGTGCGGCTTGAAAACAGATTTGAAGCACTAATGAGTGTGGGTGAAGAATCCCCAAATGTAAATGGACACAGATCACATCAGCCTGTAGCTAACAGAGCTAACAGACGCTCAATAACATACAGGCAGCGGCAGCAGCCGAGCCAAGCATGCCGATAGTGGGGGACTCTATTATCAGAAACACTGGAAGCAAGGCTACCAATACATACTGCTTCCTCAGGCAACAGTTTCTGCTGTTAACAAGGAAATTTGCAACATTCTGATGAAACATAAGTCTGTCAGTCGGATTGTCATACATGTGGGAAAGAACTTAAAGTTTAGTCATTCATCAGTGGACCAAATATGTTTTCTCGGCTACTAAGCTTAGATTCTTGGCTGCAAAAAACCTGCACCATGAGAGGACTGAATTACATTGACAATTTCAATATCTTCTGGAGTCAAAGGCAACTTTTTAACACAGATGCCATCCACCCAAACAAACTAGGAGCTAGGTTGCTTAAAGACAACATATTTTTCTTCCTTCATCATTTATCAGCTGAGTGTGCCAGTCCACTCCTGAACAGCCTAAACGACCACAGGATTTCACACCAGCACCTGGACGGACATTGAGATGACAAGGATAAAACTCCGCAGCCACAACAACTACTGTTCACAGACACAGCTCAAGCTGAGCTCTTCCCACAGACCTCGCTACAACTGGAATGCGATTTAACACCCAAGGACATTTCTGTGGATAACAACATTGGAAAGGCAAGATAACACTCCCCAGCCTCCAGGAACACCAGAAGCACAGCCGATGTCATCACACTCTCTCTCCCTATCTCCAACATCACCACTTCAGTGCTTTTCAGAGAAAATGTAGAAACTATTCTTTGCTGAAACAAAGCTTTCCCACTCTATTGCTGCGAGTCCCCAAATATCCACCAAGAAACGGTGGGCTCCACAACCACCAAAGCCTCTGGGCCCAGCCCGCCCTTCTTCTCAACGTCAGGGATCACACCAGCCCTCATCTGCAAACAGCACGGGTAACTGATATGTGTTGGGTCCCCGCTACGACAGCAGTAACAATCACAAATGTTTACAGAAAAAGCGGGAGCCCAATGTCCCTTTAGCTTTCCCTATCTCCGTCCTGATATGTGATAGAAAGAAGAAGACCCTCTCCAGCCGCACGACAATTCTATCTAATCTACTGCCTATTAGACGTCATTCTGGGATTGATACAGGGCCAAAACCAGTAACTCTTATCACTTCTGAATATCCGTTCACTAAAGAACAAATCATTTCTAGTTAATGATCGTATCACCACTAACAACCTGGACTTCATGTTTCTAAATGAAACCTGGTTAGCTGACAGCTGCAGCGCTACAGTCCTCAATGAATCAGCCCCACCCAACTTTACTTTCATAAGTGTCTGTAGAGCTGTTACAAGAGGTGGAGGAATAGCTGCTTTATTCAAAGATGCATTTCAATGCAAGCAAGTGTTACTTGGTGATTACAATTCTTTTGAATATTTGTGTATGGCTCTAAACTGGGTAAGGCTCTCTGGAATGGTCCTAAAATGGTTTAAATCATACTTAAAAGGGAGAGGCTACTATGTGAACATAGGTAATCATAATTCTGTGTGGACATCCATGACATGTGGAGTCCCACAAGGCTTAATTCTTGCACTGCTTCTGTTTAATTTGTATATGCTTCCACTTGGTCAAATAATGAAAAAGAACCAAATTGCTTACCACAGCTATGCAGATGACACCCAGATATACTTAACCATGTCACTCAATGACTACAGCCCCATTGACTCTCTTGATGAAATTAACAGTTGGATAAAATTCCTCCAGTTAAACAAAGACAAAACTGAAGTCATTGTATTTGGAAATAAAGATGAAACTCTTAAGGTTAACACATACCATGACTCTAGGGGTCTAAAGACACAAAATAAAGTCAGAAATCTTGGGGTAAGTTTAGAGTCTGGCCTTAATTTCAGTAGTCATGTGAAAGCAATTAGCAAATCAGCTTACTACCATCTCAGAAATATTGCCAGAATTAGATGTTTTGTCTCAAGACAAGACAGAGAAACTTGTTCATGCTTTCATCACCAGCAGGGTGGACTATTGCAATGGACTCCTTACTGGGATCCCCAAAAAGACCATTAGACATCTGCAGCTCATACAGAATGCTGCTGCCAGAATTCTGACCAGAACCAAAAAATCGAAGCACATCACTCCAGTGCTCAGGTCCTTACACTAGCTTCCTGTTACATTTAGAATAGATTTTAAAGTATTGTATTGACGTATTAAAGTACAAATCACTTCATGGTTTAGGACCGAAATACATGACAGATATGATAACTGAATATAAACCTAACAGATTACTCAGATCATCAGGATCAGGTCAGTTAGAAATACCAAGGGTTCATTCGAAATGAGGTGCGTCAGCATTTAGCTATTATGCCACCTGTAGCTGGAATCAGCTTCCAGAAGAGATCAGATGTGCTTCAACAGTAGACACTTTTAAATCTAGATTAAAAACACATCTGTTTAACTCTGCATTTACTGAATGAGCTCTGTGCTGCTTCACACTGACTGCACTTACATTCAAATCACTTCTACTCCTGTTTTATTCTTTTTATCATATTTTAAACTGTTTTTATTAAACTCACATTTATTTATTTTTTAATTCTCATGTATCTTTGTTTTATTTTGATTTTATTTCTCTTCAATTTAAATCCAATTTAGTGCTGAGCAAGTGTTATTGCATCATAAAATAAACCAGCCTATTATGTTTTAGTATGCAAATGAAGGACAGGGTTTATGAAGGAAGGGGTGGGTCATGTATGTATCTTCACATTTTTCAAATCAATCATTGTGTTTTTTTAACCCAGGTGGACGTGCTGCGAGCTCTCGGCGCCGAGATCATCCGAACCCCGACTGCCGCCCGTTTTGATTCTCCGGAGTCTCACGTGGGCGTGGCCTGGCGTCTGAAGAAAGAGATCCCCAACTCGCACATTCTGGATCAGTACCGCAACCCCAGCAGCCCGCTGGCTCACTATGACAAAACGGCTGAGGAGATCCTGGAGCAGTGCGACGGTAACTCATGCACGATCGCGCCGGGGTGTGGAGGTGTGTGTAGTGTTTCAGGGGTGGTGACGTTCTGGCTGTGTGTCTGCAGGCAAAATAGACATGCTGGTGGCCGGAGCTGGAACAGGTGGGACTATCACCGGCATCGCACGCAAACTGAAGGAGAAATGCCCCAATGTCAAGGTCAGCTCTGTTTATCCCCCGTCACACTTATACAATACACATAATATACCTCATTCCACCAGACGTGACCAGATCAACACTCATCTAATCACAACTCACACGATCACCACCAATCACCCCTCACACGATCACCCCAATCACCCCTCACACAATCACCCCAATCACCCCTCACACAATCAGCCCTTATCTGATCACGACCTCCATTTAAATACACCTCGTCTAAAAACTCACCCTATCACACCTCGTGTGTATTACTCACACTCATTTATTCTCATTAATCTTTATTTATTTATCATTTATTTGATTTTGCTTCCATTTATCATTTCTTTCTTTTTGTATGTTTTTTATCTCTTTTATTCTCTTCTTAAAATTTTTTGGTTCATAATCATAAATGTACTTTTTTACTTTTATGTTTGCTTTCTTTTATTTCTCGGTTATTTATTGCTCTTAAAGTCGCAACTCCAAAACATTGGGACACTGTGCAAAAACAGAATGCAGTAATCTATCGCATAAACCCATATTTTACTCACAATGGAACTGAGAAAACATGCTGGAACTGAAGAAATATACCGTTTTAAGGAAAAAAAAAAAAACAAGTTACTTTTCAATTTAAAGGCTGCAAACTGCAGCCAAACTGCATACTGCATCTCTCAGTCCATAGTGTCGAAGTAGGTGTAAGAGTCCAGGTGCTAAACTGGCGTGTATGCAGATACTGTAGAAGACTGCATCTCAAGTCAAGTCAAGTCAAGAGGCTTTTATTGTCATGTCTACTATACACAGTGGTACACAGTAAAAAACGAGAAAACTTTCCTCAGGAACCCTGGTGCTACACTAAACAATAGCATAGAGCTACAACACAACACAAAGCTACATAAAGTGCATTGAGTGCAACCGAGTGCAAACAGTGCAGACGAAACAGGCAGACAGTGCAGACAGACAACACAAGACAAGACAAAACCAGAGAGAGTGCCAACCAGTAAACCTACTGTACAGTACTGTGTGAGGAGAACTGTAAAAACTATAACTGGGAGACACAATGCAGTGCAAAAAAACCCAGCAGCAGTCAAAGGTGCAAAAAACAGCATTTATGCCTGTAAGATAATTTCTTCCAATTTCAGTATTTCTGTTATTTGATTATCTATTTTTTGATGATTATTTTGAAATTCTTCAATTTCTTTTGATCAATTGTTAAAATTTTGTGTGTGTTTAAGATTGTTGGCGTGGACCCCGAGGGCTCGATCCTAGCAGAACCAGAGGGTCTCAATCAGACAGATAAGACTCAGTATGAGGTGGAGGGAACCGGAAACGACTTCATCCCCACAGTAATGGACAGATCTGTGAGTGGCCACTGTGTTTCACGTCACTGCTGGAAAAATTGTTGTATCGTGTCAAAAATTAAGTCAACATTAAACATGTGTTCGCTGAATGTTAGGTAGTTGACCACTGGTGTAAGACCAACGACAAGGAGTCCTTCAACATGTCACGCATGCTCATCCGACAGGAGGGGCTACTCTGCGGTATGTTCGCTAATCACTCTAGACCTCGACAGATCTATTATGTATTATAATGTGTGTATGATGTGTGTATATAGGGTGTGTGTGTGTGTGTGTGTGTAGGTGGCAGTTCAGGATCAACCATGGCTGCAGCAATGAAGATGGCCAAGGAGCTGAACGAAGATCAGCGCTGTGTGGTCGTCCTCCCCGACTCGCTACGGAACTACATGTGAGCATCAGCTGACTCGAATTCTGCCTTCTGATTGGCGAATTCTCAAGAACAATAAAAAACGCAGGATTTGATCAATGCATTAGTTCTAATAAATCAAAACAGGGAGCGACTGTTTACAGTTGCTGTAACATAAGTGAGAACAGGAACTGCTCTGTGCTGTAGACATTCCACAAGATGTAGCTAGAAATAAATAAGAATTAGAGCAATTCTCGAGAAAATCTTGAGAAAGAGCCAGAAAACCTTTGCTTTATTTATTCACTGTACCGCATCCTATCACAGGTCCAAATTCCTCAGCGATAAGTGGATGTGTGAAAAGGGTTTTCTGAGAGAAGAGGACCTGATGATCCACAAGCCATGGTGAGTTACACGCACCCATTTCCACCTCGTCTTTTTGTCAGTGGTGCACACGCATTTCTTATTTGCACTGCCTTATACAAACAGAATCTGGCAACCTTTTTCTGTTACATTAACCTGACATTTAGTCCACATTGCTCCTCCGAGCTCCAAATACAAAACTATATTTAGACCATATTCCTGTACAATGTAAACAAATGTCCTTTTATTTATTAAATTATTATTAGAAATTGTCACAACATTTGTATTTCTTTTTTTCTGGTAGATCTCAGACCAGATGCACCTGATCTTTAGTGTTCATTTCTGGCAACATTGTATTTTCTGTGTTTAGGGAATACCCATTGTCTGTAATAATCTATTAACTTGCGGTTACATTTCTGGTTGGGAACGTAAAGAACGTAAGGAACGTAAGGAACGTTAGGAACGTGGTCTGGTCCGGTTCAGTGTATCCGATGCATCATGTGTCTCTTTTTCGTCTCGTCACGTCTCATCTTGGCGATTCAGGTGGTGGAATCTGACCCTTCAGGAGCTGCAACTCTCTGCCCCGCTAACGGTTTTGCCATCTGTCAGCATTAAAAATACTATCAAGATCCTGAAGGACATGGCGTTCGACCAGGCTCCTGTAGTGGACGAGGCCGGGTACGTCTACATGAACAACACGTACACTGATACACACCTACAGTGTGCACAATCACGTACTGCAGCAGAGAGTACAGAGCCTTTCACCCCACTCTTAAACATAGTGCAGTGTCACAGCCTATGCACTATGAAACATGATGGTGGTAGCACCTTGCTCAGAGATACACTTTGGTTCCTACAGGTCTCTCGGCTTGGTGCAAGTTTGAAATCCTAATTGCAGCAAATTTGTGTGTGTGTGTGTGTGTGTGTGTGTGTGTGTGTGTGTGTGTGTGTGTGTGTGTGTGTATGTGTAGCATGATCGTGGGGATGGTGACACTGGGAAACATGCTGTCCTCTGTACTTGCTGAGAAGGTCAGTCTATCTGACCCTGTCATCAAAGTCCTGTATAAGCAGTTTAAACAGGTAACACACACACACACACACACACACACACACACACACACACACACACACACACGGCCTTGAGTGTAGATCAAGATAGAGTTCCTCATACATACTTGGGCAGGACGTGACACACAACATTAGAAATTTGTGCAGCCTGCTGTGTCCATACACACCTCTGTTCACACACACACACACACACACACACACACACACACACACACACACACACACACACACACACACTCGGTTACATACTTCACAAGGACTTCAGAATTGCTTTATTTTAATTGAATCCAATTTCAATTCATTTTTATTTGTATTGCACTTTCAACAATGAACATTGTCTCAAAACAGCTTTACACAGATAGTGTGGTGAATAAAAGTGAATATGTTCTTTATAAGTGTAAGTTTGTCCCTAATAAACAAACCAGTGGAGACTGTGGTAAAGGATAAACTTCTCGAGATGGCATAAGGAAGAAACCTTGAGAGGAACCAGACTCAAGAGGGAACCCATCCTCATCTGGGTTGCACCGAATGTCCATTTATAGCAGATATACGATGTTGAGATGTGCAGTGATGGTGATCAGATGTATGTATGTATGTATATATATATATCTGTGTGTGTGTGGGTGTGTGTGTGTGTGTGTGTGTGTGTGTGTGTGTGTGTGTAGGTTCATCTCACAGATAACCTGGGTAAAATCTCCCGGATCCTGGAGACCGATCACTTCGTCCTGGTCGTACACAATCAGATCCAGTGTAAGTGAACTCTGTTGGATTTTACTCTGAGGGTGAATCCAAACACCTCCCTGTTCACTCGCTGCACTTACTAAATAGTGTACATCAGTGCAGCATTCTAGAACACAGAGACAGATCAGTGTTCCTGATGCTCAGGCAATGAACACTCCTGACCACTCCTGAAGACAGAAGCAGAGCCAGGGTTTACATACGGGTGGCCAGGCACAGAAAATATCATCATGCAAAAAAACATGGCATTAAGTCAACCTTAAAATACTTTTTCAAACTAAATCACAGTGATGTATAATGTGCAATTGCTACAATCTTTTAATAAGAATTCGAATGAATATAACATTTACATCAATTCTGTTATTATATAAAACCTTGATCATAGCAATTATACTGAAACTTTTTCACCATATTGAAAATCTTTTATGATAAAAAACATTACGGATTTCCCAAAATTCCTAGATAAAGTGACAATAGTTCTGAAGTCATCTAATGTAAAACGTTTGACAATTTTATAACTCGCCTAATAAAATGTTTCTGTGATCAAATACTCAGAGTTGATCCAGGCACCAACATACAAATAAAACAATACACATGAATAAACAAAGTGGACAATAAATATATTGGGGATAAAAATTAAATAGATTATATATAGAAAACGTCGAATAGCAGAATAATGAATGCTTCCATTATTCCCATTGGGTTTTTAGACCATCATATGATCACCATTGATTTGAATCTGAAACATAGGTGACAGTCAGGACTTTTCTGGTGATTCAGTAGGAAATGTTGTATTTTGTAATAGTCTTGAAAGTGTGTTTGGAAACTTGGGGGGAAAAAAAGATGTAAAAAATCTTAAAATTGCAGCAATAGACAGAGACCTTCTCAATAATAAGATTTTCAAGCAAAAAAACAAAGAAATTGAATCATTATTGTAGAACAGGTTAAAAGTGCTTTAATAAGATTAATGATAGACCAAGTAAAGACTGTCCACCAGAAGCAAATGCTTTTTTCACCCTAAGTAAACAATGACACAAAGGAAATACAGGAATTAGCGGTGGATGGTGATTACAGTACAGAGAACTCTGACCCTGAAACATCTGATCTACAACCCCAATCCCAAAAAGTTGAGTAATTTGAATAAAATGTAAATATTACCAGAATGCAATAATACAATTTGATCAACCCATATATTTTATTTTCACAAAAGAACAAAGAGAACATTTCAAATGTAAAATATCAAATTTGAAGGTAAAAATAAAGTCATTTTGAATTTGATGGCTGCAACACGTCTCAAAAAATTTGGGACGGGACAAAAAACGGTTTGGAAAAACTAAGTGTTATTAAAATTTAACAGCTGGAGAAACATTGGAGTTGGAGAAAACTAATGAGGTTCATTCCCAACAGGTCAGTAAGATGATTGGGTATAAATAGTGTATCTTCAAAAGGACGATTCTCTTAGAATTAAAAATGGACTGTGGACCAGTTTCAGAATAATGTTCCTCAACACCAAATTGCAGTTAAATATCTCATCATTTACAGTGGATTATCTTATTAAATGTATCCGTACATAAGCAATGTACCGAGGCAAAGTGAAAAACTGTTGTGTGGTCAGAAGAATTCAAATTTTATTTTTATTTTTTTTTGGAAACCATGGACACCACGTCCTCAGGACTAAGGAGGAAAGGGACCACTGTTATTAGCACTCAGTTCAAAAAGCCTCTGATGGTGAGGGATTTAATTAGTGCCTGTGGAATGGGCAGCTTGCACATGTGGAACGGCTCCATCAATGCTAACCGGTATACACTGGTTTTAGAGCAACGAATGCTTTCATCTAGAACATTTCTTTTTCAGCAAGAATCCTGTATTAGACACTTATGGGACAACATTCCTCTCTCAAAACTTCAGCAACTGGTCTCCTCAGTTTCCAGATGTATACGGACCGAAGATGTGATGCTACACAGTGGTAAACGTGGGCCTGTCCCAACTTTTCTGACACGTGTCGCAGCCATCAATTACAAAATGACCAAAATGACATTTCTTTCTTCAAAAAAGTATATTGGGGTTTTATGAGATTTGCTTTTGTTCATTTAGTTTATTTACATTGTGCACAGCATCCCAACTTTTTTTGGAATTGGGGTTGTACTTGTGAATTTACTGCAGCTGTGATCTGAGCAACGAGAGACGCTAGACAAGGAAATCACACTTCAGGATGTAACAGAAACAATGAAACAACTGTATGCAGGTCGCTCTCCAGGAATCGATGTTTCCAATCAGATTTTGGTGTGCAGTTCTTTAACCACAGCCAAAAAAAGGTCATCCAGGACTCTTTTCACTTTTGTCGCTCTTAGCAAATAGAGTTAACTTAAAGGTTATTTATTTACATTCATTAAAAAATAAAAAAACTTATTGTATCCCAGAAAGGTCATTTATGAACAATCAGTTCTTAATTCCAGATGCTCTTGACATTGGTCCTGCTAATGAACGTGAACAGATTACTGTATAATATCAGTCATGGTATTAGGCAGGAAAGCTCCATCACCTTGGCTATAGAACCTATTTTCAGGGTTTCACAAGGTCTTAAAAAGTAAAAAAAAATTTCTACAATTAGAAATCAAAATGTTACACCTTAAAAAGTCATAAATTCGCTGTTCCATGTTTTAAATAGGTCTTAATTTTCTGAAATCGCTGTACCATACCTTCAATTCTCCCTATCTCTCTCCTTTCACTCTCTCTCCTCTTTCTCTCTCTGTTTTTCTCTTTCTCTTCTTCCTCTCTGACTGTCCATCTGCTCTTCTCTATTTACTCTGTCTCGGATTCTGTCTCCTGTCTAACTGGCTCTGTTTGTCTCTCTGTGTTCTGCAGACCTGACCGACGGCTCGTCTATCCTGAAGAAGATGGTGTTCGGGATCGTCACAGCCATCGACCTTCTGAACTTAGTGACCACTCGAGAGAGGAGAGAGCGCACGCAGTCCGAGTGTTCGCTCCCTGATGACTTGTAGCTGATCTCTAACACACACACACACACACACACACACACACACAGAGAGAAGATTAGTTTTCTTTCTAATGCAAGTGCTTGTGTTCTCCGCAGTATATTTAACGTGAACATCATTCTACACCTTTACAGGTGTAACGATAATTCACACCACTGGTCATGGCTGCGTTGCTAGGCAACCGTGCTCTCCAAACTCCACATCGGAACACTGAAGATCGGTCAGTGTTTTCAGCGCAGTGGAAGGAGGAATCCACACTCCACAGCCATTTACTGTTTCTTGCCAAATATCGGTAGCGTAGCGACGATCGCTGCATTTCACACGCTTTATTCACAATGCAATAAAGATGAAACCACTGCTCTTTGTTTATTTCTCTCTGAGAAGTGCGTCTACTGTGTATTGAGAGTTTAAATTAATCCCGCTGATCCGGGGACTGATTTAGCCTTCTGTATGAGGCATTGTATGAGCCTGCCCCCTCGTGGCTGCATGGGGTCACTGCAGGACAGCCACACTGAGAATCTGAGGTACTGTTCTTGGATTGTGTATGATTATTGATTATTGATGCTTTGGTCTTCTTTCTTTATCTTTCTTTATTCTTGTTGGTTGATTGTAAATGAAACCTGTGTGTGAGATGTAGGATGTGAATAAGTGCAGTTGTGAGGCTTGTTACATCCTCCACCATGTTTCTTTTCAGGCTTTATTTTGTATTTTTTATTCTACATTTGATTTCACACGTTAAATAAAGTTTTTTTTCTTCTTTAAGACAGGTGTGCATGGTGTTTCCTGCTTTTTTTCTATCAGTCTCTCTCTTTCTTCCTCTCTTTCTCCCACTCTCAGTTAATTCAGTACAGAGCGCTTTATTGGCATGACAAAAAACACATTATCACCTAAGCATCAGGAACAACACAGAAAATGATGTAGAACATCTAAAGCAAAAAAAACCCACAGAAGTCATGCGGCGAATACTGAAATAAAAATTATTATTATTAAAAATGGTTGAAATTATTATTATTATTATTATTATTATTAATATCTCCTCAGTGTTTTTGGAGGTTGTCTGTCAGGGTCCAGGACTGACAATTATCCTCCAAAAGATACAGGCTGTCCTGAAGTCTCTCTCTCTCTCTCTCTCTCTCTCTCTCTCTCTCTCTCTCTCTCTCTCTCTCTCCCCATCTATCTGTCTATCTCTTCTTACTCTCTCTCCTTTCTGATTCTCCTACTCTCTGTCGCCCTACTTCTTGAGCTCTCTGTCTACCTCTCACTATCTTCTCATTTTCTCTCTCTCTCTCTCTCTCTCTCTCTCTCTCTCTTTCTTTCTTTCTTTCTTTCTTTCTTTCTCCTTCCTTTCCTCTCTGTTTATCTGTTTCGCTCTCTTCTCATTCTCTGTCTCTCCGGTCCGTTTATCATTCTCACTCTTGTCTTATTCTCTGTCTCTTTTTTCTCTCTGACTGTCTCACTCTCTGTCTCACTCTCACTCTCTCCTCTCAGTCTGTATGTGGGAAATCCAGAGTTACAGTCCACAACAGAAGAAACTGCTTTGCTCATTTGTGTTTTCTTACAATTAAACTGAAGTTCAGAAATGAACAGAGAGGAAATAGAATTAAAGAGGGACAGTAGACGTGAGACGTGAGACATCCAGAGAGCAGGAGACATCAGGAAAATGATTCACTTTAAATTACAGGAACTGTTTGAAAGGAATTCATAAGAAATCCTCAGTGAATTTGACTGAAAGGCTTCAGGATGTCAGAGTGTTTATTAATATGTTGTCTATTCTCTGATCATTTACAGTCCGAGGTCAAAGCTGCCACACACACACACACACACACACACACACACACACACACACACACACACACACACACACACACACACACACACACACAGCCCAGGAGAATCACATCAAGCCCAGTCAGCCCAGGCATTTTAACCTCCCAGGTAGAATCACTTATCACCTATAAGATCTATCTTAAAGTTTCTTCCTCATACCATCTCAGGGAGTTTTTCCACTGCTCACTCATTATAGATAAAATTACAGCGACTAATTTATAAATGTAAAACTGATATTTCTAACCTATTTCTTTCTTTAAAGCTGTTAAGGGACAATCTCCATTGTTACAAATAGTATTACATTTAATTGAATTACAGCAATGCATTATTAAATCAACTCAACACACTGTGTACATAATCGACTCATAAACCCCGGCCACATTCTTTATTCATTCACGGTCGACAAACACACACATATTTCTATTTCTTTTTATTTCTTTTTGCTCCCAATATGTTCCATTTGATTGTATTGAAAATGTTAGTGATCAGTGATGTTTCTTTGGGAACAGTAGTGATCAGAGATACATTTTTTGCAATATGTGATCATTCATTGATTTTTGAGAAGAGTAAATATCAGTGATTGGTTGTTGAGAGTAGTGTAGTGATTAGATGATGATCAGTAATTGACTGATGAGCAAAAGCCCACTTATGTATCTGCAGTATGTATATCTTTTTGCCACTAGAGGCCGGTATTTTGCACGTTAACCAAAAACACTGGAAAGTTTCCATCACTGCTCTCTCTTCATTTCAGGCTTTTTGTTCTCACCCCGAATTTAGCTTCACCCCCAGACATTTCCATAAACAATTCCTTCCACTTAACTCGGAAGTCTGATCTGTGTATTTTTCATTTAAAGTACAAAGCATAGCATGAAATTACCAACATTACTGACAATGAGTTGATGTACTTACTTTATGAACTGAATACAAATGTTTATTGAACTGCATGAAATACTCAGGGAATAAGAGGGAATGAGGTGCTCATTTAATCTCAGTAAAGAGATTTTCTATTCAGTGTTGAGGCTATAAAACATGGCCATGACTTCTGGCTGTGAAATCAACATATGCTTATTAATATCATAAACAGCAGCTACGCTAATTCCTCTCCACTGCTTCTCTTTCTCTCCCCATCCCGAGGCATCCTGAGGTTGCTCCAGCTCCAGTCACGTCCCACCTCATGAAGATTGTGGACCTTTAAAGAAGTAGATGCCGAACTCGCAAACATCCCGAACCATCTAGAGACGTACCAGTGCCAATTGGATCCCACTACATGTGTGGAGTTTTGACATTGGACCTCCTGGAGTGTTTAAAGGCTCTGACATGGAGAAGCTGGTGTTGGATCTGTGATGATCACAAATGTTGAGCTATTTTATGAGTTGCTCAGTAGCTCCTAGTTTTATAACCATAATGACTGTAAAGACTGATTACATATAATCACACACTCCAGTGCTCATGTTAGTTCTCACTCTCCAGTGTTCTGTATTGTTTAAAAACTATAATCACACTCTTCATATCACCCAAATGAGGATGGGTTCCTCTTTTGAGTCTGGTTCCTCTCAAGGTTTCTTCCTCATAACATCTAAGGGAGTTTTTCCTCGTCACAGTCGCCATGGCTGCTTATCAGGGATGAATACACATCATTCACCTTCACTATTAAATTCTGTAAAGCTGCTTTGAAACAATGTCTGTTGTGAAAAAAACGCTATAGAAATAAACTTGACTTGATCAGGAACCTTGTGGTTTAATATCAACTTAATCAATAAGCAGAACATTTTATTTCAATACTAATCCTCTAGAGCCTGTAGATTAGTTAAATGTAAGGTCATAGATCATTTTTTTTATTCAGTTGAATTTGTCTAGCACTTTTAATAATGGACATTTTCCCAAAGCAGTTTTACAGCAATAAATAAATTACATATATGCAGGACAGTGCTGACAGTGGCAAGGAAAAGCTCCTGAGATGGTATGAGGAAGAAACCTTGAGATTAACTAGACTCAAAAAGGAATCTCATCCTCATCATTGAATGTCTATTTATTATACTTCCATCATTGTTACGATTATCAGCTGTTCACTAATAGATGCTTAAATTGAAATTGTGTTCATGGCAATTGCAGCCTTGGATTTAGAGAAAGCGTACGGCAGGGTGGAGAGAGGAGTTGTGCTATTGTATGAGGAAGTCGGGTGTGGCAGAAAAGTATGTGAGGATGGTGCAGGACATTTATGAGGACAGTGTGACAGCAGTGAAGTGTGCAATAGGAACGATAGACTGGTTCAAGGTGGAGGAGGAACTTCATCAAGGATCGACTCTGAGACCTTTCCCATTTACAGTGGTGATGGACAGGTTGATGGACGAAGTCAGACAGGAGTCTCCATTGACTATGGTGTTTACGGATGATATTGTGATTTGCGGTGAGAGTAGTGAGCAGGTGGAGAAGAGCCTGGAGAGGTGAAGGTATGCGCTGGAGAGAAGGGGAATGAAATTCAGTAGGAGTAAGACAGAGTACATGTGTGTAAATAAGAGGGAGGGCAGTGGAGTGGTGCGATTGCAGGGAGAACAGGTGGAGAAGGTGGAGGAGTTCAGGGTCAACAGTGTAGAGTAATGTAAAGTGTTAGAGAAGTGAAGAAAAGAGTGCAGGCAGGGTGGAGTGGGTGGAGAAGAGTGATAGCAGGAGTGATTTGTGATAGAAGAGTATTTGTGCGAGTGAAAAGGAAAGTTTATAGGACTGTGGTGAGACCTGAGATGTTGTATGGATTAGAGACAGTGGCATTGAATAAAACACAGGAGGTGGAGCTGGAGGTAGCAGAGCTGAAGATGTTAAGATGTTTGTTTGGAGTGATGACTATGGACAGGATTAGAAATGAGTTTATTAGAGGGTATGGAGACAGATCCGGATCTGCTGTGGAGACCCCTAATGGGAGCACCAGAAAAAAGAAGAAGAAGAATCGTTAGACCGTTCGTGTGGACAACTTCCTCAGCGAGAGTACAGAGTGGTCTCCATCTGAAGAGAACTCCATCCAGAGGTAAAGCATCAGGAAGGATCAGGAAGGTCCAGAGAGCAGACATGATCACTGGTAACTCCTTTAGAATCATGTGTACCTTGATATAGAGAGTAAGAGAAAGACAGGACATGGATTATTAGATATTCTTTTTTTGAGACTCGGATCACAACAATCACAACAACATCAGCTGAGAATTTTATAATCAACAGCACACACAGACACACACACACACACACACACACACACACACACACACACACACACACACACACAGACAGAGGCACGTGTAAATATAAAGCAGGCTTAATGCTTCAATGTGCTGGTAAGGTGGAATAAACAGGGAAATGAGCAACAGAACGCTTAGTCAATGCCGAATTCCCACATTGAGAACATGCACGGTGGATGTCCATATAGATCTGCTTATTGTGCTTATTGTTTCTGAGCAGAAATACTGGAAATTTTCTGATTAACACATGAGGGAAATCCATTCAAAACATCTACAGCTCAAAAACAAAAAACACATGCAGTTCCCAGTGCAACCAGCAGAGAGAACCAGCATTAACGTACCTTAACGCTCCATTCAGGCAAAAAGCAGAAGTATAGAGGTGAGTCTGATTTTTGAAACATAAGTGTATGTACAGTATATGAATGTATTACAGTATGTGGCCTGGTATTTTACAGTATTAATACAGTTTATCCACTGCTGCATTACACACATCAGAGCTTTGACCCTGTGTCAAGGGATTTGGAATTGAGCTTAATGTTAATCGAATCAATGTGGTCATGTTTTTGTGTGTTTGTGTGTGTGTGTGTGTGTGTGTGTGTGTGTGTGTGTGTGTGTGTGTGTGTGTGTGTGTGTGTGTGTCTGTGTGTGTGTGTGTGTGTGTGTGTGTCTTCAAAACAGTTTTAATAGTGTGAAGTATAGAATAAATACATCGATCGTTCATAACGTTATGACCACTGAATGGTGAAGTGAAGAACACTGATGATCTCTTCATCATGGCACCTGTTAGTAGGTGGATTTATTTATTAGGCAGCAAGTGAACATTTTTACTCAATGTTGATAGAAGCAGGAAAAATGGCCAAACCACAGGATTTGAGTACATTTGACAAATTGTGATGGCAAGATTCAGTAATCCAATGTCTAAGGAAGGAACAGTGGTGAACCAGCGACAGGGTCATGGCACCAGGATGCACTATGGGAAAAGGCAAGCTCTGATGCTTTGGGCAATGTTCTGCTGGGAAAACTTGGGTCTGCTGTCCATGTGGATGTTACTTTTAAACGTACCACCTACCTAAGCATTGTTGCAGACCATGTACATCCTTTCATGAATACGGTATTCCATGATAGCTGTGGCATCTTTTAGCAGGATAATGCATCCTGCCACACAGCAATAATGGTTCAGAAGGTTTCTTTATACAACAGAGTAGCAATGTTAAGGTCCAGCGCCCAAGCCCACATTACAGCTGCTGTGTATAAAAGTCACCTTCAGTGTGCAAGGTCAAACATTAATCACTGATCACTATTCAATCACTGATCACTACTATTCCCAACAACCAATCACTACAGTTCCCAAGCACTGATCACTACTATTCCCAACAACCAATCACTGATCTGAATCACTGATCACTATTATTCCCAACAACCAATCACTACAGTTCCAATCACTGATCACTACTTTTCCCAACAACCAATCACTGTTCCCAATCACTGATCACTACTATTCCCAACAACCAATCACTACAGTTCCCAAGCACTGATCACTACTATTCCCAACAACCAATCACTACAGTTCCCAAGCACTGATCACTACTATTCCCAACAACCAATCACTGATCCGAATCACTAATCACTATTATTCCCAACAACCAATCACTACAGTTGCAATCACTGATCACTACTTTTCCCAACAACCAATCACTGTTCCCAATCACTGATCACTAGTATTCCCAACAACCAATCACCTACTTTTCCCAAGCACTGATCACTACTGTTCCCAAGCATTGATCACTACTGTTTTCAACAACCAATCCTTAATCATTACTGGCCCCCCAGTGTTTCCTAAAACCATTCACTCACTACTGTTCCCAATCGATATAATTCAATACAATTGTATTTCTATAACGGTTTTTACAATGGACATTGTCTCATAGCAGCTTTACACAGATAAAGCAGTAATACGGTTATATAAAAGAATGTGTACCTTTCTTCTACCTGCATATAAGGTTAGTCCTTATAATTGTTTATTCATAATGAGTGAGCCAGTGGAGACTGTGGTAAAGAAAAACTCCCTGAGATGGTATGAGGAAAAAACCTGCAGTGGAACCAGACTCAAAAGGGAACATATCCTGATCTGGGTGGCATTGAATTGCTATTCATTACAGTCCCATTGTTGAACCATTGAGCCATTGTAGTAGAGTGTTTATATTAATTATGTAAGGATGTAAAAGAAAATGATGTAATACTGATACACTGAATGGTTTGATATAAGTCAAAAGATAATCTGTGTTTAAAATGCTGTTTTATTTACATTACAATATGCAGTGTTTGCTTGTTTACATTTCACTTTCTTTTGCTGTAAGTTTAATGATCTGTTCGTGATCGATTGCTAATGCCCCGTTCAGCCTGTGTGCGGAGCATGCAGCTGAAGTTCGTCCATTATAACATTGGACGTGACTGAAGCTGCATTGTGTCCGTGTCATATTTTCTAAATTCCTCTTATACAGGTAAGAACGAGGGTTGTATAATGTGTGAACAAGTTATATATGTGTTTAATTCTGTAAGGAACATGCGGGGAGTAAATACTAATGATTGTATTCATGTAAGTGCATTTAGCAGACTAGTGTGAAGTGTTGGCCAGTGTAGCCTGCGTGCTAGCTGTGTAGCACATGGTGGAGCACGTTGAGCTAGGCTAACATCGCAGCCACCATTTTCTCTGTGTGTGTATACGTTTTATACCATAGGGATGAGGTAAACGTGTTATTGTTCAAGTTTAAGAAAATTGTGTTTAAAGAGTGTTTAATGTGAAGAGGCAAGATAGTTTATATGTGTAAGCACAATGCTATTACTGAGGGTAAAATGTTAAGTGTATTCTGAATTAATAATAACTATAAAAAGAATTAAAGAATATCTATTGTGCTGTTTATTGTTCTAAACACTACAGAGTAAAGTTTAGTCTATTTTGTTTAAATAATCTTTTATTAAATGTACTGTTTCAGTGTTATTTGCCAATACTGTTTTAAGATGCTGTGAATACATTTTGATATCTACTGTTTTATGAATGTTTAAAAACAGTTGCTGTGAACACATTTTGATATGTTTTTGGTAACTCATGTTGAAGGTTAACTCAGGTATTTTAGTAAGATAGAGTTATAATTTACCAGCTGATCTTTTTCCTAATCGTGAAGTTTCTCATAGAGACATATTGTCATGCAAAGGGAAAATAACATGTGTAAGTGTGATACTGTGTAAATGTTTTATGCTGTTCATGGTAACTACATTATAACATTGGACGTGACTGAAGCTGCATCGTGTCCGTGTCATATTTTTTAAATTCCTCTTATACAGAGGCGTATCAATTACAGTCTGAAACAATCCTCAAAGTTCTTGGGGCTCAGCGGCTTCATGAATCTTTAGCCTTCACTAATCACTACTGTTCACAAAAAACAATTACTTATTATTGCTCTCCCCAATCACTGATCTTTCCTGTTCTCCAAAATCAATTACTGATCACTACTAAAGAAATACAAAATTACAATTACTGAACACTGATGTTCTCAACCACCAATCACTTTCCATTGCTGTTCCCCAAAACCAAACACTAAGCACTACTGTCCCATTGTTCCCAGCACCAGTCACTAATCACTACTGTACTCAATAACCAATAAATATTTATGGCCATTCCACATCACTAAACACCACTGTTCCCAATCACTAAACCGCACTGTTCCCATTTACTAAACACCACTTTTCCCAAACACTAATCACCACTGTTTCCAATTACTAAACACCACTGTTCCCAATTACTAAACACCACTGTTCCCAATCACTAATCACCACTGTTCCCAATTACTAAACACCACTGTTCCCAATCACTAAACACCACTGTTCCCAATCACTAAACACCACTGTTCCCAATCACTAACACCACTGTTCCCAATCACTAACACCACTGTTCCCAATCACTAATCACCACTGTTCCCAATCACTAATCGCCACTGTTCCCAATCACTAATCGCCACTGTTCCCAATTACTAAACACCACTGTTCCCAATCACTAAACACCACTGTTCCCAATCACTAATCACCACTGTTCCCAATCACTAAACACCACTGTTCCCAATCACTAAACACCACTGTTCCCAATCACTAACACCACTGTTCCCAATCACTAACACCACTGTTCCCAATCACTAATCGCCACTGTTCCCAGTCACTAATCGCCACTGTTCCCAATCACTAAACACCACTGTTCCCAATTACTAAACACCACTGTTTCCAATCAAAAAATCACCACTGTTCCCATGCACAATTTACTGATCACTACTGTTCCCAATCACTAATCACCACTTATCCTATTCAGTAATCACTGATCACATTTGTTTTAAATTCTCTCCTTCACAACATCTGCTTGAATAAAAGTCAGTTTGTCATGTAACAGTTCCTTCTCTAAATATTTCCAGACTCCTCATCACCACTGCTTTGTTTTTCTCTGCGTTCTTTTGAATATTTATAGAATCTATAAAAAGGTGCGTTCTCCTTATCTTCAGGGAATCACTCTTCATCATGGAACATGTTTTGATTTAGCAAAAGATGGAGATTTATCTAATATCCAAATCCAGACATTTTAG
Organism: Silurus aristotelis; assembly: GCF_946808225.1. NCBI lineage: Eukaryota > Metazoa > Chordata > Actinopteri > Siluriformes > Siluridae > Silurus > Silurus aristotelis. The sequence continues at coordinate 2,978,664 of NC_139576.1, forward strand.
TTCTCCCATTTACACGTTATCATCACGCCTCATAAAAACCCTCTTGTTTTTTTTTTTTACGTGGTACCATTAAGTGATTCTCTACAGATGATCTGCAGCAACATCACTACCTGCATCGCTGTTTCCTTCGGGATTCAACTAAACCGGCGGTTGAGTGTGTTGTTGGAGCTTTAATTGTTATTGATTTGTCTCCTGGCTGGCCTGATTTCTTACTGGCCTGAACACAGACACCCACACAAACACACCCACAAACACACACACACACACACACACACACACAGCTGCACTTACGGTTAGCAGGTCAGGAGAAAGGAATGAAGTGATGTAACTGTGCGGCAGCAGAAAAAAAGCCCGAACACACTGGGGACACAGTGCAGTGTGTGTGTGTGTGTGTGTGTGTGTGTGTGTGTGTGTGTTTAGAAAACGTTTCATCATGGGCGGTATGTGTCCCCCTCACCACCGTCATCTGTCCTTCCTCTTTTCAGCTTCCTGTCTCAGTGTTTTTTTGGGAATCCCGCATTTATCATCCGCCGGGAGAATTGACCACAAGAACTAGCATCTGAGGGAAATTCTTCTGTCATGTTTGTGTTTTTAAGTTTTTAGTTTTTCACATATTTGTAATATTATTCTAATGCCTCTTAGAATTATTTAGCTGCTGCAGATGTACAACTGTCTATCAAGATCAACAAGAATCCATTAATATGCACGGGGCGACAGATGCCGATGCAGGTTTTTGAAGCCAGATCTGGCTCGAATCCCAAACACGAAGCAAGGTCAGACAAGGTCAAAAAACCAAGCCAAATTCAGAGGATAACATCAAGCAGGCAGAGATAAAGGAACACAAATCAAATCATCAAAGGCCACCAAAAAAAAAAAAAAAAAAAAAGCATGCTAATAGCAGAGGCGAAAATTTGCATTTTGGAAATTCGATACATCAGTACATCTAAAGAGCTAAAGGGAAGTAAGGTGGTTAGTGTGTTGTGCTTTGGTTCAGAAGTTCAGATCATGGCACCACCAAAGTGACTATGCAAGGCCCTTAACTGTGAACTGCTCCATTGTAAAAAAAAAAAAAAAATGAGGTAATAGTTTCTCTGGCTAAATGCCGCTACCAAATACTGTAAAAGTTACTAGCTAATCTACCAAAAATGTAACTTAAAAATGTGTGTCTTTAGATTTACCAGCAAATGTTTCACAATATGAGAAAGTATTAGGACACCTGACATATCTTCTGTTATAGAGCTCTAAACCCTTTTGAACACATTTGGGATAAATGTGAACACTGACTGCACCCCAGGCCTGAACCCCCATCCTTCCAAACAGTAACCCAGGACCTTAACCACTGAGCTACCACTCCCACTTACTTCAGTAACTGACTTTACTAACACCCTTGTGGCTGAAAGAATCTTCACAATATCTAGTGGAACATCTTTCCAGAAGAGTGTAATTCATTATAACAACAAATAGAGATGAATGTGGACTACAATATTAAAAGCAATCTTTTGTCCATGTTGTACATGCAGGAGATTTTGCTGAGGTAAGCAAAGAGGAAAGAAAAGAAAGAAAACTCTGAAGGGTGAATCGAAAATACAGAAAGGTTGGTTTGCTTTGGGGAATTATTTAAGTGTCGATTTTCATTATTACTGCAGTAAAGAAGAACTTTTCTAAAGTACAATAACTCAAGTATCTGCTGCTCCTGCTTACAGTGAAAGCCTGAGGGCAGCTGAGAAATATAAAAGGTGTTGTGAAAAGTCACAGACGAGTGAAGCTGTTCAACGCAGCAGAAGTAGTTCCTGTTCCTTTACATTTTCCCGAAGGCTTTGTGGAACCCATACACTATGCAGATCTTCTCTGAAAAAAGTTCAATTTCCATTTACTTTTATCTAATGAATTAATTACAGAATTTATACTTTCATCTCAAATGAGTTTGGAAGTACAAAAGATTTCGATTCTATTAGGTTTAAACACTCAAAGCCATAATTAACTTATAAAAAATTTATCCTGTATGTGGTAGTTAAAAGTTACAGTGACAGATGTGAGAAGAACATGAGTTGGGATGCAGAAGCCTGACAAGACTGCAACAGGGAGGGAAGTAGCAGAAAAGACAGTAACAAAGTGTGTTGTAACAGGATGGATATTAACAGAGTGAACTTTAACAGTAAGGAACATAACATGGAGGACAGTAACAGGGAGGACAGTCACAAGGTGGAAAGTCATCGGGTGGAGAGTAACAGGGAGGACAGTCACAAGGTGGAAAGTCATTGGGTGGAGAGTAACAGGGAGGACAGTCACAAGGTGGAAAGTCATCGGGTGGAGAGTAACAGGGAGGACAGTCACAAGGTGGAAAGTCATCGGGTGGAGAGTAACAGGGAGGACAGTCACAAGGTGGAAAGTCATCGGGTGGAGAGTAACAGGGAGGACAGTCACAAGGTGGAAAGTCATCGGGTGGAGAGTAACAGGGAGGACAGTAATTTGGTGGTTAGCAACAGGGAGGGCAGTAACAGGATTAATATTAACAGGAGGAACAGTACCAGAATGGAAAGTAACTGGGTGGTTAGTCATAGGGTGGTTATCAACAGGGCAGAAAATAGCAGGATTAATAGCATCAGGGATGACATTAACAGAATATATAGCAACTGGGAGGACAGCAACAGGTTGGGCAGTAACAGGATTACCCGAACTGGGAGGACAGTTACAGGATTAATAGTATCAGGGAGAACAGCATGTGGCGACTCCCTGCTGGGAGGGAAGGGGAATAGTGTTCTGGTGCCCGGGAAAGGGTGTGAGGAGTGGCTGGAGCGGGAGAAGGAGCAGGGCGTTCACCATGCTCCGATGCCTCAGGTCCCAACAGGCAGACTGACTCTGCCCCAGTCACCATCGGCTCGTAAGGGTCAGGGTCTTCCTGCCGCGTGGCCGATGAGTCATTACTCACTTATAAGGCGTTGCGCTGTTCCGGCAGGAATTCCTCTGCCTCTGCATCTGCCATCTTTAGCCTGTAGTGAAAGAAAGCAGGGAGAGAGCCACGGTTAGTCGGGAGCCCAAGGTTCTCCAACTCACTGTCCTTCCAGCTGCCTTTTATAAGCCTTGCCGGGCTTGAAGATAGTGAGAAGCCACCACTCCAATTGAGCTCGAGCCATGTCTTGTAAGGACGTCATGCCTCCTCGTTGGCACCCCGCTGATGGTTGGATTCGGAGCACTTGCCTCTTTTGGTACCTGAGGTGGAGGCCTGTAGTCACATCTAACAGATTGGACAGTAACAGGATGGATGGTAACTAGGAGGACAGTAACAGGGTGGACAGTAACAGTAACAGAGAGGACAGTAACAGGATGGAAGATAACAGGAAGGATAGTAACAGGTTGGACAGTAACAGGGAGGACTGTAACTGTAATCTGTAACTACTAGTTCTCTGTAACTACTAGTTCAACGGTAAAAGACCTGGGAGTTATTTTAGACAGCAACTTATCTTTTAAAAATCACATCAATCAAGTTACAAAAACAGCCTTTTTTCTAAGCTAAGAAATATGTTATCTATATCTGATGCAGAGAAGCTCGTCCATGCGTTTATGACCTCTAGAATAGACTACTGTAATGCATTACTAGGTGGATGTCCTGCATCATTAATAAACAAGCTTCAGTTAGTTCAGAATGCCGCAGCAAGAGTTCTTACTAGGTCAAGAAAATACGATCATATAACCCCAATCTTATCGTCCCTACATTGGCTTCCTATTAAGTTTCGAATAGACTACAAACTACTGCTACTCACTTATAAAGCACTAAATGGTTTGGCTCCCATGTATCTATCCAGTCTCTTAACATGCTACAATCCGTCACGCTCCCTGAGATCTCAAAACTCTGGGCTTCTAGTAGTTCCTAGAATAGCAAAGTCCACTAAAGGCGGTAGAGCATTTTCACATTTAGCTCCTAAACTCTGGAATAGTCTTCCTGACAGTGTTCGGGGTTCAGATACACTCTCCCAGTTTAAGTGTAGATTAAAAACATATCTTTTTAGCAAAGCCTACACATAACACACATCACACACATCACATCACAACCTTGTGCTCCAGAACATCTGATCACATGCACATTATCGACTTGTGCTGTTAATATCATGAACAGCAGCTACGCTAATTCCTCTCCACTGCTTCTCTTTCTCTCCCCATCCCGAGGCATCCTGAGGTTTGGCCAGCTCCAGTCACGTCCCACCTCGTGAAGATTATGGACCTATGGATGATCATGGAGAAGTAGATGCCGAGTGTTTAAAGGCCCTGGCATGGAGAAGCTGATGCTGGATCTATGATGATCACAAATTGTTCTGTATTGTTGAAAGATTTATGACCAAACTTTTGATGTCACCCATATGAGGATGGGTTCCCCTTTGAGTCTGGTTCCTCTCAAGGTTTCTTCCTCATATCATCTAAGGGAGTTTTTCCTTGCCACTGTCGCCACGGCTGCTCATCAGGGACAAACGCACACCATTCACCTTCACTGTTGTTTTCTGTAAAGCTGCTTTGAGACAATGTCTGTTGTGAAAAGCGCTATACAAATAAACTTGACTTGACTTGACTTGACTGTAACTGGGAGGACATTAACAGGGAAAACAGTACCAAAAAAAACTGTAACAGGATAGATGGTAACTGGGAAGACAGTAACATTGAGGGCAGTAACAGGCTGTACAGTAACAAAATGGATGGTAACTGGGAATACAGGTGGAATACAATTCTAGAATCTGATGGTGATACCAAATTATATTACTGGGTTTTTGACTCAGCGCAGGCCCTTCAGACATTTCCCATCATAGTGGTGTGCCACAGACCTTCATTAGTCAGTGTAGCACCTTACAGCTTTGCGTTAAATCATTAGCCAGGCTAGTGCTGTGCTGCGCAACTAGCATCCTGACAGAGCTGAAACGCTGATAAGGAGACACACAGAGGGAGCTGAGCCTCGATTTAACGCTGACTCTTTCACAGTCGCCACGGTCATCACTTTTCCTTCCAGACTCATGCTGCTACACACACACACAAACACACACACATACACACACACACACACACACACACACACACACGTTCAGGGCTGGCGAAAGTCCAGCCTTTCTCGCATACATGTGTCACGTAGTGCGTCATTCGTTCTGACCATGTTGCCAGAAATTAATTAATTACATCATTATTTCACAGACTCCTCACACACCATCACCAACACTGCACTATGCTACTAACGTCAAACACCAAAGGCTAGCTGTGAGTTTAATTGGATTGGTAATTATATATATATATATATATATATATATATATATATATATATATATATATATATATATATATATATATATATATATATATATATATATAGAGTGAAATATTGAGTAAATGACTAGATTTCTGTCTCTCTTTCGAACACACACACACACACACACACACACACACACACACACACATGGTATTTACAAGCATGGACAATGAGAACAACAGACATGAGTGACAATCTGTGAGGTTTGCTAATCAAAATCTGAAAGGAAATAACTTATCATTGACAAAGTAATGTGACATGCAAGGGATAATGGGTAGTGTAGTCTCATTGCTCCAACACTAGTCAACTAGGAGTTTATATTCAACACTGCTTGTTCATGTGTTCGTTTTTACATGTAGATAAAGTGCTAAACAGTTAGAGCAGGCTAAGCTAGCGGCTAGTTTTTTAGCTACAGTGCACCAGGAAAGTATTCACAGTGCATCACTTTTACACATTTTGTTATGTTACAGTCTAATTCCAAAAACCCAGCCATTAGTGTTCCACAAGCCAGTGCACTCTTAGTGCCGGTCCCAAGCCTGGATAAATGGGGAGGGTTGTGTTAGGAAGGGCATCCAGTGCAAAACATGTGCCAAATCAAATATGTGCATCACAAACCTGAATTTCATACCGGATCGGTCGAGGCCCGGGTTACCAACGACCGCCACAGGTATCATTAGAAGGAGAGGAGGAAGATGTCTACAAAAATGGCAGGGAAAGGAGAGTGGAGGTTCGGGTTGGTACTTTAAATGTTGGTACTATGACGGGTAAAGGGGGAGAGGGAGCTGATATGATGGAGAGGAGAAAGGTAGATATGTTGTGTGTGGAAAGGGAGTAAGACCAGGAACATTGGAGGTGTTTAAACTGTTCTATCATGGTGGGGATGGAAAGAGAAATGGTGTAGGGGTGATTCTGAAGGAAGAGTACAGTAAGAGTGTAGTGGAGGTGAAGAGAGTTTTTGGTAGGGTGATGATCGCTCAGCTGGAAGTTGAAGGGGTGATGATAAATGTCATCAGTGCCTATGCTCCACAAGTGGGCTGTGGGATGGAGGAGAAAGAAAAATTCTGGAGTGAGTTAGATGAAGTAGGGGAAAGTGTACCTAGGAAAGAAAGATTGGTGCAGATTGCAATGGCAATATTGGTGAAGGGAACAGAGGTGATGAGGAGTTGATGGTAGGTATGGCCTTGAGGAGTGGAATGTGGAAGGGCAGATGGTGTTAGATTTTGCTAAAAGGATGGAAATGGCAGTGGTGAACACTTATTTTAGGAAGAAGGAGGAGCGGAGTGGAGGTTCTATGTTCTATGTAGGAAATGCAACCTGAAGGAGATTGGAGACTGTAAGGTGTTGGCAGGGGACAGTGTAGCTAGACAGGTCAGACAAGGTCAGACAAGGTCAGGAAGGAGGAAGAGTGTAGTGTGAGGTTCAAGAAAGAGGTCAGACAGGGGCTCGGTGGTGGTGAAGAGGTGCTGGATGCAGGATAATGCCTGTCCCTGTGTGGAGGATCTCCTGCTATAGAGCTTCAACCCTATTGCACACTGACTGCACCCCAGACCTCCTCACTTCACCTACATCACTACCAGACTTTACTACTATTACTCTAATTCAGCACTTCTCTCTCTTCCTCTATCACTCACTTGCACTCTGTCTATCACTCTCTCTCTCCCTCTATTACACTCTTTCAACCTCCATCAATCTCTCTCCCTTTCTCTTCCCCTCCTCCGTCACTCTCACCCTCCTCTTTTTATCTCACACCTTCTCTCCTCTCTCTATTTTTTTCTCTTTCTCTCCTCTTCCTCCATTCTTTGTGTCCTCCTCTGCTGTCTTTATGTGCTCGTTTCCTCTCTTTATTTCCTCCTCTTTTTTTCTCCTCATCCCCTTTTCTCTTTCTCTCCTCAACTCTTCCTTCCCTGAGTCTGTAGCTTCATTTTGAAATTGGAGTCACCACAGAGAAAGAGAGAGAGAAAGGGGATGAGAGAGGGAGTGAGAAAAAAAGGGAGAGGGAGAGAGAAAGGGATTGAAAGAGAATGAGAGGCATTCATGCAGAGAGAACGAAAAAAGAAAAGGTGAGGTTATGAACGAGTGGAATAGAGGATGAAAGAATGGAGTCAGAAAGATACAGCTGGAGAGAAATAGGGAGGGGGGGGGGTAAGAAAGAAAGAAAAAAAAGAGAGAGAGAGAGAGAGAGAGAGAGAGAGAGAGAGAGAGAGAGAGAGAGAGAGAGAGAGAGAGAGAATACACTACAGAATTACAGAAAGGTTTACCAATGTCTTTGCCTTCAGTTCAGAATGGCAGTGGCAGAGTTTTTGCACCTCTACATTAAAAAAATACCAATTATATTGGCACCCCTAAAATTATTATTTTCAGGAAATCCACTAATGCCCATGTTTTATATGAGCATCTGCTTATTTGAGCATCTCATAAAACCCAAAGCTGGAAAGCTGGATCACACGCGCACACACACACACGCACACACATACATATATATATATATATATATATATATATATGTCAAATCGACACAGATACAACAATACAATTATTGTATTATTATACAACTATTAAACTTATTAACACAGGAAGAGTCTCAGAGCTGTTTCTCAATGCAGAAGAGGCTTAAATAAGATTTTGATTCAACACAATACGATGCTCTGCAATTCAACATGGTGTAGACAGTTCCTTTTATTTCTTTGTTAAGACAGACAGCAAAGTGCCTTTTGACTTCAAAGGCATGGACTTTGCATTGGACTAAAACTTTCTTTCGGCTTCTTCCATTAGGGGGCGCCACAGCTTATCATCCACATGTTTGATTTGGCACATGTTTTTAGGCTGGATGCCCTTCCTAACACAACCCTCCCCATTTATCCGGGCTTGGAACCGGCACTGAGAGTGTCTGGGGTTGGTTCCCTGACCGGGAATCGAACTCGGGCCGCAGCGGAGAGAGCGCTGCAGCCTAACCACTAGACCACCAGGGACCTCTGACTTTGCGTTAGACTAATGGAAAAAATAAGTAAAGAGAAAAAAAAATAAACCCGGACGTTTTTTTCGTGTTGTGTCTGCAGGAAGTTACAGCTCTACCTCTGCCATGTTAATCTGTATTCTATATGACGCTCAGGACATGCCTCGGCCTCCGTAGTGTTGCGATACGTCATATTCACGTAGCAGCAGCGGTGCTGAGAAAATGCGTATCTACTACTGATTGTATAGAAATAAATCGTTGTTTACTGACGCAAATATGTAAAGGAAAAAAAACTATGCTTTGTGCACCAATGCGAATCATTGAATCTTACCATCCTTAATACGATGTGGCAGCTCCGTGGATACGAGGACCTGTAAGAAGAAGGTTGTGAGTTCAAGTACACGGTGCTGTTCACGGTACCCTCATGATAGACATTTAACCCTTAGCTGTATTAATCAGAAGACTCCAAGGCAAACAGGCACTAATTCATTCAAGGCGCTCTGCTTCGAAACTCCTCGTAAAAACGTGTATCATTTTAGAATGTGAACACCGACCCTACACTAAACAGAATGCCCTTCAAAGAGCAGCGTTTACATGTGGAGCATGAAGGAGCCGATCCAGTTTCTGCGAGGCTTTTATCCCCTCAGCCAGGCCGATGACAGCAGTGCAACAATCATAACAATAATAAAGCGCTTTCTATTCAGCGAGAGCCAGCGTTGTGCTGCATTACCTAATGTCTGAGATTCAGGGCAAAAGCAGTTCTCAAAAGCAGCTGACGCAAAAGGATTATCAGGCGGTTTGCCCTCGGAGCGGGGCCGGGCTAATTGGGTTAGGCTGCTATTGTTCAGCGGGAAATAGACTCGAGTTGTTCGCTGCCTTTCCAGCGTTTTTCTCTCTGGTTTTTCTTTCATTCCCACGGATTATTTTGCGCCTGGGACAATCCGTCTCATTGTGCACTGGTCATGCATGTTTATTTTTCTCTCCTCATCACCAATCTTGTCCTCAGCATTTCTTCCAGTAAAGATCCCGAGAGATTTTCTTTTATTACGTACTGTGGTTAGATGAAAAGAGACGGAGAAATCGTCAGGATTTGAGTTCATGACATTTTTAATCACTGTGTGTGTGTTATATATATAGGAGTATGGGCAGTGGGGGCTGTAAGGACCAGCAAGGCCTTCACTGCAGGCCTAAACTCAGTATTACTGACATGATTTAATATTTATTTTATTTCTATTTACCGTATTTTCCGGCCTATAAGCCGCTACTTTTTTCCCACGCTTTGAACCCCGCGGCTTAAACAATGAAGCGGCTAATTTATGGATTTTTCCTGGGTGTTTCCCGGTTTCACAAACTTCATGACAATAAACTGAGCCCCAATAACATTAGACCAATGAAATTGCCGAACGGGTTCAGGTGAACCAATGAAACTCTTTATATTAAATCAGATGCGCTCCCACTGAATCTGGCCGCACCACATCATAAATATGGATGATGTTCCTCTGAGGTTTGACCTGCCGCTCACTCGGACTGTCTACAGGAAATGCGAATCATTCGTCACGCTGAAAACAACCGGGCATGAAAACACACACTTCACCTGTGTTCTGAGCTGCACGGCATCGGGAGAAAAACTTCACCGATGGTGATTTTTAAACGCACGACGATGCCGAAAGATAAACTCCCGAGAGAAATAGTTGTGAAAGGAAGGAGGAAGACAGTGAACAATGACTTTCTTGGTAGGCTACTGTTTAGATACAAGCCGTGTAACAGACACTGTCTTTCATTAAAGCCTGTGTAAAGTTCATTAGTTTCAGTGTAGGAACCTGCGGCTTATAGACAGGTGCGGCTTATAGACAGGTGCGGCTTATAGACAGGTGCGGCTTATAGACAGGTGCGGCTTATTTATGTTTAAAATAAAAATCTTTGTCAAATTCAGTGGGTGCGGCTTATATTTGGGTGTGTTTAATAGTCCAGAAATTACGGTATATATTTTTATATATATAAATGTATTAAATTATTCACAATAGTCTATTCTCTTTATTTGATGGTGTTTCTCTTGTGTGTGCCAATAAATTCCATGTTGACTGGTGCTGTAGCTTCAACCAATCGGACTTGGTCACTCTGAGGCCTGCTCACAGGTGTCAGAACATGTCGCCATTTCAAAAACTTTCGCGTCTTCCTTCCTGTAGAATCTGCATAAAAAGCACCTTCATTTCAAATCCCCAGAAATGCACAAAAATGCATTTTATGAGGTTCATCGACGCTTCGGCTAGAAATGATGTACTGCACAAAATAAAGTGCATTATGGCCTTTAAACAACACAACACGAAACTACCATGAAATGATGCAGTCACGTGACCCTCATTTTCCTCCTGACGTCACGAATTGCTCCAAACTATTTTCAGAAGAAGCAACGGCACCACCCTTGGGGGTTTTTTTTAGCATCTTGTTATCAAATGCAGTTCCTTTCTTCAAGACATACGCATGAAAACGTGACGACTGGTCATCGAAGAAATGAGTCAAGCGTATTTTTAAATGTGAGCAATGGTTATTCAGTTTATTAGTTATGGGTACCAGTAAACGCTAAGATGTACTGGAGCAGGTCATGATCTGGCACCAATTATAGTAGAGGATACCCTGTAAAGCGGCTTTATACGCTACATAGACCAACGTTTGTAGGCACCTGAACTTAAGATTTATATGTGCTTCTTTTTGAACATCCCATTCCACATTAAGTCCTCATATGCTGTTATAATAACCTCCACTCTTCTGGGAAGATGTTCCACTGGATTTTGTGGAGATTTGTTTGAGATTCAAGTCAAAAGTCTGTGTGTTAGTAAAGTCAGGTACTGATGGAGGTGAGGTGAGGAGGCCTGTGGTGCAGTCAACGTTCACACTAGTCCCAAAGGTCTTCAATAGGGTTTGAGCTCTATAGCAGGAGATCTTTCACCATATCCAACCCATGAAAAGCAGATTTTCATAGAGCTGGCTTTGTGCACCTTCTGTTTTGGGAAAAGTTCATGCTACTTCATCCAAAGACATCCTATACAATTGGTGGTCAAGTTTTAAGGAAGAACTTCATATGGTTGGGAAAGTCAAGTGTCCTAATACTTTACTTTAATTTCACTACTTCAAATATTTGACTTTTTACTCAACATTTTGTGAAATCAGTCGTTGCTTTTTTATTAATGAGGATAAAAACGTAACTGCTGAAACACGCAGCGAGTCACCAATCAGGATCGAGCGCACGCTCTGTTTTACACGTGTTCTGATCGGCGCTCGGTGCATCTACTGATCACCAACATACAGTTCAGCATCAGTTCAACATCAAGCAGAACATGAGATGAATAAATGATGAAGAAACTCCAGACTTGAATTTGACACAACACACGTGACCTCATTTACGTTTTTTTTTTTTAAGTAGTTGAAAAGAAGGTTTTGGGTTCATGATCATTGTAATAGAAATCAATCAGTGTTTGAGTCATTAATATCATTCTATTAATAGATCAGTGTGCTGAGAGTCACATTCGAGTCTTTACACAGAAACTGAGGTGATTAAGTAAAGAATCTTGTGATAAAAATGATAATAGGAACATTAGAGTTATAATAAATCACTATTTTGGATACTTAAGTACATTTGTAGGCAAAAACTTTTGTACTTTTACTCAAGTGACAGACTTTTACTGGAGTCGTATTTTACTGAATGGATCGCTACTTTAACTCAGCTACATGGTTTGTGTACTTTGTGCACCACTGCTTGCCTCAAGCTCCATTCATGTTACCACTTACACCAAAGTGTTTTTCTCTACACACAGTTCCACACACAATGGTACTTCGAGCCTTTTATGCGTTCGCACAATAGACACAAAAGCGAGCGCCATGCGTCATGGCATGTTCCTGTGCGGCCTCGACATCACAGTGAGCGAGAGAGACAGAAAGAGAGAGGGAATCACGGGAGCCGCCCTGATTTCGTACATCACACAATGCAGTTGTCAACGTTTCGTATTTCGGTTGACACCACGTGGGCCGGATTTCGGTCCACACGCAGAGTCTCCTGACATGTACACAACTGTAGGGCTTTCTCGTGAAATCAGACATCGACGGCGGCTTTTGGAAAACCGACAGACTCCCCAGAGAGGCTGACGTAATAAGCACTCGATTCTCCCTTTCACCCACAGGCACAGAGCACAACCCCAAACCCCCCAAACGCCCTGCAATTAGTTTTGCTGTACGTAATTATAATGCTCATGTTCACGATTTGCAACACTGTGGGGGGAGAAAAATGTACCCTTTACCCTTCCTAACCAGCAGGTGTGGTGACTATCACCTGCATCCCTTGTTGTACGTGCACATTCATGCAGAAACACGCAGGAACGTAGTCACAAATTGACGCATGATGCAGGATTTCCAATAAACAACGAGGTCTTTCCTGTTCTTCTCATCATTTCTGATCTCATGTTCATCTCGGAGATATCTGCATATCTACATTTGCTATGATAAAGGATTGGTTGCTTATCTCTACAAATTAGCTCTGTGGTGAAATTCAGTAACTGATACTTACCTTTTATAGTCTGATTAACCAGTCCCATACAGAAATCTGATATATATTATTTATATATATATATATATATATATATATATATATATATATATATATATATATATATATATATATATATATATATACTAGCTGAAAGTACCCGTGCTTCGCTACGGAAGGCAGAACGCTAAGCAATATGGCAATAAGCAGTAAGCACTGAGCAGGACTGGATGATCAGAGATCAGAACGTAACGTCAACAAATAACGTACTACCCCTTTGTAGTACGGATACAGGGCAAACTACTTTGAAATTAATTTTTATCGTGCATCTAACATCTAATAAGAAACAATGTACTAAGTTTCATGAGGATCCGTAATGTTATTTCGAAGAATTTACAATGCGTGAGAAATCGGGTTTTTCGCGAGTTAGCCGCGATCCAGGGCGAATTTTTCAAAACCCTTTCTTAGTGAGCACCTAAGACCCAAGAGGAAGGTATGTTCCAAATTTCATTGCAATCCGTTCAGTGGTTTTTGAGATTTCGTGATGAGTGAGTGAGTCAGTCAGTGGTATTTGAGCTTTATATAAATAGATATATGACTATATATGAACAAATATATAAAATGATAGTTAATATATGTGAAGAATATGTACAAACATGTTTTCTGAACTTATTATCTAATGTTTAAATACATATGTAGGACACATATCCTTTAATATATTGTGTAACACCAATCATAATACTTTAAAGTACAAAATAATATATGATATACCTGATGTTGAGGTATGGAATAAGTTACTATGTGAAAACAGTGTCATGTAGTAGAATTTGCTAATGGAACTATTCAACGTTGATTTGTGCTTATCTTAGGAATCTCTGATGTTGGATGTCGATCTGCCAAATACATAAAATTATTCTGGCTCTTCTTTGTGCTTGTCATTAAACTGCAAAATAGCAGAGCTCTGAAAAAAAAAAAACCCTCAGGATTGAAGAAAGTTTTTTGCCATTTGATTTCCTAATATTGAATACATTTGAAACATCTTTTAAAAAACTATTTATTTCTTGAGCAGGATCGCCTTCTTACCTTAGAAATATGATGTCGTTACAGGATGCAGAAAAACAAGTTCATGCTTTTGTTACATCTAGATTAGACTACTGTAACGCTTTACTGTTTGGGTGTGTGAGTAAGTGCATAAATAAGCTTCAGTTAGTTCAGAATGCAGCAGCAAAAGTCCTCACTAAATCTAGAAAATATGACCACATCACCCCTGTATTAATCAGTCTACACTGCTCCCAATTACATCTCACACTGATTATAAAATACTACTACTGACGTATAAAGCACTTAACGGTCTCGCACCGCAGTATCTGAGTGAACTTCTGTACCAGTATGATCCTCCACGCCTACTTAGATCAAAAGGTGCAGGCTATTTTTTGGTACCTCAAATAATGAAGACTACAGCAGGGGGCAGATCTTTCTCTTATAAAGCCCCATAGTTATGGAACAAACTTCCAATCAGTGTTCGGGACTCAGACACAGTCTCAGTGTTCAAGTCGAGGTTGAAAACATATGTTCACTCAGGTTTGTTGATGGTGGTGTGGTGGGTCGTCTCTTATCCCAGAGATCCCTCATGTCTGTGTTACCTTTTGGTTCTCCCTTTTAGCTATGCTGCCAGAGCGAGTCTTGCCGGAGTCCCCAACTACAGAGTGTCCTTAACTTTCATACAACAACAAGGGCACATAATCCATATCCTTCTCTTCCTCTCACCTCTTCTCTCTCTCTCTCTCTCTCTCTCTCTCTCTCTCTCTCTCTCTCTCTCTCTCTCTCTCTCTCTCTCTCTCACTCCTATATCTTTCATTGGAGCTCATCCTGGCACATCACCCATTGTGCCAACTAGCTGCCCTATAGTTGGGTACTGCTAGCATGATTTTAGTCACTATTGTGTCTGCTGTTAGCTGGAGTTCCACTAACACAGCTCTAGAGCTGGACCCTTTGTCTTTTTAAATAGAGTGCACATAAAACCATTGGCCAAATCCTCTGGAAGCCAATGCTACATGCTCGCTGTCTTGGGAATTGACCTTATCTTAAGGCCACAGCATCTGTCTTGGAAATCCCCAGCGCTGATGCTGACACAGCATGTTTGGCTGGCAGATTTAAACAGCAATTAGGGAGAGAAACTCACCCATACACTGCAGTCTAAACAGCTCGCTAATCAACCCAACACTCACATCCGGCAATGACTGATAAGCACAACAAGAAGTTTAGAAAGTAGTCGGAATTCCAGCTGTTGTTAAATTTACATTTTTATATATATATATATATATATATATATATATATATATATATATATATATATATATATATATATATATATATATATATATATTTTTTTTTTTTTTTTTTTTTTTTTTGCCGAAGCACGACGTGACTTTTCTCCTTTCATTTCTACCTCTGATGCTTGATTCATCTTCCTGTGCCTACTACCTGCGTAAATATCAACAGTGCAACTGGCTTGTAGGTTGACAGGTTGAGGTCACAAATGGCTTGAAATGTGTAAATTGTGTCAATTGTGTGAGGTGAATGAGTTTTATACAAGATCTGGCAACTAGACAACCTTGGAATCAAAATTTGATGTGATTATTCAAATAACAAGGTTTAGGCCATATAAATTATGGGAGTTTCCTGGGAGAAATAACAAAATAAAAGGCAGAAGATGGGCATGAAATACAGAAGACTACCAGAAAAAGAAACGGGAGTGTTCACAGGTATTCTGTAGGGCTGGGCTTTAACTTGGCTGCTCTACAAATTCTGGAACTTGAATTTAAATCAATTCAGTGTAACTTTGGAAGCATGTTCTGATCTGAAGCTGCTTAAAGTCTCCCCCAGACTTCTTTGTCTCATTTTCAGACACTATCTTGCTGATGAAGGGCATCCCACACTATGATGCTGCCACCAGCATGCTTCAGAAACCTACTTAAAACTTTTTCCTTAAGAAGATGGGCGAGGAATGTGTGTATGTGTATGTGATGAATAAAATTTGATTTGATTTGATTTGATTTGAACTTAGCAAGACCTCCTTCTCAACCAGATGCCATCCCATGAATGAATGGAGCGACTTGATACACTCAGACAGACTACCTATAACTGTGTGTTTGGCTTCATGGAATGAACCAACAGCTGAGTACTACGACAGCTGTCCAGGAAACGTTCCTTAGAAATTGTAATGATTATAAATACCTAATACAAAAGGTGTTTTAGGTGGAAGCTGCATCTCATAGTTTAGAGTTGGTGTATTACCCAAATCCTAGAATCATACCTTACGTTTACATTTGCGACATTTAGCAGACGTCCATGTCCAGAGCATCGTACAAGAGTGCTCTTAGTCTCTATCAATAAATAAATCTACACTGGTACATTAGATTACACACTTAAGATAAATCTTAAATCTGTTCGGACATCTAGGGGAAGTTCATTCCACCACCTCGGTGCCAGAACAGAGAAGAGCCTTGAAGGTGGTACCAGTCGAGCAGTGCTGGAGGATCTCAGACAGCGTGGTGCAGCGCGAGGTCTGGTAAGGTCTCTGAGGTCACCTTTTCTTCAAGGGTTATGTAGCTACCATATTGGCACAATACAATACAACAAATAGTATTTCTCTAAAGTTTTATATTCAGACTATGACCTTTCAAAAAGTTGGATCTACCTTCACCCTTCATGATTCACCAAGAGTGATTCACCACTCACTTCTCTTCTCACCTCACCATTGGCTTAAATTTTCACCGGAGTAAAGGTACAAATTATTTGCCTTCAAATGTACCCTGATTGGTGAAGTGTGTTCGACCAGTTACGTTTTTATCCTCGTTAATAAAAAGGAACGACTGATTTCAATAAATGTAGTTGAGTGAAAAGTAAAATATTTGATGTAGTGAAATGGAAACAGATATGTGAAAAAGCTACTTAAGTACAATAAAAACTTACATTTACTTCACTACTGTCCACCACTGGCTACAATATATATTTGGACACCAAGATCATTCTAGGCAGATTTCTGAGTGAGTTCAGAGTAAACAGGTTTTAGATTATTTTTATTTTTGGGAAACAAAGTGAAGTTCTTGAACACGCACTACACGGTAAACCGAAAATTGGTCACAGAACTCTGGATTAAGGGTGATGGGAAAAAGGAGCTGAAGACTCGGATGGAAAACATTGGCCTTTGACACGAGTCATTCCACAGTCTGTCACGCAGGCCAGGCATACGTGTGTGACGCCTTCCGAGCAGCTGTGAAACGTGACAGGAAACCCGATCGACCGTAATACAAACCAAAAAAACCCAGAGCGAGACCGTCTTCCTGTATTTCCATCCTGCACTTCCTGCTGTGCCTCGGTCTGACCTCGAATTATCCTGCAGCTTATTTGTTTGTTTTTGTTTTCGAAAGCGACCTAAATAGGGCAGTGCAAAAACGAACGTTCATGAACGCAACATTTCGAAAGGATTTGAAACACTCTGGGATTACAGCGAGGAGCAAAGGTAAACATGAGACAGGAAGTCTAGCAGCGCGAGAGGGAGTGTGTGTGAGAGTGTGAGAGGAAGAGAGAGAGAGAGAGAGAGACATGCTCTTTGTCTCATGTCCAACCCTCCCAGGGTCAGCTGTTTACTTGATGACGCACATTGAGCCCCAGTTAATATTGTACAGGAGGCACTAAGCATTCCATTACAAGGCCTGCATGCTGCGTTCACTCAGCAGCTGTGCACTCGTTTATTTGGCTTGCTTTCGCGCTCATTCTCTTTCTTTCATTTACTAACAATCCCGACAAAAGAGTCTGCCAGATTTCGGCGCTATTTGAAGTTTACTTCGTAAACACACACAATCAGGATGTGCAAGTGATCTCATGCTGACACGGTCCGTCAACAGCAATACAAGTGCGGCCATAAATACAGTAGATAACCTCCACCGAGAAATTTCACTTCCCCGAAAACGGTGCGGAGTTTTACGTAAAATTGTTCGTGTCATGGATGAAGGACTGCGTTTATGAGAAGCTGCCTCTGATTAGCTTTCCACTGCTAGCGTGTGTAATGAGGCCAAGCGATTTGAAGCCAGAGGACCACACAGAGGTTTCTGATAATCAGCCAGGCCGTGGAATACTGCAGAATTAATAGGAGTTAAAACTCCTGAGCTTTCCAAATGTGTGATAGGCACTGTATAGCAGGTATTTACACTAAAACCTATAGAGTGTTCACAGGGTACGTTCTGGGCTTCTTTGACATTCCTGCATACAGACAGCCTACACTATACATGAACCATGAAACATGAAACACTAACACCCAAGGGTACTTTCCCACACTCTCTCTCTCTCTCTCTCTCTCTCTCTCTCTCTCTCTCGCATTTGACCTCAGATGAACTGTACTTTGTAGCCAATCTGTTATTCGACTGTTCAAATGGACAAATACTTCAGACCAAATCAAACACCTGCTATACTCAAAACTCTGCTAATGCTGCTGCACTGCTCTAATCTTCACTTCAACTGTTTCTCCCTGCTGTTATAATGCATTTTTATACATGCATTTTTTTCCAATTTGTTTATTACTGGCACTGTTCCAATCCCATCACTGGCCAAGTGTTGTTTCTGTTCCAACCCAATCAATGCCAAGATGTTAATTATGTCCCAATCCCATCAGTGCCCAGCTGTCAGTCCTTTCCTAATCACATCACTACCCAGATGTTGGACCTGTCCCAATCCCATCACTACCCAGATATCGGTCCTGTCCCAATCCCATCCCTCTCCATATATTTGTGCTGTCCCTATCCCACCACTGTCCAGATGCTGGACCCATCCCAATCCCACTACTGTCTATATTTTGATCCTGTCCCAATTTCGTCAATGTCCAGATGTTGGTCCTGTTCCAATCCCATCACTGTCCAGATGTTGGTCCTGTCCAAATACCATCACTCTCCAGATGTTGGTCCTGTCCAAATACCATCGCTGTCCAGATCTCATTACTGTCTAGATGTTGGATCTTTTTTCATTCCCATCACTGTCCATATATTGGTGCCGTCCCAATCCAATCACTTTTGATATGTTGGTCCTGTCTCAATCCCATCACTGTCCAGATATTGGTCCTTTTCTAATACCGTCACTGTCCAGATGTTGTCCTTTCCCAATCCTATTACTACCCAGATGTTGGTCATGTCCCAATCCCATTACTGTCTAGATTTTGGTCCTGTCCCAATACCATCACTGTTCAGATATTGATCTTGCCCCAATCTCTGTCCCAGTCCAGATGTTAGTCATGTTCAAATCCCATCAGTGTCCAGACGATGGTTCAATCCCAATTCTATCACTGCCCAGGTGTTATTGTCTCTATCTCAAGTGCAATCATTTGGCAAGTATATTACCAACACTCTTGAACACTCCAGGTCATTTCCAGTCCACCACTCTCTGGGTGTTGATCCTGTGTAATGGTTCTGTACCAGTATTTCCTGGTTTGGTGATGATTGTGGTCTATTTGATACACTCCCTTTATAGTTCCAAATATATCTTCTATATTTGGTGTCGGTTGCCTTTCGATATATACTGATTTGTTTCCAGTTCTGTCCCAATCTGTTCATTACTTTGGTTCCAGGTCCATTCCAATGCTTAAAGTCTGCTGATACTGGTTTTGCCCCAGTTTATTCCAGATTATTAATTGTCTTGGTGCTGCCTTTATCCCAGCCATTTCCTAATCATTCATTAACATTAATCATTGTCCTCTGGCTGGACCTATCTAAGTCCTCCCATTTCTTAAACCATATGTTTCAGGTCCTGGTAACAGCTGAAGGTTGTATGAACGGCGTCTGCCCTCACTGACCCGAGCTCCATTCGGCAGATGCTCAGATCAGCATGCTCAAGCGGTTACACCATGTTCCTAAATGAGGAAGTGAGCTGCCCTAGCCGGAATAGATCTCTAACCAAGTTACAGTTACACTCACAGCTGAGGTGTAGACACTCACAACATTTCTCGCACAATTTCATGTATCACGTATCGACGGTCTGCACAGCAATCAGGGAGCTTTGTCTGGCTTACCATCGCTTTCCCAGAAAGCATCAGCGCATACGGCAGCGATGCCACTGTGTATCTGACGCATGCCATTTTCAGGACGTAGAGTTCTAGCCGATACACACACTTATATTTGTTCTTTTTTTATTCACGTCACACAGATCCAGGACAGACAGTGATGCATGTTCCTCCTATACACGTTTTTAAGAAAACCAGGGCAGAAAACTTAAAGTGCTGCAACACGGATATGATTAGAGAAACTGTAACACCTCATGAAAACATGTCCACTTGCTGCTCCTCACACATCAGCTAACGGAGATGGATTTGGACCGTGATTAATATAAATTGTTTGCTACAGTGGATTACAGCTGCAATTACCATGAACAGCTTTGTATCCAAGTTTCCATCAGTGACCTCAACAATGATGGAACTTTAGTGAATGGACATTCGGTTTTACCCAGTTGAGGACGGGTTCGCTTTTGAGTCCGTTTTTTCTCAAGGTTTCTTCCTCATACCATTTCAGAGTTTTTTTCCCTCACCATAGTTTCCAGTGACTCAATAGGCATCAGCTGATAGAGACAAACTTATGTTGCTAAAATTTTATTTGTCATCTATTTCTTTGTGTGGAACATGAAAGACATGTCAACAAGGAAAAACTCCCTGAGATAGCATGAGGAAGAAACCTTGAGAGGAACCTCCTCCTCAAACCCGGGGAAGTGATCGCTGAATGGTTAAGGCTCTGGGTTACTGATTGGAAGGTTGGGGGTTCAAGACCCAGTATGACCAATCTGCATTCTTTGTGGCACTTGAGCAAGGCCCCAAAACATCTGTGCTCCAGGGGTGCTGTATCATCATGATCAAAGCACATGCCAATCGTATGGTCAGGTGTCCACAAACTTTAGGCCATATAATGTATTTGAATGAATATTGTGTAGAAAATATTGTAGTGAAGGTCCTTTATATACAAATGACCTTTTAAATATCACTGAATTTTTTTCTGTCTCAATGTTTTATAAATCTTTTAGACAGAGAGACACAGAGAGCGAGACAGAAAGAGAGAGAAAGAGTAAGGCAGAAAAAGAGAGACAGATACATTGAGAGAGAGAGAGAGAGAGAGAGAGAGAGAGAGAGAGAGAGAGAGAGACAGACAGACAGACAGACAGACAGACAGAGAGGGTGAGACAGAAAGAGAAAGAGACAGAGATTAAGTCAGAAAGACAGGGAGAGCCATTAAAAGAGCAAGACAGAAAAAGAAAATGACAGAGAGCGAGACAGAGAGAGACAGAGAGACATAGAGAGCGTGAGACACAAAGACAAAGAGAGAGACAAAGAGCGAAACAGAAAGAGAATTAGACAGAGACATAGAAAGAGCAAGACAGAGAGAGACACAGAGACAGAGAGAAGACAGAGACATAGAGAGAGCGAGATAGAAAGAGAAGACAGAAAAACATAAGAGCGTGAGATAGAAAGACAAAGAGACAGAGAGACATAGAGAGAGCGAGATAGAAAGAGAAGACAGTGAGACATTGAGAGGGCGAGACAGAAAAAGAAGACAGAGAAACGAAGAGCGTGAGATAGAGAGACAAAGAGACAGAGAGACTTCGAGAGAGCGAGATAGAAAGAGAAGAAGACAGAGAGACATTGAGAAAGTGGGACAGAAAGAGAAAGAGTTAGAAAGTAAAGCTATTCATCTCTTCGATTTGAAAGGAAGTCAGTAAATTGAATCAGGACGGATTTGCAGTCTCGCTCTCTCTTCAAGAGGAAACCCGCCGAACCCACCAAAACCTGCTCGAGGAGGAAACCCTGCACCCTGCACCTAACGCTGACCAATCACAAGCAAGCGTGCAGAACAACACTGCAACACACACACACATACACACATACACACACACACACACACACACACACACACACACACACACACACACACACACACACACACACACACACACACACACACACTTCCTGCCTCAGTCTCTCACAGGTGGAGGAGACGAGCTGCAGGTTTGATGGGGAAATAAAAACGACAATCAACAGTAAATTGTAGAGAATTTTACTTTTATTTAAAATAAATAGCCACATAAATAAACTACTCAAACACACACACACACACACACACACACACACACACACACACAGTCCAGACATTGTACAATTCAGCAAGCAAATCAGGGGAATATATCCTAAATGTTTCCCACCAAAAAAAAAGAAAAAAAAAAAAAAAAAAAATTCTACATAAAATCAAATCAAATGAAAATAGTGTTAATTAAATATTGATTATTATTATTGTAAAATGCAGGAACCCGAGCGAGAACACTACGTTCAGAAGGAGAAACATTCAATATAAAGTGCATTATTCTGGAAAATGTATTGTCTGATTCGCTTTTTTTTTTTTTTTTTTTTTTTAAAACAGCACTGAGGAAACAAACAAACAAACAAAAAAGACTTGCTTTTCTTTCTCACCGTGAGATTTGTTCAGAAAAAAAAAGGCACAAGCGTCGCTGGTGAGAGCAAATCTTTTTTATTTCTTTCTTTATTCCAACGCTATAAATAAACGGGTAACACTGTTCCTGACGTCGGCGTGTCCCTCAGCTTATCTGTTTCAGTCACTGCGCTCGAACCCTGTTTCTCCAGCTACAAAAAAACCCCCAGACAAGACGTGCAGTCTGGGGGGTGGGGGTGGGGGGTGGGTTACAAACTGTATAAAAAAACACACACACGCATGTGAAATCTACTCCTAGCACCGACCTGCAACGTCTCGGCAGCTATGTATTGCTACAGAATGTGTAAAAAAAAAAGGGAAATAAAGAGCACAAAGATCCGCATGAAAAAAGAAAAAAAATTGCTTTTGAAACGGAATTTGTGCAAAAAAAAAAAAAAAAAAAAAACCTGTACTTTTTTGTTTGGAACACTGTGGGTTTATAATCAGGTCGTGGATGAAGAAATATCGAACATTCGCATGTTTTTTTTGTCTCCTGGGTTAAAAACTTGATCGCGTATTAGCGATATCACTTTTTTTTTTTTTTTTTTTTGAGATATCGCAATTTGTTTCTTTTTTTCATTCAAAAAGTTTACAGAATCTTTTTTTTTTTCAGTTGTAAATTCCAACAAATATCTTAATTGCGATTGCGATTTTGTTCACAAATTAAAAAAAAATATATATATATAGATTGCGGAATATATTAATAGGAAATAAATAGATTTGAATAAATTTTTACGTAAAAATGAATAAATGAATGGATAAACGTGAATAAAATCGCATGGCTGATTTAAAAAAAAAAAAAAAAAAGGAAAAAAGAAAAAAAAGAAAAACAGCTATAATACAGATCACTGATAGAGATTTTTTTGGTGGAGAAAAAAAAAAAAAAAAAAAAAAAAAAAAAAAAAGAAAAGAAAATTAAATAAATAAATCGTGCACTGAGTACCTGCTGGATTTCCTTTAAGCTTCTTAACCTGGTACTACAAGTACTATAGGTACTACAGCTGAGTGTGAAATATTGCACTAATCCCGTAAGCTTTGTTCTGGGAGATACTTGCTGCATTGAGGGGAAGGAAGAGGAGGAGGTAGTGATAGGACAGAGGAGGAGCTGTGCATTATTTTGTTTCCCGTTATTTCTCAGGACTGAATTCACGGCGGCTCCTTTAAACCGAAGATCTCAGCGTGTGTGCGTCCAGTATACATAAACATGGCCAGAGGTGGCGCTGTGCTAAGCGAGAGGTTATAAGGCCGTCTCTAGTTTAATCAACCAGCAACGTTGATGCATCGTGATTCTCAGGCGCTCGCAAAAATTATTATATTAGCCGATTGTTGCGGCGGACGATATTCAGGAATCGGGAAAAAAGGCCAAATATTTACTTGAGTTGTTACGTCAAAGTTATGAGATATCTATATAAAAAAAATATCAGGAGCACTTACACACCTGGATTTTATTTTTGTAAATTTTTTTTATAAAAATAATTTAATAATTATTAATACTATATACCGGCAGCCTCGAGTTCTACATTAATCAGGTAAATGTTTTTCAGGCTGAAACTAAAAAAAAAAATAAATCAAGATGCATCAAGTGTGTGAGACGTGGAGTTTCTCCTCCCGATCTCATATCAGATTCAATTTATTTCTATTTAAATACTAAAGTACCGTCGGACCGCTTTCTTGTGTCGACCCTCGAGGTTTGCTTAGATCCCGCATTCTGTTTTAAAATATGTAAAAAGAAAAAAAAGGCTAATAAAAACTTTGGTCTACAGTGAAGTGAAAAAGTTCCAGCGAACAAAGCGAAAAATATCCATAAATGTCAGGAAGACGTCCTATACGAGATCCGTAAAAGTAAATGAACAAAATCCAGCGGTCTGACGTGATCTGAATCCATGCTGTGTGTGTGTGTGTGTGTGTGTGTGTGTGTGTATGTGTGTGTGTGTGTGTGTGTGTGTGTGTCAGTGTGTGTGTGTGTGTTGCTGCACTTCACCCCTGTATTTATTGCTTTTTTAAGATGGCAGTCCAGAGATAAAGAGTGAAGCAGAAGGACGAGTGTGACGTCTAAAGAGTTTGGTTATTGCTTCTTTCGAGTCCGTGCTCTCTCTCACACACACACACACTTCGGAAATGAAGCGTCCTCCTGCTAAGAGTCTGTTTCGCTTCACTCCGGATTGTGAAAAAGTCGTTATTTGACCATGACACAGCTGCTGAGCTGCTGCTCCTGGAGCTCGGGGGTGTCGGGGGCTCCGGCACGGCCGCCTCCTCCCAGGCTCCAGCTCACCTGCTGGGGTACTAGCGAGTGCTGTGTCTGGGCGTAGCTCTGGAGCTGGAGCTGCGAGCGAGGATGTGCGTGCAGGTGAGGCTGCTGGCTGATGTGCAGTCGGGCTTCCAGTAGGTGAGCCGCCGACACCACCGGAGAGAGGGACGAGTACGAGGAGGACGGGGGGTCTACGGGGTGATGCCACAGAAGAGGAACTGAGCTCTGTGCAGAAATCATCTGGGTGGAGGTCTGCGGTGGAGGGTTGGAGAAAAGCGCAGCCGGAGTGAACAGGCTGTTGGAGGGAGGGGAAGAGCAGGGGGAAGACGAGGACGAAGAGGAGGACGAGGGCAGCTGCGTGAGGAAGAGCGTGTTTGCTTGTTGCTGGGGCTGGTGCTGGATTTGTAGCATCCTAAAATAAAAAAAACACAACACAAGGTTATTACAATAATACATTTTCGACCAGTGGGCGGGGCTAATTTCAGGCCTAGAAAACAGAAAACTAATTTCCCTGGAACGGCTCGAGCATCTCACCTCTGCTGATGCAGCACCTCCTCCAGCATGCTGCGTCGCTCTCGAGGTCCTGTGGCGCCCTGCAAGCCGGACGGGGGGCACAGGGTGGGCCCTAACGACCCCCTGCTGCCCCTGGAGCACGAGGTCGGGGTGCACACCTGTCTTGCCAGGCCCTTGATCTTATTCAGGCCCAGAAGACCTTTGGTACGAGAGTTCTTCCTCAGCTGCTGACGGAAGGCTTTCAGTCCTGCGCACATCAGCACAATGTTCACAAGACACACACACACACACCCTAGAGTTATTATAGCCCTTCAGCTTCTTTGCCAAAGTGTTTATGAGTAGGAGGCTAATTTCATGTTTTTGTGGATTCAGGCCTAAATTGAAACCTTTAGTACACACACACACACACACACACACACACACACACACACACACACACACACACACACACACACCTTGTGTAAGGGAGGTATCGGAGGCTCGCCGTCCCTCCTGGAAGCTTGCCGCGTGCAGACTGCCCTGGTTTTGCAGGATTCGGTTGGAGGACAGTGCCAGAGGTGCTCTGACGGGCCCCGATGTCCCGGTCCCGAACCCGGGGGCCAACATCGTAGAGAGATCTCCTACGGCTGTGGCGGAAAGGGGCGGAGTCAGGTTCGACGAAGACTTCAGACAGCTGTCCGATGATGCGCCGTCCGACGGACTGATCACGATGCCTGAGAGAAGAAACGTGTTCATTAAAATCGGAAAGCAAATGTACACATTTTATAATATATATATATATATTTTTTTTTTTTCCTACAGGGAGGGTTGCAGAGATGGAAGCGGGCGGAGACTTCGGCCAGGGTGTGTCTACGTGAAGCGGTGTTAGGAACGATCGCAGATCCTTGCAGCGTCCCGTCCTCCTCCTCCAGGTCTCCGGGACGCACTTCTTCGTTAATGGTGGTCTCCAGGAGACTGTTAGGGGAGATGGAGCGATTCCACAGGAGGCCGTTCAGACTCGCCTCCACCGGACACACCACCCTCTGGAGCACAAATAACAGGACAGGGTTAATAAAAGTTAGCGGAAGCTCCATTATGAGCGACGACAAAAAAATAAATAAATACATATATTGCTCACCTGAAATAGCGCTCCCTGGTCCCACTCCATTTGCGAGTGCAAAGCGCTGTTCATCGTCGCGGCGACGGGCAGGGCGGGCCGGAAACCTTCGGATGACTCCACCATCACCTTGAGGAGGAAGAGCGGAGTGAGGCGGGGGGATGTAATGTCACACCAGGAGGAGGAGGTGAGAGGCATTGTGAGGAGACACTGACCTCGGGGCTGGACGAGGACCCGCTCCTGCTCCTCTGGGTCCAAGTGCCGCCGCATTGCCGGGTAAGCTGCTGGCTCCGGTGCTCTTTAACCCGCTCCAGCAGAAGGTAGTAGATGGCCGAGAAGTGATTGTAGCTGCTGCTCTGGAGGGACTGAACGAGAGAGAGAGAGAGAAAAAAAAACGAATACAAATATTAGTGTATGTTTCGAAAAATAAACATGTATGCTGGTCTTCTATCGCTAAACTAGACTAAAAATAAAATCTGGTTTACTCCAGAGAGAGTAACAGAAAGCTGATTGGCTGTTACATGTTGTAGTCGTAATACAGTGAATTATATTTGGACCAGAGAAAGAAAGATATAAATATAAAAACTAGAGCATTTCCGTGGGCATTAGAGGTACACGGACGTCGGAAAACTTAGACCTGTTTAAACTGATTTACGACCCCTAACAGCGGATTTTAGACTTTAGGACCCTGCGGAAACCCTGCCTGGCACACTGATCCGTATTAATGCTTCTGACACTACGGAGAAGCGAATCCGGCGTGTGTTTGAGCGACGTTTCTTTTAGCTATGATTACAAGCATCTTGCGGAAGGTGGCAGATTTCCGGAACAGATGCTGCCGTGTTTATCGTTTCTCTGCCAGCAGGGAAATGCGTTTCGACTGTTGGCGCGAGGCTGAGACAAACACCGGATTCTCAGAATCCCGGAAACGACGGCGATTACGCTAACGCTCCCCCTGCGCTAATCGCTTGTTTTCTCGTCTCTCACCTCGACGGTCCTCTGGCGGTCGATGCCCAGCGTGTGCATGATGCTCAGGACGGGCTCGCTGTAGTCGCCCAGGTTGGAGTTGTAGTCGGTGAGGGAGTGCGAGAGGGTCTGGTGGGGGGCGCTGGGGTCCGCTAACATCCAGCGGTGCTGCTTGATCTGAGCGATGCTGATCCTCTTGGCCGGATCCACCACCAGCATCTTCCGGATCAGATTCTCACAGTCTGAGAAGGAGAAAGAGAAAAAAAGAGGGGCTGTGA